>NC_047057.1:0-300000 GCF_000738735.6 Corvus cornix cornix
GGGGCAGCGGCTACCTGCTGCAGTACTGCTGCAGTACCTTTACATTATTTGTTAGACCATTGTCAATATTTTATTCTGCTCACACTTCCCAGCCTTTCCCGTACTGCTCTTTTTAACCAGCAGCGCTGCCCCGACGGTCCCGCGGTACAGCTCTTTTACTGACACGGGGCAGCGACCACTCCTGCTGCAGTACCTTTACAATATTTCTTAGACCATTCTCAATATTTTATTCCGCTCACATTTCGCAGCCTTTCCCTTTCTGCTCTTTTTAACCAGCAGCGCTTCCCCAACGGTCCCGCGGTGCAGCTCTTTTAGTGACACGGGGCAGCGGGCACACCTGCTGCAGTACCTTTATTGGACCTCTTTTACCATGCTCAGCATTTTATTCCCTTTACACCTCTCAGCCTTTCCCGTGCTGCTCTTTTTTCCAAGCAGCGCTGTCCCAACGGTCCCGCGGTGCAGCTCTTTTAGTGACACGGGGCAGCGACCACTCCTGCTGCAGTACCTTTACAATATTTCTTAGACCATTCTCAATATTTTATTCCGCTCACATTTCCCAGCCTTTCCCTTTCTGCTCTTTTTTACCAGCAGCGCCGCCCCGAAGGTCCCGCGGTGCAGCTCTTTTAGTGACACGGGGCAGCGGCCACACCTGCTGCAGTGCCTTTATTGTACCTCTTTTACCATGCTCAGCATTTTATTCCCTTTACACCTCTCAGCCTTTCCCGTGCTGCTCTTTTTTCCAAGCAGCGCTGTCCCAACGGTCCCGCGGTGCAGCTCTTTTACTGACACGGGGCAGGGACCACTCCTGCTGCAGTACCTTTACAATATTTCTTAGATCACTCTCAATATTTTATTCCGCTCACACTTCCCAGCCTTTCCCGTGCTGCTCTTTTTTCCAAGCAGCGCTGCCCCGACGGTCCCGCGGTGCAGCTCTTTTACTGACACGGGGCAGGGGCCACACCTGCTGCAGTACCTTTATTGGACCTCTTTTACCATGCTCAGCATTTTATTCACTTTACACCTCTCAGCCTTTCCCGTGCTGCTCTTTTTTACCAGCAGCGCTGCCCCAACGGTCCCTCGGTGCAGCTCTTTTAGTGACACGGGGCAGCGGCCACTCCTGCTGCAGTACTGCTGCAGTACCTTTACATTATTTGTTAGACCATTGTCAATATTTTATTCTGCTCACACTTCCCAGCCTTTCCCGTACTGCTCTTTTGAACCTGCAGCGCTGCCCCGGCGGTCCCGCGGTGCAGCTCTTTTACTGACACGGGGCAGCGACCACTCCTGCTGCAGTACCTTTACAATATTTCTTAGACGATTCTCAATATTTTATTCCGCTCACATTTCCCAGCCTTTCCCGTGCTGCTCTTTTGAACCAGAAGCGCCGCCCCGAAGGTCCCGCGGTGCAGCTCTTTTAGTGACACGGGGCAGCGGCCACTCCTGCTGCAGTACTGCTGCAGTACCTTTACAATATTTCTTAGACCATTCTCAATATTTTATTCCGCTCACACTTCCCAGCCTTTCCCTTTCTGCTCTTTTTTACCAGCAGCGCTGCCCCAACGGTCCCGCGGTGCAGCTTTTTTAGTGACACGGGGCAGCGGCCACACCTGCTGCAGTACCTTTATTGTACCTCTTTTACCATGCTCAGCATTTTATTCCCTTTACACCTCTTAGCCTTTGCCGTGCTGCTCTTTTTTCCAAGCAGCGCTGCCCCGACAGTCCCGCGGTGCAGCTCTTTTAGTGACACGGGGCAGGGGCCACACCTGCTGTAGTACCTTTATTGGACCTCTTTTACCATGCTCAGCATTTTATTCCCTTTACACCTCTCAGCCCTTCCGTGCTGCTCTTTTTTCCAAGCAGCGCAGCCCCAACGGTCCCGCGGTGCGGCTCTTTTAGTGACACGGGGCAGCGACCACTCCTGCTGCAGTACTGCTGCAGTACCTTTACATTATTTGTTAGACCATTGTCAATATTTTATTCTGCTCACACTTCCCAGCCTTTCCCGTACTGCTCTTTTGAACCTGCAGCGCTGCCCCGACGGTCCCGCGGTGCAGCTCTTTTAGTGACACGGGGCAGCGACCACTCCTGCTGCAGTACCTTTACAATATTTCTTAGACCATTCTCAATATTTTATTCCGCTCACATTTCGCAGCTTTTCCCTTTCTGCTCTTTTTAACCAGCAGCGCTGCCCCAACGGTCCCGCGGTGCAGCTCTTTTAGTGACACGGGGCAGCGGCCACTCCTGCTGCAGTACTGCTGCAGTACCTTTACATTATTTGTTAGACCATTGTCAATATTTTATTCTGCTCACACTTCCCAGCCTTTCCCGTACTGCTCTTTTGAACCTGCAGCGCTGCCCCGACGGTCCCGCGGTGCAGCTCTTTTACTGACACGGGGCAGCGACCACTCCTGCTGCAGTACCTTTACAATATTTCTTAGACCATTCTCAATATTTTATTCCGCTCACATTTCCCAGCCTTTCCCGTGCTGCTCTTTTGAACCAGAAGCGCCGCCCCGAAGGTCCCGCGGTGCAGCTCTTTTACTGACACGGGGCAGCAGCCACCCCTTCTGCAGTACCTTTATTGTACCTCTTTTACCATGCTCAATATTTTATTCCCTTTACACCTCTCAGCCTTTCCCGTGCTGCTCTTTTCTTCCAAGCAGCGCTGCCCCGACGGTCCCGCGGTGCAGCTCTTTTAGTGACACGGGGCAGCGACCACTCCTGCTGCAGTACATTTACAAAATTTCTTAGACCATTCTCAATATTTTATTCCGCTCACATTTCGCAGCCTTTCCCGTACTGCTCTTTTTTTCCAAGCAGCGCTGCCCCAACGGTCCCGCGGTGCAGCTCTTTTAGTGACACGGGGCAGCGGCCACACCTGCTGCAGTACCTTTATTGGACCTCTTTTACCATGCTCAGCATTTTATTCCCTTTACACCTCTCAGCCTTTCCCGTGCTGCTCTTTTTTCCAAGCAGCGCTGTCCCAACGGTCCCGCGGTGCAGCTCTTTTACTGACACGGGGCAGGGACCACTCCTGCTGCAGTACCTTTACAATATTTCTTAGACCACTCTCAATATTTTATTCCGCTCACACTTCGCGGCCTTTCCCGTGCTGCTCTTTTTTCCAAGCAGCGCTGCCCCGACAGTCCCGCGGTGCAGCTCTTTTACTGACACGGGGCAGGGGCCACACCTGCTGCAGTACCTTTATTGGACCTCTTTTACCATGCTCAGCATTTTATTCCCTTTACACCTCTCAGCCCTTCCGTGCTGCTTTTTTTTACCAGCAGCGCTGCCCCAACGGTCCCGCGGTGCAGCTCTTTTAGTGACACGGGGCAGCGGCCACTCCTGCTGCAGGACTGCTGCAGTACCTTTACATTATTTGTTAGACCATTGTCAATATTTTATTCTGCTCACACTTCCCAGCCTTTCCCGTACTGCTCTTTTGAACCTGCAGCGCTGCCCCGACGGTCCCGCGGTGCAGCTCTTTTACTGACACGGGGCAGCGACCACTCCTGCTGCAGTACCTTTACAATATTTCTTAGATCACTCTCAATATTTTATTCTGCTCACATTTCGCAGCCTTTCTCGTGCTGCTCTTTTTAACCAGCAGCGCTGCCCCGACGGTCCCGCGGTGCAGCTCTTTTACTGACACGGGGCAGCGGCCACTCCTGCTGCAGTACCTTTACAATATTTCTTAGACCACTCTCAATATTTTATTCCGCTCACATTTCCCAGCCTTTCCCGTGCTGCTCTTTTGAACCAGAAGCGCCGCCCCGAAGGTCCCGCGGTGCAGCTCTTTTACTGACACGGGGCAGCAGCCACCCCTTCTGCGGTACCTTTATTGTACCTCTTTTACCATGCTCAATATTTTATTCCCTTTACACCTCTCAGCCTTTCCCGTGCTGCTCTTTTTTTCCAAGCAGCGCTGCCCCGACGGTCCCTCGGTGCAGCTCTTTTAGTGACACGGGGCAGCGACCACTCCTGCTGCAGTACATTTACAAAATTTCTTAGACCATTCTCAATATTTTATTCTGCTCACATTTCGCAGCCTTTCTCGTGCTGCTCTTTTTAACCAGCAGCGCTGCCCCGACGGTCCCGCGGTGCAGCTCTTTTAGTGACACGGGGCAGCGGCCACACCTGCTGCAGTACCTTTATTGGACCTCTTTTACCATGCTCAGCATTTTATTCCCTTTACACCTCTCAGCCTTTCCCGTGCTGCTCTTTTTTCCAAGCAGCGCTGTCCCAACGGTCCCGCGGTGCAGCTCTTTTACTGACACGGGGCAGCGACCACTCCTGCTGCAGTACCTTTACAATATTTCTTAGATCACTCTCAATATTTTATTCCGCTCACACTTCCCAGCCTTTCCCGTGCTGCTCTTTTGAACCAGCAGCGCTGCCCCGACAGTCCCGCGGTGCAGCTCTTTTACTGACACGGGGCAGGGGCCACACCTGCTGCAGTACCTTTATTGGACCTCTTTTACCATGCTCAGCATTTTATTCCCTTTACACCTCTCAGCCTTTCCCTTTCTGCTCTTTTTTACCAGCAGCGCTCCCCAACGGTCCCTCGGTGCAGCTCTTTTAGTGACACGGGGCAGCGGCCACTCCTGCTGCAGTACTGCTGCAGTACCTTTACATTATTTGTTAGACCATTGTCAATATTTTATTCTGCTCACACTTCCCAGCCTTTCCCGTACTGCTCTTTTGAACCTGCAGCGCTGCCCCGACGGTCCCGCGGTGCAGCTCTTTTAGTGACACGGGGCAGCGACCACTCCTGCTGCAGTACCTTTACAATATTTCTTAGACCATTCTCAATATTTTATTCCGCTCACATTTCGCAGCCTTTCCCTTTCTGCTCTTTTTTCCAAGCAGCGCTGCCCCAACGGTCCCGCGGTGCAGCTCTTTTAGTGACACGGGGCAGCGGGCACACCTGCTGCAGTACCTTTATTGGACCTCTTTTACCATGCTCAGCATTTTATTCCCTTTACACCTCTCAGCCCTTCCGTGCTGCTCTTTTTTACCAGCAGCGCTGCCCCAACGGTCCCGCGGTGCAGCTCTTTTAGTGACACGGGGCAGCGGCCACTCCTGCTGCAGTACTGCTGCAGTACCTTTACATTATTTGTTAGACCATTGTCAATATTTTATTCTGCTCACACTTCCCAGCCTTTCCCGTACTGCTCTTTTGAACCTGCAGCGCTGCCCCGACGGTCCCGCGGTGCAGCTCTTTTAGTGACACGGGGCAGCGGCCACTCCTGCTGCAGTACCTTTACAATATTTCTTAGACCATTCTCAATATTTTATTCCGCTCACATTTCGCAGCCTTTCTCGTGCTGCTCTTTTTAACCAGCAGCGCTGCCCCGACGGTCCCGCGGTGCAGCTCTTTTAGTGACACGGGGCAGCGACCACTCCTGCTGCAGTACCTTTACAATATTTCTTAGACCATTCTCAATATTTTATTCCGCTCACATTTCGCAGCCTTTCTCGTGCTGCTCTTTTTAACCAGCAGCGCTGCCCCAACGGTCCCGCGGTGCAGCTCTTTTAGTGACACGGGGCAGCGACCACTCCTGCTGCAGTACCTTTACAATATTTCTTAGACCATTCTCAATATTTTATTCCGCTCACATTTCGCAGCCTTTCCCTTTCTGCTCTTTTGAACCAGCAGCGCTGCCCCAACGGTCCCGCGGTGCAGCTCTTTTAGTGACACGGGGCAGCGGCCACTCCTGCTGCAGTACCTTTATTGGACCTCTTTTACCATGCTCAGCATTTTATTCCGTTTACACCTCTCAGCCTTTCCCGTACTGCTCTTTTTAACCTGCAGCGCTGCCCCGACGGTCCCGCGGTGCAGCTCTTTTAGTGACACGGGGCAGCGGCCACACCTGCTGCAGTACCTTTACAATATTTCTTAGATCACTCTCAATATTTTATTCCGCTCACATTTCCCAGCCTTTCCCGTGCTGCTCTTTTGAACCAGAAGCGCCGCCCCGAAGGTCCCGCGGTGCAGCTCTTTTACTGACACGGGGCAGCAGCCAGCCCTTCTGCAGTACCTTTATTGGACCTCTTTTACCATGCTCAGCATTTTATTCCCTTTACACCTCTCAGCCTTTCCCGTGCTGCTCTTTTTTCCAAGCAGCGCTGTCCCAACGGTCCCGCGGTGCAGCTCTTTTAGTGACACGGGGCAGCGACCACTCCTGCTGCAGTACTGCTGCAGTACCTTTACATTATTTGTTAGACCATTGTCAATATTTTATTCTGCTCACACTTCCCAGCCTTTCCCGTACTGCTCTTTTTAACCTGCAGCGCTGCCCCGACGGTCCCGCGGTGCAGCTCTTTTAGTGACACGGGGCAGCGGCCACACCTGCTGCAGTACCTTTATTGTACCTCTTTTACCATGCTCAGCATTTTATTCCCTTTACACCTCTCAGCCTTCCCCGTGCTGCTCTTTTTTCCAAGCATCGCTGTCCCAACGGTCCCTCGGTGCAGCTCTTTTACTGACACGGGGCAGGGACCACTCCTGCTGCAGTACCTTTACAATATTTCTTAGACCACTCTCAATATTTTATTCCGCTCACACTTCCCAGCCTTTCCCGTGCTGCTCTTTTTAAGCAGCAGCGCTGCCCCGACAGTCCCGCGGTGCAGCTCTTTTACTGACACGGGGCAGGGGCCACACCTGCTGCAGTACCTTTATTGGACCTCTTTTACCATGCTCAGCATTTTATTCCCTTTACACCTCTCAGCCTTTCCCTTTCTGCTCTTTTTTACCAGCAGCGCTCCCCAACGGTCCCGCGGTGCAGCTCTTTTAGTGACACGGGGCAGCGGCCACTCCTGCTGCAGTACTGCTGCAGTACCTTTACATTATTTGTTAGACCATTGTCAATATTTTATTCTGCTCACACTTCCCAGCCTTTCCCGTACTGCTCTTTTGAACCAGCAGCGCTGCCCCGACGGTCCCGTGGTGCAGCTCTTTTACTGACACGGGGCAGCGACCACTCCTGCTGCAGTACCTTTACAATATTTCTTAGACCACTCTCAATATTTTATTCCGCTCACGTTTCGCAGCCTTTCCCGTGCTGCTCTTTTGAACCAGAAGCGCCGCCCCGAAGGTCCCGCGGTGCAGCTCTTTTACTGACACGGGGCAGCAGCCACCCCTTCTGCAGTACCTTTATTGGACCTCTTTTACCATGCTCAATATTTTATTCCCTTTACACCTCTCAGCCTTCCCCGTGCTGCTCTTTTTTTCCAAGCAGCGCTGCCCCGACGGTCCCTCGGTGCAGCTCTTTTAGTGACACGGGGCAGCGACCACTCCTGCTGCAGTACCTTTACAAAATTTCTTAGACCATTCTCAATATTTTATTCCGCTCACATTTCGCAGCCTTTCCCTTTCTGCTCTTTTTAGCCAGCAGCGCTGCCCCAACGGTCCCGCGGTGCAGCTTTTTTACTGACACGGGGCAGGGGCCACACCTGCTGCAGTACCTTTATTGTACCTCTTTTACCATGCTCAATATTTTATTCCCTTTACACCTCTCAGCCTTTCCCGTGCTGCTCTTTTTTTCCAAGCAGCGCTGCCCCGACGGTCCCGCGGTGCAGCTCTTTTACTGACACGGAGCAGCGACCACTCCTGCTGCAGTACCTTTATTGTACCTCTTTTACCATGCTCAGCATTTTATTCCCTTTACACCTCTCAGCCTTTCCCGTGCTGCTCCTTTTTTACCAGCAGCGCTGCCCCGAAGGTCCCGCCGGTGCAGCTCTTTTAGTGACACGGGGCAGCGGGCACACCTGCTGCAGTACCTTTATTGGACCTCTTTTACCATGCTCAGCATTTTATTCCCTTTACACCTCTCAGCCTTTCCCGTGCTGCTCTTTTTTACCAGCAGCGCTGTCCCAACGGTCCCGCGGTGCAGCTCTTTTAGTGACACGGGGCAGCGACCACTCCTGCTGCAGTACCTTTACAATATTTCTTAGATCACTCTCAATATTTTATTCCGCTCACACTTCGCAGCCTTTCCCGTGCTGCTCTTTTGAACCAGCAGCGCTGCCCCAACGGTCCCGGGGTGCAGCTCTTTTAGTGACACGGGGCAGCGGCCACACCTGCTGCAGTGCCTTTATTGGACCTCTTTTACCATGCTCAGCATTTTATTCCCTTTACACCTCTCAGCCTTTCCGTGCTGCTCTTTTGAACCAGCAGCGCTGCCCCAACGGTCCCTCGGTGCAGCTCTTTTACTGACACGGGGCAGCGACCACTCCTGCTGCAGTACCTTTACAATATTTCTTAGACCGTTCTCAATATTTTATTCCGCTCACATTTCCCAGCCTTTCCCTTTCTGCTCTTTTTTACCAGCAGCGCTGCCCCAACGGTCCCGCGGTGCAGCTCTTTTAGTGACACGGGGCAGCGGCCACTCCTGCTGCAGTACTGCTGCAGTACCTTTACATTATTTGTTAGACCATTGTCAATATTTTATTCTGCTCACACTTCCCAGCCTTTCCCGTACTGCTCTTTTGAACCTGCAGCGCTGCCCCGACGGTCCCGCGGTGCAGCTCTTTTAGTGACACGGGGCAGCGGCCACTCCTGCTGCAGTACCTTTACAATATTTCTTAGACCACTCTCAATATTTTATTCCGCTCACATTTCCCAGCCTTTCCCGTGCTGCTCTTTTGAACCAGAAGCGCCGCCCCGAAGGTCCCGCGGTGCAGCTCTTTTACTGACACGGGGCAGCAGCCACCCCTTCTGCAGTACCTTTATTGTACCTCTTTTACCATGCTCAATATTTTATTCCCTTTACACCTCTCAGCCTTTCCCGTGCTGCTCTTTTTTTCCAAGCAGCGCTGCCCCAACGGTCCCGCGGTGCAGCTCTTTTAGTGACACGGGGCAGCGGGCACACCTGCTGCAGTACCTTTATTGGACCTCTTTTACCATGCTCAGCATTTTATTCCCTTTACACCTCTCAGCCTTTCCCGTGCTGCTCTTTTTTCCAAGCAGCGCTGTCCCAACGGTCCCGCGGTGCAGCTCTTTTACTGACACGGGGCAGGGACCACTCCTGCTGCAGTACCTTTACAATATTTCTTAGACCACTCTCAATATTTTATTCCGCTCACACTTCGCAGCCTTTCCCGTGCTGCTCTTTTTTCCAAGCAGCGCTGCCCCGACAGTCCCGCGGTGCAGCTCTTTTACTGACACGGGGCAGGGGCCACACCTGCTGCAGTACCTTTATTGGACCTCTTTTACCATGCTCAGCATTTTATTCCCTTTACACCTCTCAGCCCTTCCGTGCTGCTTTTTTTTACCAGCAGCGCTGCCCCAACGGTCCCGCGGTGCAGCTCTTTTAGTGACACGGGGCAGCGACCACTCCTGCTGCAGTACTGCTGCAGTACCTTTACATTATTTGTTAGACCATTGTCAATATTTTATTCTGCTCACACTTCCCAGCCTTTCCCGTACTGCTCTTTTGAACCTGCAGCGCTGCCCCGACGGTCCCGCGGTGCAGCTCTTTTACTGACACGGGGCAGCGACCACTCCTGCTGCAGTACCTTTACAATATTTCTTAGACCATTCTCAATATTTTATTCCGCTCACATTTCCCAGCATTTCCCTTTCTACTCTTTTTAACCAGCAGCGCTGCCCCAACGGTCCCGCGGTGCAGCTCTTTTAGTGACACGGGGCAGCGGCCACACCTGCTGCAGTACCTTTATTGTACCTCTTTTACCATGCTCAGCATTTTATTCCCTTTACACCTCTCAGCCTTCCCCGTGCTGCTCTTTTTTCCAAGCATCGCTGTCCCAAGGGTCCCTCGGTGCAGCTCTTTTACTGACACGGGGCAGGGACCACTCCTGCTGCAGTACCTTTACAATATTTCTTAGACCACTCTCAATATTTTATTCTGCTCACATTTCGCAGCCTTTCCCGTACTGCTCTTTTTAACCAGCAGCGCTGCCCCAACGGTCCCGGGGTGCAGCTCTTTTAGTGACACGGGGCAGCGGCCACTCCTGCTGCAGTACTGCTGCAGTACCTTTACATTATTTGTTAGACCATTGTCAATATTTTATTCTGCTCACACTTCCCAGCCTTTCCCGTACTGCTCTTTTTAACCTGCAGCGCTGCCCCGACGGTCCCGCGGTGCAGCTCTTTTAGTGACACGGGGCAGCGGCCACTCCTGCTGCAGTACCTTTACAATATTTCTTAGATCACTCTCAATATTTTATTCTGCTCACATTTCGCAGCCTTTCTCGTGCTGCTCTTTTTAACCAGCAGCGCTGCCCCGACGGTCCCGCGGTGCAGCTCTTTTACTGACACGGGGCAGCGGCCACTCCTGCTGCAGTACCTTTACAATATTTCTTAGACCACTCTCAATATTTTATTCCGCTCACATTTCCCAGCCTTTCCCGTGCTGCTCTTTTGAACCAGAAGCGCCGCCCCGACGGTCCCGCGGTGCAGCTCTTTTACTGACACGGGGCAGCAGCCACCCCTTCTGCAGTACCTTTATTGTACCTCTTTTACCATGCTCAATATTTTATTCCCTTTACACCTCTCAGCCTTTCCCGTGCTGCTCTTTTTTTCCAAGCAGCGCTGCCCCGACGGTCCCGCGGTGCAGCTCTTTTAGTGACACGGGGCAGCGACCACTCCTGCTGCAGTACATTTACAAAATTTCTTAGACCATTCTCAATATTTTATTCCGCTCACATTTCGCAGCCTTTCCCTTTCTGCTTTTTTTTTCCAAGCAGCGCTGCCCCGACGGTCCCGCGGTGCAGCTCTTTTAGTGACACGGGGCAGCGGGCACACCTGCTGCAGTACCTTTATTGGACCTCTTTTACCATGCTCAGCATTTTATTCCCTTTACACCTCTCAGCCTTTCCCGTGCTGCTCTTTTTTCCAAGCAGCGCTGTCCCAACGGTCCCGCGGTGCAGCTCTTTTAGTGACACGGGGCAGCGACCACTCCTGCTGCAGTACTGCTGCAGTACCTTTACATTATTTGTTAGACCATTGTCAATATTTTATTCTGCTCACACTTCCCAGCCTTTCCCGTACTGCTCTTTTGAACCAGCAGCGCTGCCCCGACGGTCCCGCGGTGCAGCTCTTTTACTGACACGGGGCAGCGACCACTCCTGCTGCAGTACCTTTACAATATTTCTTAGACCATTCTCAATATTTTATTCCGCTCACATTTCGCAGCTTTTCCCTTTCTGCTCTTTTTAACCAGCAGCGCTGCCCCAACGGTCCCGCGGTGCAGCTCTTTTAGTGACACGGGGCAGCGGCCACACCTGCTGCAGTACCTTTATTGTACCTCTTTTACCATGCTCAGCATTTTATTCCCTTTACACCTCTCAGCCTTCCCCGTGTTGCTCTTTTTTCCAAGCATCGCTGTCCCAACGGTCCCTCGGTGCAGCTCTTTTACTGACACGGGGCAGGGACCACTCCTGCTGCAGTACCTTTACAATATTTCTTAGACCACTCTCAATATTTTATTCCGCTCACACTTCGCAGCCTTTCCCGTGCTGCTCTTTTTTCCAAGCAGCGCTGCCCCGACAGTCCCGCGGTGCAGCTCTTTTACTGACACGGGGCAGGGCCACACCTGCTGCAGTACCTTTATTGGACCTCTTTTACCATGCTCAGCATTTTATTCCCTTTACACCTCTCAGCCTTTCCCTTTCTGCTCTTTTTTACCAGCAGCGCTGCCCCAACGGTCCCGCGGTGCAGCTCTTTTAGTGACACGGGGCAGCGACCACTCCTGCTGCAGTACCTTTACAATATTTCTTAGACGATTCTCAATATTTTATTCCGCTCACATTTCCCAGCCTTTCTCGTGCTGCTCTTTTGAACCAGCAGCGCTGCCCCGACGGTCCCGCGGTGCAGCTCTTTTAGTGACACGGGGCAGCAGCCACCCCTTCTGCAGTACCTTTATTGGACCTCTTTTACCATGCTCAATATTTTATTCCCTTTACACCTCTCAGCCTTTCCCGTGCTGCTCTTTTTTTCCAAGCAGCGCTGCCCCGACGGTCCCGCGGTGCAGCTCTTTTACTGACACGGAGCAGCGACCACTCCTGCTGCAGTACCTTTATTGTACCTCTTTTACCATGCTCAGCATTTTATTCCCTTTACACCTCTCAGCCTTTCCCGTGCTGCTCCTTTTTTACCAGCAGCGCTGCCCCGAAGGTCCCGCCGGTGCAGCTCTTTTACTGACACGGGGCAGGGGCCACCCCTCCTGCAGTACCTTTATTGTACCTCTTTTACCATGCTCAGCATTTTATTCCCTTTACACCTCTCAGCCTTCCCCGTGTTGCTCTTTTTTCCAAGCATCGCTGTCCCAACGGTCCCTCGGTGCAGCTCTTTTACTGACACGGGGCAGCGACCACTCCTGCTGCAGTACCTTTACAATATTTCTTAGACCACTCTCAATATTTTATTCCGCTCACACTTCCCAGCCTTTCCCGTGCTGCTCTTTTTTCCAAGCAGCGCTGCCCCGACAGTCCCGCGGTGCAGCTCTTTTACTGACACGGGGCAGGGGCCACACCTGCTGCAGTACCTTTATTGGACCTCTTTTACCATGCTCAGCATTTTATTCCCTTTACACCTCTCAGCCTTTCCCTTTCTGCTCTTTTTTACCAGCAGCGCTGCCCCAACGGTCCCGCGGTGCAGCTCTTTTAGTGACACGGGGCAGCGACCACTCCTGCTGCAGTACCTTTACAATATTTCTTAGACGATTCTCAATATTTTATTCCGCTCACATTTCCCAGCCTTTCTCGTGCTGCTCTTTTGAACCAGCAGCGCTGCCCCGACGGTCCCGCGGTGCAGCTCTTTTACTGACACGGGGCAGCAGCCACCCCTTCTGCAGTACCTTTATTGTACCTCTTTTACCATGCTCAATATTTTATTCCCTTTACACCTCTCAGCCTTTCCCGTGCTGCTCTTTTTTTCCAAGCAGCGCTGCCCCGACGGTCCCGCGGTGCAGCTCTTTTACTGACACGGAGCAGCGACCACTCCTGCTGCAGTACCTTTATTGGACCTCTTTTACCATGCTCAGCATTTTATTCCCTTTACACTTCTCAGCCTTTCCCGTACTGCTCCTTTTTTACCAGCAGCGCTGCCCCAACGGTCCCGCCGGTGCAGCTCTTTTACTGACACGGGGCAGGGGCCACCCCTCCTGCAGTACCTTTATTGTACCTCTTTTACCATGCTCAGCATTTTATTCCCTTTACACCTCTCAGCCTTTCCCGTGCTGCTCTTTTTTACCAGCAGCGCTGTCCCAACGGTCCCGCGGTGCAGCTCTTTTAGTGACACGGGGCAGCGACCACTCCTGCTGCAGTACCTTTACAATATTTCTTAGATCACTCTCAATATTTTATTCCGCTCACACTTCGCAGCCTTTGCGTGCTGCTCTTTTGAACCAGCAGCGCTGCCCCGACGGTCCCGCGGTGCAGCTCTTTTAGTGACACGGGGCAGCGGCCACACCTGCTGCAGTGCCTTTATTGGACCTCTTTTACCATGCTCAGCATTTTATTCCCTTTACACCTCTCAGCCTTTCCGTGCTGCTCTTTTTTACCAGCAGCGCTGCCCCAACGGTCCCTCGGTGCAGCTCTTTTACTGACACGGGGCAGCGACCACTCCTGCTGCAGTACCTTTACAATATTTCTTAGACGATTCTCAATATTTTATTCCGCTCACATTTCCCAGCCTTTCCCGTGCTGCTCTTTTGAACCAGAAGCGCCGCCCCGAAGGTCCCGCGGTGCAGCTCTTTTAGTGACACGGGGCAGCGGCCACTCCTGCTGCAGTACTGCTGCAGTACCTTTACAATATTTCTTAGACCATTGTCAATATTTTATTCTGCTCACACTTCCCAGCCTTTCCCGTACTGCTCTTTTGAACCTGCAGCGCTGCCCCGACGGTCCCGCGGTGCAGCTCTTTTAGTGACACGGGGCAGCGACCACTCCTGCTGCAGTACCTTTACAATATTTCTTAGACCATTCTCAATATTTTATTCCGCTCACATTTCCCAGCCTTTCTCCTGCTCTTTTTAACCAGCAGCGCTGCCCCAACGGTCCCGCGGTGCAGCTCTTTTACTGACACGGGGCAGCGGCCACACCTGCTGCAGTACCTTTATTGGACCTCTTTTACCATGCTCAGCATTTTATTCCCTTTACACTTCTCAGCATTTCCGGGCCCCTTTTTAACCAGCAGCGCTGCCCCAACGGTCCCGGGGTGCAGCTCTTTTAGTGACACGGCGCAGCGGCCACACCTGCTGCAGTACCTTTATTGTACCTCTTTTACCATGCTCAGCATTTTATTCCCTTTACACCTCTCAGCCTTTCCCGTGCTGCTCTTTTTAACCAGCAGCGCTGCCCCGACGGTCCCGCGGTGCAGCTCTTTTAGTGACACGGGGCAGCGGCTACTCCTGCTGCAGTACCTTTACAATATTTCTTAGACCACTCTCAATATTTTATTCTGCTCACACTTCTCAGCCTTTCCCGTACTGCTCTTTTTAACCTGCAGCGCCGCCCCGACGGTCCCGGGGTGCAGCTCTCTTAGTGACACGGGACAGGGGCGGAGAACCCTCTAGGTGCGGCTCCTCTATGGCACTTTACCGTGTTCTATTTTATTTCATTGGCACCTCGCGCGTTACGCCGGGCGGCTCATTCGGGGACATTCGCCGGCTCCCACAGCGCCCCGCTCGCCGCCGCTCCCCGGGGGCCTCCCCGCTGCTCTCGGGAGATCGCACACCGCAGGCGGCCCAAGCCCCGTCTCGCCGACGGCACTCACCACCCACCGCCCGCCGCCGCGTTCTCCCGCTCCCTACCGGCACGAAGCGGCGCTGCCGATGACGGAGCCGATGCGCGGCTGCCACGCCGCTTTCCCCGCGCCTCAGGGCCGGCGCCTTCGGCCGCACAGGGCGGCGTCCCCGCACCCGGGCCAGCCCGCGGAGCTCCTGCCGCCGCCGCCGCCGCCCCCCGACTGAGGGGCCGCGACGCCGGCGCCCCCTTTTATACTCCGCACCCCCTTTTCCCGCCACTGCCGCGGTGGGCTCCCCCTGCCTCAAAACCGCCCAGAAGCGCCCGAGGCGGGATAGCCCCCGCGCCGGAATCCCTCCTGTCCTGGAAAAGGGAAGCTAAAGAAAAAAAAAAAAGAACTCCGAGCTTTCCACGAATGTCCGAAAAAACGAAGCCGCTGTGAGGGGCTTCGACCTTTGCCTGGTCCCTCAGGAAACCGCGCTTTCCATTGGCTGCCGGAGTAGCCAGGGCTCCTATTGGCTGCCGTACGCTGCAATGCTTCCGATTGGCTGCTGCCCGATCCGCAGCCCCCGGGCAGCTGCTGCTGGGGGTCTCGCCAGGCGGGCTGCAGCCGGAGCAGGACACACCGCAACGCCAGTAGGCGTCCAGCGGTGCTCGGTGTCTGTCGGCGTTTGCAGTTCAGACAGACAAATTGAATCCCAATTGCCGGCGATTTCCACCACCTGCTATTTCTCCTCTGTTTTCCTGGATGGATTTGACAGCGCTTTCTTTCCCCCCACAGAGCTGGAAAGCAAAATGCTCAGCTGCCTCTTGGCCATCTCCGCTTCCTTCCACAGCTCCAGCCTTGTCCCTCTTTCTCTCCCCTTTACTTTGCACCAGGTTCTCCCTCCTCCTTTCCCAGGCAGGTCGCAGCAGAGACATTTCACCCACCGGCACCACCTGCTTCCTCTTCCTCCGTCCCAGTTTGCCCACTTTGAACTACTGTAGCCGCCTGCCCGCGGAGCCGGACCCGCCGCGCGCCTGGGTAATGGTGGCGTGAATTATCGCAGGGATTATTGGGGTGGGCTGGGCCTGGCCAGGTGCCTGGTGGCAGCAAAACCGCTCTGTCCCTCTCCTCCTCACCCTGGGCAGGGAACAGAACACATCAGGAAAGACTTGAGGATCGGGAAAAGGGCCTAGACAGGTCACTCACGGGTCACTGGAGTAAGAGACACGACTGGCGGGAATAAATTGAATTTCTTGTCAAACAAATCAGAGCAAGAGAATGAGAGGTAAACCTGCAGGGGTTCAAGCCTAGGAACGAGGACTTTTTCCTTGGCATCTCGCAGCTGCACGAGGGGGATAAAGGATCCCCCAGGGCCCCCGAGCAGCGGCTCTGCCCCCCTCAATGGGGATGTGTCCAGACCCACCGGTCCATCCCGGGCTTTGGGGGGCAAGAGTGGAGCAGGCGCTGAGCTACTCCATGGAGCTTCCAGCCCCTGTTTGATCTGTCGGGGCGTGACACAGTCACTGCTGGGCGTCTGTCGGAGCTCGGTGTCTGTCGGAGTTTGCAATCCCGACAGATAAATTGAGTCCAAACCGGCAGCGCCAGCTCATCTTTACTGTTCTTTTTCAATTTCTTAATGAATTAAGGGAAAACTCCCTTTAGTCACCATTTCAAAGCCTTGAATCAAGGGGAAAACGGAGGTTCCCTCTCAATTTAGACCCGTAATTGATGCATAAGGAGGGTCTCCCCTAAATTTAAACCCAAATAAAAAGTGAATCAAGGGGGAGTTTTGCTCAATTTAGCCTCCTAAAATGAGGGGAAATGCAGCTCCCTCTTCAATTTCCCTCAAGAAACACCATTTTGGGGTCTTTTGGACACATTTTTCCTCTATGAAGGTCCCTTCAAATGAGGGTCCCCCCACGATGGAACTCTTATAATGGCACATAAAGAGGTTCTTCTCAAGGGAAGCCCTTTAAAACCAGGGACGGTGGTGTTTTGCCCTCAATTTTAACCTTAAGATGATGAAAATGGGGCGGTTTCCCTCAATTCAAATCCATCAAACAGCACCATAAAGGCTTTCTTCTTCCATTTAGATACGAAAATAATGGAAAACGGTGATTCCCTGCCAATTGAGATACAAAATCATGAAAACGTGTGTTCCTTCAATTGAGACCTTCCAAATCGTAGATGAAGTGGGATCCTCCTAAGTTCAAACACAATTACAGAAACTGAGTGTTTTCTCCTCCATTTAAATCCTTTTTCTTCTCGTACTCCCCCCCGCACCCCCCCCCCAACTTTTTTTTTGGCGGGGGGGGCGGGGCACTGGGAGCACTTCCTCCTCCTCACTGGTCGCACTTGGGGCTGCTGCACGTTGGAGAGTGGTGGGAAGTTTCCTCCCAGTTCCCTCCCAGTGTTCCCAGAATCTCTTCCAGTGCTCCCACTGGCAGAACACTGGGGGACACTGCATGGTCTGATGATGGGGGGGTGCATTGTCGAGGATCACAGAGGGGCCCGGGGGGTCCCGGGCATCCTTGGGGGGGTTCCAGGTTCAGCAGTAGGATTTTTCTGACTATGAGTGAGCTGTGTGGCCTTTGGAGGTGTCCCTTCCTCTCCTGCTCACAACAGAGCAGCTCAGAGGTGATTTGGCTCCTGAGCGTTTCAATTTAGGCCCCCAAAGAGAGGAGGAGCTGCTGCCCACATTACACCTTACAGCTCTGCCAAAGGGCATCTAACCCCATGTGTGCTCAGGAGGTGGGGATGAAAACCCCAAATCCCATCTCCACCTCCCTCTGCAGTGCTTTAAGGGGTTCCTCTAGTCTGGAAAACCAGTCCCATAACTACAGTAAACCCAGAGTCTCCTGAGTGAGAAACCACGTACTTGTAATTCCTCTGCAATAGCCTCATCCCACCTCCAGCAGCCCCTGGGAAGTTGCAGGCAAGAACACCTAACCTGGTAAGCAACTCCATTTCTTGGCAGATTTCCAGGGCAATGCAAAAACATTTCAAAGTATTTTTTCAAAACATCTGCTTATTGTCCTTTAATGCAAAATAGTGATTCCATACCAGTCCTAAGAAGAACAGGCCCAGAGAAGACCTTGCTCTCTACAACTCCCTGACAGGAGGGTGTAGCCAGGTGAGGATTGGCTGCTTCTCCCAGGCAACCAGGAACAGGACAAGAGGAAATGGCCTCAAGCCGCACCAGGGTTGGACATCAAGAGGACTTTCTTCCTGGAAAGGGTGGTCAGGCCTTGGCAGGGGCTGCCCAGGGAGGTTTGGAGTCCCCCTTCCTGGAGGTGTCCGAGGAACACCTGGCACTCAGTGCTCTGGGCTGGGTGACAAGGTAGGGATTGGGCACACGTTGGACTCGATGACCTTAGAGGGCTTTTCCAACCTCAGTGGTTCTATGATTCTCATTATTCCAAATTCATTTGCAAAAGCTCTCACACCTCTAGTCACACCTTAGCAGGTGTGTAGGCCCAAGCTCATACATTTGAGAGATTTACTGCCTCCAGTGGGATCTACACCGCAATTTCAGGGAGAGGCAAGATTTCAGCCGTTACGAGAGAAAACTTTGCAAAAGCATTCCCTGGAGAGACATCCTGAAGGAAGGTGTCTCCCCCCTCTTCTGACCATAGAGGGAGCTGAGTCTCCAGTGTTAATTCTAAAACTTTCAAGCTCCAAGTCTGACTCCCAGAAATTTTATTATGAGCCTTTCAGGCTCAGTTTAGAGGCATAGAAAGGCACAAAAATTAATTTCTGGGCACAGGCCGCGATATGGGATACACATCATAAGGTCACCCCAAGACAGCCCCACTTCCCAGCACAATACTCAGACCTCACACGTCGAGGAAAAAAGCAGTGCAGATTAAATAATTAATGCTTCTGGGTACTGTTCTCCCTCTAAACTACACACAATCCCAAAGGAACAAAACCCTTAAAGAAGATGGATTGCTCTTGCTAGCAGGAGAGATCTGACAGGGATATACTTCATCATTCTGCCAAGGCTTTGTCAAACACCTCAGCTCCTGCACTTCAGGGAATAAGAAGTGGCTTATAAGAAGTGACTTTTATGTCAGTGAGCATGTTATTATGGATTAATCTCGCACTGGAAAACAGTCTTCATACTCTACTGCATCACCCAAAGAATTTGGAGGCTGCTGCCTAGTGAGCTCCTGAGTTGTATCTTCCTTGTCAATCTTATCAGCCCCTTGTTTGATTGTAAAAACGTAAACAAAATGCAGCAAGCGTTGGCCCAACGGCTCAGGACTTGCATATCTCTTCCAAAGAGAGGGAGAAAAAAGAGTGTTTCTCCCAAATCACAGAGTTTAAAAGTTCATGTTATCTACATAAATTTTTAAAAGAAAAAGAGGAACAGTAAAATATCAGTTACTGTGCCAGTGGTGCTCCACTCTATTTCTGTTCTCTTCTTCCACTTGTAGCATCTCTAAGAATACTTTAAAACCAGCCAACTAACCAAAACAACAACAAAAAGCCAACGTTGAATTGAAGCTGAACAAGAAGCAATCTGGCTGCTGGCTTGTGAGCACTCCACTGCCCGAGTTCCAGTAAGGGAGTTTATCCTCTCCACAGTTTTGAGCCAGATCCCAAAGTACTGAGCATCAGCTTTTAGCTTTTTAAAGGATTTAACTGTAAGAAAAGCTGCTGGGGAGGGCCGTGCTCCAGGCACATCCATGGGATTTCACCTGTGCAGCTCCCTAAGCTGAACTTGTGTCTTTTCCTCTACCTTGCTGGGCTTGGCTCATGCATTTCTTGAGGGGAAGGCCCTGCACTGATCAAAGCATGTACTGACCTCAGATAAACAGCTTCTGTCAGTGTGGATCTATCCTAAATGGACCATTTCCCAAAGTAATTCAAGTGCCTGAATTTCACTTACTCAAAACTGCTTTTAAAGAAACCGGGTTTAACACACTCCGTTTCTAAGCAACTACTGGGCAGCGCTCCTTCACTCCCTGTCAGTGTTATTCTTTGACCCTTGGAGAAAGGCTTTAAAGCAACAAAGGGCTTGTTAAGCACCAATAATTTACTCAGTCAAGAATTCAAATCAATAGCAAGGGCAGAGCCTGACTTCAAAACCTATTTTAAACCAGAATTTAAAAGCAGTTGCATTGCCAATTGACAAGATTAGAAAGGTTTCCTTAGTAGTTGTGATTACAAAGTAATGAACTGTGCATGGAGCAGGTAGGGGGCAGGGGGGAAGACGGGAGAAACCTTCATTTGCACTGTGGGTTTTTAACCATCATGGTCACATCTCAAGGACCTGCAGAAACCAGTCTAATCTCAAAAAGGAAAAACTTCCTGGATATTTTTCATTTCAGCAAGAGCCTAAGGAAGCCCTCAGCAGCAGGAGATTGGAATAACTGCAATCCCTTGAGCAAAGGGAGCAGGGTGTGCTCCTCAAAGCCAGACCTTCATCCACAGCACCCAGAAGGTAGCAAAACAAGGATACAACAAAGCCTTAAGTGGGCAATGGGTTATCAAGGGTTTTATAAGGAAAGAAAAAGGTCTGGAAAATAGGACCTGGAAGGTGAGAGAGGAAGGAAACAGGGAGGCAGCTGAGGACGAAAGGAAAGGAAAGTCCTACCACTTTGCTGTGCTCGGAATCTCCCCCGTTCCCCGACCCCAATCTCTTGAGCAACCAACAACTCATAAGGAGCTGGTCAAGCCAAGGATTTTTTCACAGCTTGTTTCAGGCAGAGGGAAGGAGAAAAAACAAAAAAAAAAGGAGGCTGTCCTGGAATGTGCAGCCTGGCAACCTCCAGACAATTAAAAAAAAAAAGCACAGTGCCTTGCAAGTGGGGGGCTCACAAGCAATGGGGCTGGTGGAGAGTAGCTCTTTTTATACATCTCAAAACAGCCTCATCCCCGGTGTAGACTGTTTTCCTCCACAAAATCCATAGGCAGCTCAATCTATTACTCTCTCCTCATGCTCTACCTCTGAGGAGGTTCACAAAGGAAACAGGGAGGGAACAGGACAGGTGACTCGAACTGACCAAAGGGATATTCCTCAGCATAGAATGCCATACCGAGTACATAAGCTGGAGGGAGTTACCCAGAAGGGCAGCTGATATGGGTTCCAGAAGGGAGGGTCTGGCATTGGTCAGTGGGTGTCGAGTAATTGCGTCACTTGTTTTTTTCTATTACTATTATTATTAACCAATATTATTGTATTTTACTTTATTTTCAATTATCAAACTGTTCTTTTCTCAACATACAAGTTTTACTTCAACTCTCCTCCCCATTCCACTTGGGTGGAGGGGGAAGAGAGAGGGCATTGAGTGAGCAATTGTGTGATGTTTCTTAAAACCACAAGACATTCCTAAACCGTGACACTCCCCTTTACAGAGATCTCCTCTCCCTCTTCCTAGTATCCCTCCTCACAGCTTCTTACAAAGGCATATGTACTGCTGGAATGGTTTCTCAAAGAACATGCTATCCCCAGAGCCAAAAGCCAGTGACGTTGTTCAGTTACAGAAGAACTGAAACATTAAGAACAAAACACCCATCTGCAACTTAGACAAAAAACGCCCCCACATCATGCTATCATGACACTGTTACAAATGTCATCACTGCATCTTAGCTGGGAAATGTTTCATCATCGGCAGCAATGACAGCTAAGTAAGTTTTCTTTAATGCCAATTAAATAATAAATTAAACTCCACTCACAAATATTCAGGATTATTATTGAGAATGTACTGTGTACATGCCCTTTTCCTTTATGTTCATCAAGAAGATTCCGTACAGTGTGTGTAGCAGCTTGCTGCAACACTGCTGACAGCTACAACTTCTTTGTGATTTCTTTAATACATCAGAGGCACTGACAAAAACTCTTCACTAAATAGTGAAGAACTAAAAATAGGGGTGTTTTTCTGTATATCAGATGATAATAAAAAAGCCATTTTACATGTGGATGACCCACAAAACTGCAGGAGACTGAGGACTTATAACAGGTGCAGAACAGGTTCAAAAGAGACTTGGGGAAAAAACTCCACCTTCCTCAGTCCAAAGGGACACCAGGGCTCACATCTGCTCGCAGTCATCCTCTGGAGAGTGGAGCAATGTTTGTGTGGAAAGATGCTTGGGGGTAAAATCGGAGGAAACTGAGAACTTATATTCATATCCTAACAGGGGTTATAATGGGACAGAAATTTTAGGGTAAAATACAGCTGCTGTTCTCAGGATGGAACTTGGTTGGCATGCTCCATGATGATTCCCCATACAACCATAAGCATCTGCTAAAGGTGGGTGGAGTGGAGTGGAGACACCACAACAAGGCTCTGCTGAAATCCTTGCAGGGGCAGCAACTTGGTGGTACTTTGAAGCTGATAAACTGCATAGCAGCTCTCAGCCAAGGGAGAGAGGAGATGTCTTGCTGCCAAGCCAGCAACTGTGGCAAAATCAC
The DNA here is from genome assembly GCF_000738735.6 of Corvus cornix cornix. Classification (NCBI taxonomy): domain Eukaryota; kingdom Metazoa; phylum Chordata; class Aves; order Passeriformes; family Corvidae; genus Corvus; species Corvus cornix. The sequence continues at coordinate 22,116 of NC_047057.1, forward strand.
TCTCCTTGGATTAACGTGGTTCATTATAGCCTAACTGTAATATTAATGCACACCTCCATCCCAAAGTTACCTGCCTCCAAGGTATGACCACCTCTCACTGGGCACATGCTCTATATTTTTTTTGACTGTATCTTTAAAAGTGAAGTTAGATAATTTTACACCAATCAGTAGCCAAAAGTATGCATGACTAGAATCACTCAAGCTTCACCTAAATATAAAGAAATAGTATAAAAGTAAGCGAAGAATGAAGGAAAAGTTAAGGAGGGCTCCATCATAACTGCTGCGATCAGTCAAGGGGCTGAACCTGTCTTCTCCCCCATAGGGGACGCCTGTTGGGTTAGAAATGCACTCTGCCTGCTGAACATTTTTAGTGGGGACTACAGCTTGTCTGTATATTGCTTTGAATAAGTTTTTGCAGTCAAATACTATCACCAACAGATATCATCACCAATAATCCCTGAACCTTAACCTGTCACAATTTTTTATTAATAGAGTGTAATTCCATAAACTGTTAGTGTGACTCCTTCACAGATGCTAGCAGTTGCCAGCAGCAGGTAACGTACTCAAATAGGAAGTCCCACTGAGGGGTCATAAAGTGGGAAGACCTGCTCAGGGGTCTCCCTTATGCTGTTGGCATATTTCCCTGAGTGTCAGTCAAATTTCCCTCCAATCCAGCATGACTGCTCAGTGAAGGATCCCTGTAACAGGATGCTGACAGACTGGTCGGGCACAAGGGTCTCAGCTTTCCTGGGGCACTGACAGACAAATTAAATACTAAGTGTCAAGGAAATCTTCCCTTCTCATGTGACAGTTTGCCAACCACCAGGCTGTAATTCCTTGCAGAAGCTCTAAGACTGCAGACACACACATGCCAGTGGGACCTGGAGCATGAGCCTGCCTAGAAAAATGTTGGTGGCTACTCTAAGCATGATCACTCCAATGACAGTACTTACTAAATCTCCCTTGACTTCAGTGAAAGGCAAGACACTTTGTTTTGAATACTATTGTGGTGGGTTGACCGTGGCTGGGTGCCAGGTGCCCACCAAAGCCTCTCTATCAATCAGTTCCCTCCTCAGCTGGATAAAATACAACAAAAGCTCATGAGCTGATATAAGGACAGGCAGACATCACTCACCAATTACCGTCACAGAGAAAAAAGGGAGAAATTAACTGAATTTATTACAAATCAAAATCAGAGTAGGATAATGAGAAGTAAACCAAATCTTTAAAACACCTTCCCCCCATTCCTTTCTCCTTCCCAGCATTGACTTTATTCACGATTCTCTCCGTCCTCCCCACCAGCAGTGCAGGTAGATGAGAACAAAGCTTACGGTCAGTTCATGCCACTGCTTGCCCCTCAGGAAGAGGAGTCCTTGCACTGCTGCAGCATGAGGTCCTTCCTACAGGAGATAGTTCTCCATGAACTTCTCCAATATGAGTCCTTCTCATGGGCTGTGGTTCTTCATGAGCTGCTCCTCTATGAGGTGCCTTCCCTGGGGTCAGTCCTTCAGGAACTGCTCCAGCATGGGTCCTTCCATGAGGTCAGTCCTTCACGAACAGCTCTAAAGTGGGTCCCCTATGGGGTCACAAGTCCTACCAGGAAACCTGCTCTTCTCTCCACAGGCCCACAGGTCCTTCCAGGACCTGCTCCAACATGGGGCTCTTCTACAGGCTGCAGGTGGACTTCTGCTTCCCTCTGTGGACCTCCATGCGCTCCAGGAGGACAACCTGCTTTGCTATGGGCTGCATCATGGGCTGCAGGGAAATCTCAGCTCCAGTACCTGAAACACATCCTCTCCCTCCTTCTTAGCTGACTTTGGTGTCTGTAGAGCTGTTTCTCTCACATATTCTCACTCCTCACTTCCCTGACTGCAATTGGTTCTGCCCAATAACTTTGCCTTCTTAAATACGTTATCCCAGAGGATAACGTATAACGTTATATCCCGGAGGATAACTGCCATGGCTGAAGGTCTCGGAGCCGGCTGGCATTGCGTCTGCCAGACATGGGGGAAGCTTCCAGCAGCTTCTCAAAGAAGCCACTCCTGTAGCCTCCCTGCTACCAAAACCTTGCCATGCAAACCAATACACATATCAACTTCACGGAAACCTAAATATAAGCAAGAATAAGTCCAATATAAAGTTTTGTTGCAGGTCTGCAAGTTCTTCCTCCTGCACAGGAAAAACATGCCAACTATGCATAGGCACTCTGTTGAACTTTTCCTGCATTCTTCTTTCCTTCTGGTTCTCTCCCCAGATTCAAAAGAGCTTCTGATCATGACCTTATCTAATGAACAGTGAACAAGACACAGTTTGCTGGGTTTCTCTCCATGCTGCATCACTCTTCCCATCGTGTACAAAATCAGAGTCATTTACAGCAGCACTCTCTAGAGTATCAGCTTCACTCCAGCATTCACATGAACAGCACAATTCACAACTCACCTTGGTGAGTTGTTTCTTTTGATTAGATTGTCTCCTCAAGAACAAAAAGAAAGACCAATAAAGGATGTGTGAGGGCAATAATATTAGGATCATCTTCAAATATTTCATTTATCATAGAGTCACAGAATGGTTTGCGTAGGAAGGGACCTCAAAGATCATCTTGTTACAGCCCCATGCCATGGGGCTAGATCAGGTTACTCCAAGCCTTGTTCAATGTGGCCTTGAACATTCCCAGAGACTCAGTTGTATGAGAAGAGAATAAGTAGGACAATGAGTATATAAAAGATTTGATCTCTCAAGTGATTCTTCTGCTTTGGGAAACAGAGTAGCGTATTTTCTCTGGTTACAGAAGCTGCTCCAAACTGTTGACTTGTTTGCTAGAGTTCTTTGATCACAGAAAGCTTGAACAGCTGCAGCTGGAGACAGATTTGTCACTATCAGACTGGTTTTTCTTTCAGTTCTTGTGACCTTATGACTAAAGCTGCTTCTGTAGAGACTACCAAGTCCAAGCACATCTGGTATGGACAACCATGCTGGTGCTTATGAACCAATACCATGACAAGAACAGTACAAGTTACATTCTTTTGATAGTTCTCTACACTAATAACAGTTTGAAACTCTTCTTCTGTATGTCAGAATATTTCCTATGCACTCCACCACCCAGTTTTGCTAGTGCTCTGTACAAACTTGGTGTTATTTTTAGTCCATTTCAAAGTGACAATCTGAGACACAGAATAAAAAGGAAATTTGTTCCCTGAAATTTGGCCTTTAAATTTTAGAAAGAGAAGTCAAATACTGCCATCCAGATCCAGTTTTTCTGAACCTGCCCTGCATTTATGTGGCTAAGCTTGAGTATTTGTACAGGAACATGCACTCAGATACACAAATACAGCAGTGTCTTTCTGTTCCTACTTCCATATTCATGTTTATGGAAATTTTGTTTTTTTTAAAAAACATGCTGTCATTCCTTCCTTGTGTTTCTACATCCTTCTGTCTATTGGCAAAGCGTTTTTTCCCAGCTTGATTTATACACTATGCCGACGGTTGTTTATCATGGCCACAATGTGTGACAGGTCCAAACTTTTTATCATAACCTCCATGAACTCCTCATCTTTCCTTGCTCCCTCCACAAATTCATCCAGAGAAAGTTCACCTGTGTCAGACACAAATAAAAGGCATCAGAATCCACATCTGACAGAAAAAGGAGTACAGTAGTCTAACTTGAGAGATCACTTACTGTATAGGCACTGTTCTGAAGCACTGTTCTAAAGACCTCAGAGAGTCTTCTTAAGCTTTTATGAAACATCCCCAGTATCTAGACAAAACCAGCTTCCTTTTTTTCCCCATACAAGGGAAGTGGCACATAAGAAAGAATGATACATGTGGGTAGCTAAGGAGTGGGATCATAGCATCCTTTTTGGCTCAACCTGTCATAGTAAAAACCTGCTCTATGCTTGCTGGTTTTCAAGGATAAAGCAACTGACAGAGGCTGTGACAGGCAGAAACAGATTTTTCTGACCTAGGCCAAAAAGCCCTTGTGCAGGGAAGCAGCTCAGCAGAGTTATTCTGGAATAACAAAAGAGCCTGTCAGAAAGTAGTGAGCACCTGAAGTAGCAAGGAAAGAGATACCTCTTGGGGACATACAGGGACCACAGTGACATTGACCAACTTTTGACTGAGCACTTAATGTTCTTGCTGTACTGCCTGCAGCAGACCCAGTGAAGAAACTGTGAACTTCAACATTAAATTCCAGTTCTTCCTTTCCATTCTGAAATACTTAGGAGCAGCTGGGGCTATTTGTTACTATTTCCCACTTCTAACTGGCATGAGCTACACAGCAACATAGAAAAAGGAAAACAAAACACCACTCCAGAACCCCACTACCAAACTCATGTGGATAGAACAAGCTGACTCAGTAGAGGGAACAAATCCTGTCACACTGATTATGTATAATGCCAGAAGAAAAATCCTTTTTGGTCCATGGAGAATGCATTACTGGCTGAGAATGCAAACAGAAAGAAAATATGAAATGAAGAGGCCTAAAGTTCAATCAAATAAGGAAGAAATGGATGTTACTCTGTAGAACAGAGACTGACTGAGCTGGATGACAAAGGCAGGAATCTTACCGTCGCCGTTTACATCAATCCTGTCAAAGACTCGGCTGGTGAACTCTTCTGCACTAGTTTCATGGTCACCACCATTAATAGCTCGAATAGCCTAAAATAAAGGAGCAAGAACAAGAAGCTGCCTAATGACTCCCAGACTGATTACACAGGTCAGCATAGATTCAGAATAAGACAGTCATGCTTGGTACCTTCCCCATACAAATGAATAAGCATCATAGGAAAACAAAGCACAAATCATCAGGCCTTATGGATGGCACTGAAGGGTGCAAAGGGAGTGTGGCTCTGGAGCATGGAATAAGCAGCAAAACCCAGAGGATTGGCCTAATTCTGCTTAGGTACAGTTTAGGTGCTGCAGAAATGGCAGAATCAGAATCCAGCTAATTGATCCACTTTGGCCCACTTTGTGACCCTATGGTCCACCAAGCCTCAGAAACACTGTCAAACACCCTCCACATTTGACATTATGAAATTCCCTTGTTATACGCTGTGGTCATTTATTTCTATTCTTACTTTCACAATTTCCATTTATATACTGCTTCCTGTGTGTCTGGCTTCTCCCTAGAGCTCACAGAAAATTCATTTTCATCTTGAGAAACTTTAAGCATTATCCACTTTTGTTTGCTACAATTCTCCTTATTCATTACTACATAGTGCAGGGTTCTCTTTTCTTTCAATGCTAATTATTTCCTTTGTTTAAGGATGTCCATGAAATATGTGACTCCAGAGCCTTTATACTAAGACTATTCATTTTCTAGTTTTTACCTTTTGACATTTGGTAATTTTCTTCGTTCTTTTTCAAATGCTATTTTACTAAAACTAAGTATCATCTCAGCAACTTCCTGAGAATCACCACATAAGGTTACCAAAAAAGACACTGAACTATACCCACAAAATTCAAAGGGCAATACATTTCTTGCCACCAGTTGTTGCCCACCAGACTTGTTTGTCAAGAGCTCTGTGTTAACTATTGCTATCTGTTGCTTCACTGTAATGTCTATTTCTATTGCAAGCTACTAGGAGGAGGCTGTATGTTACTACAGTTATTGATTTTGGCCAGGTCTCTTTGATATCCAGCTCTAAAATTTTTATATAGATCAGAATGCATTATTAACATCTTATTAGTGCTTTATCAAATCAATTTTATGACATTTCTTATTCAGAAATGTAATTTATTTAGGGTCATTGAATCTTGCCTGCATCTTGGTAATTTCCCGTTATCTGGAAAATAATCTGAATTTGGAGCATAATTCATTTTGAGATATTTATAGTGATCTTTATGCCCGTAATCCCAACCCCATCCACAATAGCTATTTGCATACAAACCTTTCCATTCTCAATCATTCTTCTTCAGGCTACTCACTGGAGTCAGAAATGTTTTATTATGCTGATATTTAGGAGTTGATTCTAAAAAGAAAACTGGGAGTAGCTCTCCAACTTCTCATGGGGAAAAGGACATAGGAAGGACACATTGCAGAGATAGCAACTGACAGTCACAGACTCTGAAACCTTGGGAAGTGCAATTTAGGTCACAGGAAGCTAAAACAATTTTACGGTTAGCTATGCTGTAACATAAGCTATGGTGATAAAGAAGAGTCTGTCGAGTCTGCTTATTGCATTATATGGTGGCGGGGAATTCTGCTCAGAGAAGGAATGATGTTAAAGCTCTCATCCATGATCATGCATATGGGAACAGCAAAAGTCTTACTTGTGTGATTTGTCTTTAACGAAAGAGGCAAGGACACAGACCCCTGGAGATTCACCTTAATGATGTTGAGCAGTTCATGTCGGTCAATGCAGCCATTGCCATCTACATCATAGAGCTTGAAATACCACCGCAATTTCTGCTCCATCTTCCCTCGTAGAACGAGGCTGAGGGCAGCCACATATTCCATGAAGTCAATATACCCATCCTGTGGGAAAAAAACCAACAAATTGTGACAGGAATAGACTGAGGAAGTTACTGCTCTGGAGTTGATCCACCTTATTGCTCCTTAGATTCACAACTGAAAGAGAAAGGCCAACAAATGGCACAGAGACTTGGACTTAGGAAAAATCCTTAGCACACAGACACATGTTATTTCTCTGGCCACTAAATACCTTCCTAAAGTTATCATCTATTACATGTCTAGGCTCCCCTCTGCTCACCCCCTTCAGTGAGGGAACACTCCTTTTCAGTGTGAACAAAGTCCCCTCTGTTCACCAAAGCTGACTGCCTTTGGCCTGCTGGGAGAGAATGTTGAGCCCAGCCCATGGTCTGCAAGTTTTCTGTACTTGTGTGTGGATACAAAAATGCTGCTAGCAAGGATTTTCTTGCTATTTTCTAAGTCCGTGAGAGACTTTTCTCTCTCACGGAAGAAGTAGCAGAGTTCTGTAAACAATGAAACACCTGCAACCTTGAGAAGTCTTGTTTATAGTTCTACTATAGTAGAAAAATATTTTGACAATGGATGTTTTGGGATTTTAGCCAATCACCCCCAAGGGGTGGCTGATCCTTGTTCAATTAGACTATGAAGAAAAAAGTCTATAAAAGAGTTTGTAAAATAAATAAATAGATCAATCTTGCTGCACAATTCCTGCCTGCTGGATCTTCTCTCCTCCTCTCTATGGCTGCGGGACACAGTAATATACCCTAGGGCATTTTAATACTAGTGTGCTCTGCCTTTGTGGGAAACTATGCTGTTCCACTAAACTGTAGATCTCTTCTCCATTTTGTGGAAAATAAAGTGACTGGGGATATTTTTAAAAATACACAGAGCGTGATTTGACCACTGAAAAAATGTTCAGTATTTAGATTTTTAATATTACATTTCTTGAATCTACAAAGAAACTCACAAAGCTCTTGTTTCTTCTGCAAGGAAAATGCCAGATAGTAAAGGTTCATCGGCCCTAGACTTAATGCTGGCTAAAATTTGAAGTGGTTAAAAACAAACTACAAATAAAACGTATCTAGGTCAAAGATTCCGAATAACTACTTCAAGAAATTACAGAGCAAAAAAAAAGAAATTTTCAATTATTAAGGTATTTAATCAAAGTCAGATGCCTTTCTGAAATGGATGTAAATAAACACATGTAAAAGGTGAATGTAGGTGAACTAGCAGAGCACCGCTGTTTTACAGCAAGGATCACAACATTTTAAATACTCATTCAGGGTGGGAAGAAGGGCATGACAGGCTGAGTTATGGCTGGTCAGCCTGGAGAACAGAAGGTTCCAGGGAGACTTTGGTGCCCCTTCCAGTACTTAAAGGGGGCTTAGAAAAAGGCTGGAAGGGTACTTTGGACGAGAGCATGTAGTGAGTGATAGGACACAGGAAAAATGGCCTTAAGCTGAAGGTGGGCAGGTTTAGATGAGGTGTTGGGAAGGAATTTCTGACTGGGAGGGTGGGGAGGCCCTGGCACAGGTTGCTCAGGGAAGCTGTGGCTGCCCCTGGATCCCTGCAAGTGTTCAAGGCCAGGCTGGACGGGGCTTGGAGCACCCTGGGATAGTGGAAGGTGTCCCTGCCCATGACAGGGATGGCACTAGGTGGTCGTTAAGAGTCCCTTCCACCCAGACCATTCCATGCCTCTATGACTCTGTGCTGCCCCTCCCTGCCATGGCCAGCACACAGAACCGGCCCCTCTGTGACAGCGGCCCTGGGCTGGGGCACTGTGAGCACCACGAAGCCTGTGGCCGCTGTGTCGGTGGCCGCACTGGAGGTGACACCGCAATCCTGGCCACTGACACCTGCACTGGCACCGATGGCTCTGCTGGGGCTGCTCGTCCTGCTGGCCCTGGTTGGGCCCGTGGGCGGCACCTGGGATACCTGTAGGTGAATGGTCCCTCTTAGGGGGTCCCCTGTAGGGGCCCTGCATGTTCCCCACACCCGCACCACAGTGTTCCAGCCTCAGTCCCTGGAGGAGAAGCCTCAGTCCCTGGTCAGTGCCCAGCTACTGGCACAACCTGTCTGCAGAGCTGCAGCAGAACGGGGTGGAGGACAGATTTGCCCCTCAGGGGTCCCTGGTCCTCCTGCCGCTCAGTGCCAGGCAGGAAGGGATGATGGGGGACCTTCAGCCTGAGCAGCAGCAGCCACCGAGCAGAACACTGATGGCTTTGTGCTTCCAGAGGGACCTGCAGGCTCCGGCCCATGGCTTCCAACCACAGCTCTGTGGCTTCTGCTGGTGGCACTTCCCATATTGTGGGTGGCACCAGTGTCCAGCCAGGGGCCTGGCCTGGCATCGTCAGCATCCAGGCCACCTGGGAGAACGGCACGTGGCACATGTGTTCAGGTGTCCTCCTCAGCTCCCAGTGGGTCCTCACAGTTGCACACTGCTTCGCCAGGGGCGGGTAAGGAGGAGCAGGGACAGAGATGTCCCCCGAGCACGGGCAGGTGGCCAGGTCACAGCACCACATGCCACTTCCATCCTGGCTCTTTCCTCTCTGCTTCTCTCTCTGCCTTGGGAAGCAGAAGGCCGGGAAATGCTGGGCTGCTGCAGCCTGTGGCTCTGCTCCCTGTCACCCCTCTCTCCATCTGCTCTCCAGAGGCGTCTCCACGTGGGAGGTGGTGATTGGGACCACAGACCTGACTCAGCCGGGCCCCGAGTCCAAGGTGTGCCACATCCAGAGGCTCCTGGTGCACCAGCACTACGTGGCTGCCACGGCGAGGAACGACATCGCCCTGGTGGAGCTGGACCAGCCCGTGGAGTGCAGCGACTACATCCAGCTGGGCTGTGTGCCCGACGCCTCGCTCAGGGTCTCCGAGCTGAAATCCTGCTACATCGCCGGCTGGGATTTTGCCAAAGGTGGGTTCCCAAACAAGATGTGTGCGCCGAGGGTGAGCTGGGCACCCTGGGAACATGGACTGGGCACCCCAGGGACATGGGCTGGCCACAGACAGGGTCCGGCTGCAGGACGTCAGCGGGGCCAGGGCTCGGAGCAGCCCGGGCTGGGGGAAAGAGTCCTCGCCCAAGGCGGGGCGTGGAACAGGATGAGCTGTAAGGTTCCTTCCCACCCGAACAATTCCGTGACTCTGTGAAGCCTCTGGAGAGATGGGTCTGGCCCCTCCCTCAGAGCCAACAGCAGGGACACAGCTGGACACCGTCGCTCCACGGAGAAGGGGCAAAGCCAGTCCCAGAGAAGGGGCAGAGCCAGGCCCGGGGTAGGGATTCACCCCAGGCAGGGGAGAGGATGGGTACCGAGCTGCTGGGGGCTCATTCCCCTCTGTGCCCACAGCTCAGGGATCGGGCATGGTGCTGCAGGAGTCCAAGGTCCACCTCGTGGACACGGAGCTCTGCAACAGCAGCCGCTGGTACGCGGGAGTCATCCACCCCCGCAACCTGTGTGCAGGATACCCCCAGGGCAGCATCGACACCTGCCAGGTAGGAGTGTGTGACTTACTTTGCTAACACCCAGTGCAAAAATGCTTGTTTGGGGGGTGAGTCCCTCAGCCCCCAGCAGCACAGGGACCCCCTCACCACCCAAACATGGCCCGGCATAAGCTGGGCCTGGCCTGGCCTGGCATCCTCCCAGCACCAAGTCCCCACCACTGCCTGGGCTGCCCTTCATTTTCCCATCTGAGGGTCCCTCTCCCATATCCTGGGGCTGCTCTTCCCTTCCCCATCTGTCCTATGTCCCTCTGTCCTATGTCCCCTTGTCCCCAAGGCCTGGTCCTGCCCACAAAGTCCATCCAGTGCCCCCAGCAGACCCAAAGCGAGGATGTGACCCTGGAACGTTTGTCCTCCGCACATCTGGGACCAATGTGCAGAGATGGGAGAGCCCCCAAGCTGCTCCCAGCCGAGGGCCTGGAGGCTCCGGCCCCTGAGCAGAGCCTTCCCGTGCCGGGAGTGCGGACCTGACAGGGGCTGGGAGAGAGGAGCCAGCCCTGGTGCTGGCAGCAGCCCCCCACAGCCCCTGAGCCCCCTCTCCTGCCGCAGGGGGACAGCGGGGGTCCCCTCGTCTGCAAGGACAACGAAGCCGACTACTTCTGGCTCGTGGGAATGAGCAGCTGGGGCAGAGGCTGTGAGAGAGCCCGGCACCCCGGGATCTACACCTCCACTCAGCACTTCTACAACTGGATCCTGCTCCAGACGGGCCTGAGCCCAGCAGAAAGAGCCGGTCCAGCACCAGAGCCAGTCGTCACCTCGGCCCCTGAGCAGCGTCTGAAACCAGCACCAGAGGAAGACATCAGCTTGACCCCTGAGTACAGCCTGAGACCAGCGCTGACATCCTCAGGCACGTTAATGCCCATGGCATTCCCACACCAGATCCTGGTGCAATTCCGGAATCTGCTGCAGGAGTTCCTGCAGTTCCTGAAGGACAAAAAGGCTTGAGCAGCAGCGGGACGAGCAGGAGCCAGGGCTACAGTGGACCACGGCATTTCCTGCTGGGCCAAAGGTAGCCTTGGGGCCAGAAGCTTCTCTGTCCTGCCCATGCTGCTCCGCTGGGGCCACGCCGATGCTGACGTGACTGAGGTGTTGAAGTAAAGTTTCTGTGTTCACCATTAACCTTGTTTTCAGCCCTGCTCAGTGCACCCGCGGGCTCGGAAAGTCCCTGCTCTGTCTGTCCATCTGCTGTGCGCTTCACATTCATTCTTCAGCCTGCAGAGGGCTCTAGGGAAACCGCAGTGCCCCTTCCAGTGCCTGAAGCAGGTTATAGTAATGGGGGAGAGCGGCTTTTTGCACGGGCGGGTCCTGACAGGACAAGGAGGAGTGGTTTAAATCTAGAGGAGGGGAGATTTGGATGAGGTGTTGGGAAGGAGTTTTTACTCAGGGGGTGGTGAGGCCCTGGCACAGGTTGCCCAGAGAAGCTGTGGCTGCCCCTGGATCCCTGGAAGTGTCCAAGGCCAGGTTGGACGGGGCTTGGAGCAACCTGGGACAGTGGAAGGTGTTCCTGCCCATGGCAGGGGGTTGGAATGAGATGACCTTTTAGGTCCCTTCCAACCCAAACCATTCTATAATTCTATGCTTGCAATTTATAAAAGGAAAATATTGAAAATTTATCCTCTTTGTCATCATCAAAGTTCTCAAACTCTGAAGGCCCAGAGGGCAGACAATTCCATCCATCATGTGTGTATTACAACAGGGTGGATTTTCCTCTGGGTTCCCTTGTTCCTTGCCCTTGTTTATGAAAGGAGCTTACATTAAGTGACTAAGTATTAACAGACTAAGATTAACTGATGTAGGTCCATCTCCCCTAGTTGCCACACTCTTACTTCATTCCTCCTAAGATAGCTATCACTTTATTTAGATTATAGTTTTTTATCTTTTCTGACCAAATTTGAATTTGAGAATCTTCTTATAACATCGTTTACTGCATAACACAGGGCTCACAGGAGAACTCTGGAATGCACAACATCCTTGAATAAATTTTAAAGTCCTTAAACATCCCAAGAAATGAGAGAGGTGAAGTAAAAGAAAGACTTGTGCAAAAGCTGCAAAGGTTTTGCTTTAGCTGATGAAACTGCTTCTCATCACTATTATCATCCTGGATGCAGAGGACTTCGGGATGAAAAAAGATGTTCTTTGAGGTCTGCCGTTATTTCTAGTCATTACATCCACCACAAGACCTCAGCTACCCTAATGGAGCCTGTCTACTCCTCTCTTTAAGAATTTTGTAATATTCCTAAGCATTCCTTAACTCCTTATGCTGTCTCACATGTCCAAAATAACATTCTTTGTCGGTCCCTAAGCTTTCCTCCTTTAAGACTAGCTCTGTGATTTCCCACCTGGTTCACATGCCTCTGTAACTGGATCCTCCTTGACTCCATTCCAGAACCTTGGAGCAGAGTGCAAAGCTGAATTTTCCCAGGATGCAATAAACTCAGATATTTTTGTCATTAAGAATACAGGACTGCAAGCATAGGCTGAAATACATATGGATAAAAAGCAGGCAAAAGTGAGGACCATTGCATGCTTAAAGGAATTATGGGGGCTACAGTTTTCTACCAGCAGTTGCCCGTCACAGTGAGGAACACTACTCCCCCCCTCACTCCTGCTTCATGCTGCACCTTCTGGCACCAAGGAGAGCCACAGACATTGTCTGCCCATGCAGTGTTAATTTCAGCTGCCAAATACCTGGAAATTACCCCTCTGTGAATGCTATAATGACTTCTATTGTGTCGGATTCCTGTGGTCTCCACGACCTCATACAGATATATTTTTGAATAATAAGAACACGTAAGAAGAATAATGAAATTAGCATTTTGCTAGTCAAACAAGGCCAAGTCAAATAATAGGCAGTAAGTAATTTCCAAAATTCAAAGATGAACTTGCATGAGGTAGTTAGATAATCAGGTGTACCTATGTTTATGTCATCTATGTTATCACCTGTACACATTCATTTGCTCCTTGCATTTAGCTACTTTGCATTAGCATCCTTTGGCAGCTTTCCACACCAATGTTTGTAAGAGAAAATGTTTGCAAGACAATATTTCTGTTCTTTATGTTTGCAAGAGAAAAACAAAGACTCTGAAAGTGCAGGAGGGGGATCACTTCTAAGCAGCACGAGACAGTTAATTCCTTGCCGGAGAACTCACCTTGTTCATATCAAACGTGCGGAACATCTGCTCAATGTACTTATTGGCCTCCGGATCCAGCCCTCGAAGCCCAAAGAACTGCTTAAATTCATGCTCCGTCAGCTGTCCAGAAGGACACTCTGTCATGAATTTCTTGTACCAGTGGTGGATCTCGACAGCCTGTAGATCATCCACTGTGGAGCTGCTGTTGTTTCCCATATGTATCTGTGGTCAGAAGAATGATGCTACAGGAAAGATCCTCTTCCTCCTGTGGCTTTCACAGCACTGCCTGTTTGCTCCTGTCCACGTTCAACACTAATGTCAGTTATGTGAGGGATCTAACTTTCCGCAAGCCAATTATAAACATTAATCTTCTTAGAGGCTGATCCACAAACCAGAAAGTTTCAATGATACAAACAGTCTTCTTAGAATGGAAAGGAGATGCAAGATAATCTAGCAAATCGCTGCTATTTCAGGAGCTAAAGCAGAAAGGATGAGAAGGTTAATCAGACACTGGCATTGGGAACTATACTGGTTTGGTGGACTACCCTATTTTTAACCTTGATATAATTATACATGAATATAAGAGGAAATGGCTACAAGATGTGAGATGTGAGGTTAAGTAAAGATCTGCTCCTCTAACTGGATTTGAAAGTCTGTTTTCTCAAATAGACATGTTGAATAACAGAGTGTGTTGGACCAGAAAGTGTTACAGAAGTGGCCCAGTACAAGAGTGAGGTTATGTGGGAAAAAACTCACCCCCACGCACACAAAGGAGCACAGAGGAACAACGGGGGGTGGAGGAACCCAAATAATCCCCTGGTTTGGCTAATCCAAGAACCACCATGGAAGTGCAGTCAAACCATGAAAAGCTCAACTGCACAAAGAAGAAGGAGCAAAGAGAGACAATCACAGGCTGGGGAACACAAATAACCCAGTAAGTGAAATGAAGGCCCTGTCCCAGCTCCTTCTAAATCTGTCACAGGGGAGCCATCAGTCCCATGGGCCTAGAGGTGGCACCCATCATGGTGAGTCAGTGGGAGAGGTTGTAGAGTACCCTACAGACTAAGAAGCGTGCTGCCTAGGACTGTGGGGTCCAGGGCAAGAGCATTTGGGGATTGCACAAGACTCACAAGAGGATGTTTAGGGGAAGAACAAAAGGTGGGGAAAGGGATGGGTCTAGGTGGTTTGGGAATGAACAAGCATGAGAAAATGGAGGCAAGGGGAATACAAGGGACTGGTTGCATGCAGAATGGTGCTAATTGGTATGAATGTCTAGCCATGCCTGGTGCCTGGTCAGCACAGTCTTTCCTGTGTTCTAACACTTCTACCTCCTTTTTTTTTTCTGGCTGCACAGAGCTGTGCTCTGGGCATATGTGCGCATGGGGATTTAAGAGCCCACAACTGGATTGAGTGAGACCATGTCAGTCTATGATCACTCATAAATATCAAGCCAGACTAGTCAGCAAATAGGCAAAGTAGTTTGGGAAATAGGTGTGTGTATGTCTCAGTTAGTGAGAACATTGGAGTAGTTGACTATTAGACTGAAGGTGTAGAATTGAGGGTGACCCACTTGTCTGTCTGTTTCTCTGTGCAGGAGACAGACAGCTGCATACTGAGAGCCTCATCACATGTACTGGAGGGACACACAGTGTACGTGTCTGTTTGTATGCTGTTGTGTGCAATGGAATCTGTACCAGTGACTGTGGCGGGGTTGTGCACCTTGGACGGTCTGGCATATCCAGGTGCCGGTAGCTGGGGAGACCAGGCATCGAGAGGCAGCTGCTGGGTAGGTTGGATATCTAAGCCCAGACATTGTGTGTGTTTCCCACTGATGGACCTTCACAGAATCACAGAATGGTTTGGGTTGCAAAAGTCCTTAAAGATCATCTAATTACACCCCTTGCTGTGGGCAGAAACACCTCCCCCTAAAGCAGGTAAAGTGGAGGCTAGGCTCCCTTGCTGGCTATGTTCCTTCTGATGGAGCCCAGGCTACAGTCGGCTGTGAGCGCACATTGTTGGCCCATATTCAGTTTTTCGTTCCCCAAGACCCCCAAGTCCTTCTCCACAGGACTGCTCTTGATTCACTCGTCACCCAGCCTGTACCCATGTTTGGGATTGCACTTGGCCTTGCCGAACTTCATGAGGCTGGCATGGGCCCTTCTCTCTAGCCTGTCCAGATCCTTCTGGAGGCCCTATCCCTTCCCTATAGAGTATCAGTCACACAACTTTACATACACATTTAAAGCCACAACTTATTTTTAGTATAAAAGAAATTTTAACAGTCTAATTTGAGAGTCAAAATTAATCTACATCTAATTACAGAAAAGCAAAGAAAAATAATGTAGGTCAAGTATTTATATACAAGAAAAAAGCCGCACTAGTAGCAACAATCCAATTAAAATTGCAACACACGCACTTTGTTTCTGTGTTTTTTCTGGTGTTACACAGACCTGCCTACTGCTCCTCTGGATATTAACATCTGTGGTTCACTTGGATGTTTGCAGAGGGGGAGGAGAGAGTCATGGGAAGTTGTCAGCATCTGGAGTTCTACACTGGAAGAAATGTGATGTTCTTGTTAACGGTTTCCTCATCCTCTCTTCTTTTTCTTTTTTTCTTCCTTACTTCTCTTTCCTTCCACTTAGACTCATATAGGTATGTGTTAGAGTTGTAAATATCTCATTCTACGTAGATAAACTCCTTGCTATTACTACGAATATAAGCGCATGGTTGTACCACACAAAGATAGGTAAGTAAAATAAGTTAGCCATAGATACCTGAAGAAATTGCTCTCACAGCTCAAGTGAACATAGTGAACAAAGCTGCAGGCAGGGCATGAAAAATTCAGAGCAGGCCTGGCAAGCCTTGGTCCTGAGGCCCTATGGCCCATGGCCATACCAGGACAGCACTATATGGTGCCATTAGAAATAGGAATATGGTGCATCTGAGTGCACAGTGAGGGTGGGCAGGAGGCAAGGAAACTGCGCTGCTCAGGCTTCCTGAAATCTCGCCCTACACCTGGCTGGGGGCAACCTCTGGTGCCAGTACAGACCAGGAAGTGAATGTGTTATAAACATATATTGTAATATTGGCTTCTCGCAAGTATTAAAGTAGGTATTATATAATGTTAGAAATGCTTTTGCTGGGTGGATGTAGTTTTCTTTCTTTTTAGCAAGAATGTTAGCAAGTGTGAGCAAGTAAGACAACCTCCAAGCGAACAGAGGATGAGGCCCAAGAAGCTGCTGATCAACACTTTGTCCGGGGAACAAAAGGGCCCAAAGGCTGCTCTGCCCGGAGAACGGGCGGCCAGGAGAGTCCGAGAGCCGCTATCACCGCTCTGCCCGGGGGGCAAAGAGGCCCAAAGCTGCAATCAGCCCTGACTGTCTGGAGAATTAAGAGATCCACCCTACTATCAGCTCTCACCTAGCGAGCCCAACCCCAAGAATCGAAAGAAATAAAACCGCAAGGCAGAACAATACGCATGCTCTAAAAAGGCGGAACCAAGGAGTGGCCATGCAGAACAGCTCCGAGAAAAGTTTGAATATGAATAGAGAACAGACAGTAAAAATGGTATAAAAAGGACTCACCTCTAGCATCAGGTGTGCTCTTGGCAGAGCGCCAAGGCACCCGGCCGTTACCTCTTTGCTTTATTTTATGTGTCTCTTATTGTCTTTATATTAAACCCTTTAAATTCTCACAGGAGAGTGAACCTCGTTTTTCACAAATGGATCAAGAGTTCTGAGAAAGAATACAAAAAACTGGACAGGGACTGGCAGTGTGCACATCCCCAGCAGCATGGGCAGCAGGTAAGTGCGAGAATTCTGCCCCTCTGCCCACTCAGGTGAGACCCCACTTGCAGAGCTGCCTCCAGTCCTGCAGCCCTCAGAACAGGACAGATTTGGAGCTGCCGAAGCGGGTCCAGGGAAGGCCACGGAGATGCTCCAGGGGCTGGAGCCCCCCTGCTCTGGAGACAGGTTGGGACAGCTGGGGGTGTTCAGCCTGGAGAAGGCTCCAGAGAGACTTTATTGCAGCCTATCAGCATGTAGAGGGAGGTTAGAAGAAAGACAGAAAACTATTTTTATGCCAAGAGCTGCGCCAGAGCAAGGGACAACAGCGCCCACGTGCACAAGGGCAGGCTCGGATTGGACATCTCCGGAAGCTCTCACGGCCGGGTTGAACGGGGGTTGGAGCAACCCGGCCTAGTGGGAGGTGCCTATGGCAGGGGGGCGGGACTGGATCATCCTTAAAGGGACGTTCCGACCAAACCACTGGGCACCACTTCGGGCTCTGCCCGGCAGTGACTAAGCGGGAGGCTGAGTCGGCCCCGGCCCCGGCCCCGGCCCCGGCCCCGGCCCCGGCCCCGGCCCCGGCCCCGGCCCCGGCCCCGGCCCCGGCCCCGGCCCCACCGCCCAGTCCGAGCCTCTGTCTCACCAACCCCCGGCCCGGCCCGAAACGCCGCAACTGATTGGTCGCTGCCTTGTTATTGGGCGGGAGCGCAAAGCGTCCTCGGGATTGGTGACTTTGTGCCATGTTGTAGGACAGCCGTGGCGCCAAGGCGGCTACTCCGTCGCGATTGCCTGGCGGCCCCGTCTATCTTTCAGCCCCCGTAGCTGGTTGGTTCTTCTCCGGCCGGGGGGTGGGGCCCCGCCGGAGGCGGAAGCGGTGGCGCCGCGTTCCGGTGCTGAGGTGGCGCTGGGAGCGGTGTGGTGGCAGCGGCGTCGGCGGGAGTTCGTCGCCAGGTTAGAGCCGCCCCTCGGTGCTGACCCCTCCGCCGTGCTTCAGGTCAGTGCCTCCCCCCGCCCTCGGTGCTGTCCGGCTGCCCTGTGCGGTCCGAGGATTCTACCGCCCGGCTCTCGGCGGCGGTCGCCGGCTGGGCTCCTTTCGTGGCCCTGCGGGGCCGGAACGGGTTCGCAGCTCCCTGGGGCCCGGGCCGTAAGGGGCAATGGGCCGGGGCGGGCTTCTGTTCTCGCTCCGGGCTTTGCGGCCCGGCCCAGCCCCCTTCCCCGCCCCCCGCCAGTGGGACGCTGCCGGCGGTGCCCCCAGGTACCGGGAGCGCAGTCCGGCCGGGGGAGGTTCGCGCTCCGCGGGGTCCGCCGGAGGCGTGCGGTCCGGGCAGTCTGCGGGGCTGCTGGGGCCCGTCGGTGCTGCCCGTCACCCCTGTGGCGGCAGGAGCCGCCGCTCCCGGAACCCAGCACGGCGCTCCAGTGCTCCCTGTCGCTCCTTGTTTCTCTTGGAACCCCTCTGCACAGCATGCAAAGTTTGGCCCAGGGCTTGTGTACAGCAGCAGTGCCTTTAATGCGTGTTTGGTTTTAAACGAAGGGAAATGCAAGGAATTAACTTCGTTTATGTACAATAAACTTATAATAGAATAAATTAGGGAAAAACACTATCAGTTCTTTCTTTGCTATGACTGATACCTAGGGATAGAAATGCCTGGATTTACACCCTGCTGACTGCAGACTCTGCAGACTAGCAGCAGGCTTAGGCTGTTTGAGTCAGGGATGTGTATTTCAGAGGAAAGGCGCCTCCTCCACATCACTGTTGGTAGTCCCAGTGATCAAAGTAAAGTCTCCCCAGCAAAAGTTCATTAGTCATAGGAATGCTGATCAAAATTATTTTCCACTACAGCTAGAATGTAGAGGATCCTGCCTCACAGCCTGAGCACAGCGAGAGTCCTTGTGTTCTGCTGCTCATTACAGAGATGGGAATCCATATGCCAGTGTGAGTCTGGGAGAGCAGCAGTCTTGCCTCTGAGAGCTGCAGTGTTTGCTTTATTGGGGTGAGGCAGTGAAACACAGAATAACTGTCCTTTTCTGTTTGTGGGGAAAGTAACTGGCTGGCATTGTGTAACACCAGGATATTCCTGCCACAAGTCCTTGAAGCTAACGAACAGGACAGCCACCACCCTCTGTGCAGACTGTTGGCTTTGGGTCAGCATTTAAAGCTGTGTTATGCTTGTTCCTGGGTTTGTTCTCAGGGAGAGTTCAAAGAAAGCAGAGCCAGGCTCTTTACAGTGGTGTCTGGTGACAGGATGAGTGGCTGTGAGCATGAACTGAGACAGAGGAGATTACCTCGATCATCAGGAAATGCTTTTTCACTGTGTGGGTTACTGAGCAATGGCACAGGTTGTCCAGGGAGGTTGTGAAGCCTCTATCCTTGGAGATATTCAGAAGCTGCCTGCACAGTGATCCTGGGCTCCTGGCTCTGGATGGCCTGTTTGAGCAGGGAGCTTAGACCAGATGACCCCCTAACTTCAGCCAGTCTGTGGTTCTGTGATAAGATTCTCCTTGAGCCTTTTATTTGTTGTCCTTCACTGAATTTTCTCCAATAAGTTCCTACCTGTTATTCTGGGGAGCCCAGAACTGAACGCATTACTCCAGACATGGCCTCGCTAGCACGCAGTAGAGAGGAAGGATCACCTTCCTCCTGACAGTGCTCCTAATGTAGCCCAGGATGCTGCTGGCCTTTGTCATGAGGGTGCATTGATGACTTAGGTCAGTTGTCTGCTGCAATTCCGAGCCTCTCTCTGCGGTGCTGCTTTACAGGGATGTGTTCTGAGGGATGCTGTCCAGAGCAGTGGCCCACCTAGGCCCATTTTTCCCTCTTTCCTCTACATAGACAGCAAACCTGTTCTGTTTATAGAGTTGTAGAATCACTTTTTGTTCCCCATTCACATGCCTTGCCATATTCAGCTGACCTGAGAATATAAATTAAAAGTGAATTCAAAAGACATGAATCTCTTAGACTTGAGTTCAGGTTATTGAAGTCCTCATCAGTGCAAATAGCTGCAGATGGTTCCTCTATTTGCATGTTGGGAAGGCCAACTGTGAGCCAAACCCAGCAAGGCTTATTAGCTTGCGTGCAGTATCAGGTTAATGTGGCCAACCTGGGCAAAGGCCAAAGAATATTTTCTCAATCCAGGTATGCATGCTTGAAACTGTTAATACCTGTAGCATGCAGATATGTTCTGAGGCCCATGCAGGTGCTTAGGTTCTGAATATTTTTCACATTTCTAATACCTCTTCTAATAATTCATCTATTGGTTCTCTTGGTCCCAGCCACATATTGTGCATTTGTGACTTTAGAAGCTGTGGCCTAATGCTCAGCTGGAAGATCAGATCCATCTTCTTCAAGTATTGGAGACAGTTAGAAAGAGGCATTCTTGCATTTGGATGGCTGTTTTCTAAAATGCACCGCTGCCAAGACAGCCGGTTCGGTTCCTCATTGGGGCATCGTGGGAGTGATGGTTTACAAAACCATAAATACTTTATTATTCTTATAATGGATTCCAGACATTCCAGGTCTCTAAATGAGTATCTCATATTACCACCTTGGTAAGCAGTTGATGTCGTCAACTAGGAAATCTCCCTAGCAGGAACTGTAAAGCTGTACTGTTCTGGAATTCCATGCCTCAGTCTCCCCCAGGACCAGCTGAGAAGTGAGCAAAGCACCAGGACTTGTTTCATTGACTGTTGTGTTGTTGCAGAACGTGAAAAATCCTGGCATTCTGACTGTGTTTCTGGAGGAGTTGCATCCCCTTGAGTTCTTTGCAGGAGCCTGTCTGAGGCCTGGCTTCTTGCTGCGTGTCTTTTTGCTACACCGACTGCTGCTCGAGCGTTTTATTCCATCGACTGAAGAGACTGAGCTTGTGCTATGCAGTGTGAGAAACCAGGGCATGTCTGCAAATCCATGTTCCCAAACAGAGCAGACTTTTCACTTTTTCTACTTATTGCAAGTGACTCACGAACAATCCTGGAGTGTACCGTGTACGATGAAGGATGGGCTTATTTCTTTACTATTGAATAATTTATTTTCCTCTTCCCTTTTTGTTCTTTTTCACTTCTCTCTCCATCAAAAGTCTTGGTTCATGCAACTTGTCAGTACTCAAGAGATAAAAAGGAGTGGCATGAAAGACCCGTTTGTGAGTGCTCTACCTTGGAAGCCTTACTACTGAGTCAGCAGAACCCATGAGCTCCTTCGAGCACAAAACAGGTGAGTGTACACATGCTCTTTTCTGCTATTGAGGCTCTGATGTGTATTGTCATGTTTTCTACTTCTGCAAAATCAGGTGGCTGCTGCAGAAACATAGTGCACTGCTCCGCTCCAGTGTCAATATTTTCACACATTTAAGTGGCAATCTAAGACCAAAGATTTCCTTAGTAAGACAAAGGAGGTCAGGAATCTGTGTAGCCAGCTTCAGAAGCCTACTTTTAGTGAGGCAGAGACATCTTGTCATATTAAAAGATTCCATTTGATGGAGATAATTTTAATAATGTGAACTTGATCTTATAGCTAATGAGAGTTTGCCTAGTTTCAGCTTGCACTACTGGAGCTTCTGTAATTGTTCAAATGGTTTTGCCACTTACAGGCATGGACCGTTCCGGGGCCTTTCTGTTCAGAGTTGTCAAATGTCACATGTGACCTCTTTTTATAGAATACTAGAATGATGATTCTGTGGTTCTTAAGGGATTTTGGGAGTTCAGTTGGTCAAATACTTTGCTCTTAGCTTGTCTAACATCAAAAATCAGATCAGGTTGCTATGAGCCTAATACAGTATTTTAACATCTTCCCTGTGCATTTTTTTCCCTGATTGAAATTGCTTGTGCTACGACTTGTGTCCTCTGCCTCATGTCCATCTGATGTGGACCTCATAAGAGGAGTGTGGCTCTGTCTTTAGCTCCCTTATAGGTGGTTGTAGGGAGGACAGCAATTGTATCCCACTCTTCACCTGCTGTTCTCAGGGCTGAACAAGCCCAGCATTCTTATACTCTCTATATGCCTTGTAGCCCAAACCCCAGTCATCCTGGGGGCTGTCTGCTGTACTTGATTCAGTATTTTGGAAGTGGCCACTCTACTTCAAATGAAGTCTTATAGGTGTGAATAGAGAGGAAGGAATAATTGCTGCCTGCAGTCCTACCAATACAGCTCAGTATACACCTGACCTTTGCTGTGAGTGCACTGGTGGCTTGTGCCAAGCTTGGCCACCGTACACTTCAAGCTTGTCTTCTGCATCACAGTTGTACAGCCAGTTGCTCCTTAGCCTGTACCACTCATGCTTTTCCCATCCCAGGCATAGGCTTCTGCCTTTCGTGAGCTTCACGATGTTTCTATCCATCTATTTCTCCAGCCTGTTGATATCCTTCTGGTTGGCAACTCTATACTTTGACTTATCAAAGGCTCATTCAAATTTGATGAATTTACTGATATGGAGTGCATCCCATTGTCTTAGTTAATAACAGAGAATTTAATTTGCTGCTCTCCCCGAAATGACAAGTTATATGTTGCTTGCTGGTACTGTTGCGTGTTTTTCGGCTCTTCACTTCCATTTGCTGGATTAGTTTGGCTCCTGAATTTCAAGGAAAGGAAAAAAGGTATGCTAAGCAGCAGCCAGAGAATATATGTCCTCTCCAGATTATTCCCCTATGTCAAGGTCCTGTCCCGTCCCGTATGTGACATGCGGAGATCTCATCATCTCTCTAATGCGACACACTTGCATCTTTTAGCAAACTTCAAGGCTCGGTCCATTATTTCCACTACTTATTAGCAGAAGGCTGATTTTGTTACAGGCCATGTTTGGCCTGTAGAGAAATTACTTCATTTAACAATCACCTTTCTTTTCAGTGAACTGAACAGATCATGGTTCTGTAATGTCATTGTTAAGAAAGATCAAGAGTGAACTATGAGGATGACTTGGCATCTGGTATAAAAATGTATTTACATGTAGAGCAGTGAAGGAATCTTTGTCTGTCTTGACACCAGCACATCCTCTGCTTTAATGTTCAGAGGGTCCGGCTGCTCCTGTTAACGTGACCTTTTTTTTTTTCCTGAGGTTTTACTTTGACTTGTCTCTCTTGGCAAAGGAGACAAATTCCCTGCAAGCCTGGTCACCAACTGTTGTAACATTACAGATCAGCATGATGGAGCTTATTCTTCATAGCAGTTTTGACTCTGGAACTGTATTTTGACTCTTGGTTTTGTTTTAGGCTCAAGATGCTGAGCCGTTTGTCAGGTTTAGCAAGTACTGTTTTACAAGAACTGTCTGGGGAGGATGGAGATGCAGTTACTGAACCATCTATTGCTGTAAGTACAGTGTTATCTAAAGACTTTCAAACCTTACTGACAATTAGTTTGGGGGGTGTGGTTCATTATACTGCAGTGAGAACTGTCTCCTGCTTCTTCCTTGCTGAGCACTAGACTGAACTGTCATTCCACTCTGCTTTTCTCCTACTCCTCACCTCTTAAGTCAGCATTTCTGTTGGGCAGACCATAATCTCTTCAGTTTCCACATCTCAAGGTGATCCTAGGAAACAAACTGGAATTAGGGTGAAGAAAGACTCTTAAGAGTACTAGTGATTGTGTGTAGCAGAAAGGGAAGCTCTGTGTGGTTGGGTGACAGTGGGAGGCTTCATCTCTGTGCTGCCCTTTGGTATTGAGACAGTGGATAGTGTGTGAGGATGCCTCTCGTTTTAGATTTGTTCATGTGGTGGTCAGCAAGGTACTCTTTGTTTTTGTGTATTGGCTCGTGAGTTCTCTGAGCTTTCCTCCTGGTTTCATCTGTGTATTCCTGCAGGCTCCATGAAATGCCTGCAGGGGGCAGAACGCAGCATTTAGGAGTGGAGCTGGAGATACCGTGCGGATGCTCCGCTGCCAGCTGTTCATAGTTTTTTCCTTCAGAGCACTAATTTTGTTGTTTCAGGTACAAGCTTTGGAGTCAGAAGCAGAGAGCATGGAGGAGGCACCTGAGGAGCTGTTGGAGCGCCTAGCCCAAACAGAAAAGCTAGTTGTTCAGCTGAAGGATTTGATTCGAGAAAAGGATGCTCTGCTCCAGGAAAAAGAAACTGTACTCAAGGTACCATTTCTTTCTCTGGGGGCTGAGAATAAAATGCTGCTGCAGTTTTCTGTGCAAGCCAGTCTCTGGTTTTTTTTGAACATGAGATACCTGCTTGATGAATGGCATCAGTTCCAGGGAATTATTGGAATTTGAAGAATGGACCCTAATCCAAGAGATGCAGGATATCTTCTGTTAGTTTGATTGGGTTAATTTAGTCTAGAGTAAATAAGTTAACATCCAAGTTACCCAGCATTTTGTCTCAGAGCTCTTTGAGGTCCATGCAGATTCCCAGGGGCTCTTAATAAATACTGACACCTTGTGTGAGGTTGTTCTTTCCCTGCTTCAGGGTGTTTGATACAGAGTAGCCTGTGCTGCACTCATCCGCTAGTCCAGTGGTTTTATGGCACATTCCCGAAGGTTTGTGTTGCCTACCCTGTGGTATGGTGGTAGTGCGGTTACTTGAGATAGTTCTGAGGGACTGCATATAGCAGAGGAAGTCAAACTGAGTTTGTATTCACTGCTGGGTGAAGTCCCTGAGTGCTCTGTCCCTTGAAAGGAAGTGCTGGGGTAGAAGCTACAATTTTGGTATGTGCAGTGTTTCAGAACAAATTTGTTTTGCAGATGTGTTTTTAATAGTGCTGTTACTGGGGAGGCAGGGTTAAACAGAGTATGGCAGACTGACAAGTTGTGTAGCTTTTCAAAGTGATGCTTCTTGGGTGACAGCACTGGAGCCTGAGGTGCAGTCAGTTTGTGTCCTTCTCTTTCAGAAAGAGCGAGAGGCTGCAGATGCGAAGCTGATGAAGCTTAAACTTCAAGCCAAAGCCAAACTGGCCTCTCTGAACAAACGCATCGAGGAGCTGACAGAGAGAGGATCACCACTGCCTACACAGGCCTTAGCAGAAGAGCTGGAGTATCCCAAGGTTGGGAGAATGGGGCTGCTTAAAAGATGTGGCTTCTATTGATAACCTGGTACTGCCTGATGTTTCAGGTCACAGTGAGCCAGCAGGGCCTATTTGTCTTATTAGCAGGATGTTCACAGTTCCAGTAAGGATGTCTATGCCTGTGCTGTAGGAAGCCTGTCTGTCTAGCTCCTTGTACTGCAGATACCCTTGGACTGCTCAACTTGATCTCTTCAAGGGCAGCGGCTAGTTTCCCTTTGCATAACTTTGGTAATCCATTGTAGCCAAGGTCTTTCCTGTAGAAACTGTGTGTCTGTCTGAGCTTAGAGTTTCAAAATGTTACCTGTCGGGGCAGTGCAGCAAAAGTTGGCTGGAGTACAAGAATGAAGCGGTAAGGAGGTCATTGAAACTGGAAGGCAGCAACTTAAATATATATAAAAAAAATATATATATTTCTTCCAGTCATGTAGCTTCCTGAGCCATCATAAAGTTTTATGGTTGACAAACCATAATTGTGTAACACTACGTAAAAACTGAGGGGAAAGTATCCTCTATGAAGACATTAAAGAGGCTGTTAGCTACTGACCAGAAGCTCCCATTGGAGCTGGTAATTTTTGAAAACTTAACTATGTGATCAGCAGAACAATGTTTTCTTTAAAAAGTTGGTAATATTACACAAGGGAGATGGGATATAAGTCCAAAATGGTTTCCAGACATCAGATGATGTTCATTAAACCAGAGAACATAAAGGTTATTTCAGACATTGAAAAAAATATTAAAATATTATAGGAAACAATAAAAGGTGCATGTGAGAGCTGTCAGATGAGAGGTGACTACTAACAAAGCGAAGATTGGTTCTGTGACTTGTGCTGACTATCTTTGATTAGGAGCATCATAAAATCATAGAAATGTGCTTCTGTAATTCCCAATACCAACTTGAAAATCCTTCTCAATGCAAAGCACCATCTGGTTTCATACATGAAGAATTGGATGATCTCAAGGATTGAGCTAATAGAAAAATAAAATAAAATTTAACAAGCGTATGATTGAGCATTTCTGGTGTCATGACACTGTATACTGCAAGGTCATGGACAATATTCCCTGGCTGCAGAGGCCAGTGGAGACCATGGAGGCTGTTCAGCTGTGTCAATTGACATGGCTGTGCTGGTGCTGAGGCTCTTTTTAGCTTACCTATGTGCAGCATGTGTGTGTAACAGTCATGTGCTGTTACATGAGTTTGTGTAGACTTGCTGTTGAAGACTGGTGAGTGTTCTTGCTTCAAAATTCAAGTTTACCAGTTGAAGAAGGCAAAATGAGAGAAAGCTTATCATCAGTTAATTGGTGCAACATCGATTTGAAAAAGAGGCCTTATCTTTTTTTGCATACCGTTCTAGCTATTCCACTGAGAGTGGCAAGGCCTTGTGTGGAGTGTTGTCATGTTCTGCTCACTTGGAATCGGGAAAGAGAAATTCTGAGAGCCAGCAAGAGACTTTCTGTTGTCCCATCGTGTTAGCAGCTGCGCTTGGGAGACACTCAAATAGCTTGGTTATTTAGTCAAGCAAAGTCAGAGAGGAAATGTCTTTTTTTTTCTACAGTTGTATGAGGAAGGTGAGCACCAAGAAGGTGGGAGAACTGTTAAAGGATAATGCAGGTGAATGGATGAATGTAAATTAGTCATTAAGAAAAATGGCCTTCTAATTAGAGGAATGAGGGCTTGAGACAGTCTCCAGTGGACATGGTATGGACCACTGCCTTATTTGGTTTGGGTTAGAACATAGTTTGAGTGAAATTATGGTAGGGCAGTTATCTGCAATGCTACGTATTTGACCCAGAAACCACTAGCTTCTTTCTTGCAAGGTTAGACCTACTGAGAAGCTACAAAGTACTTTATTTACACTTATTTCTCCAAGTAGATGCTGTCTTGAGTAATGGGGGTATCTCCTAGACAGTTACACTGCCATTTGAAGGTGAAAATTCTAGGTTAGGGTTGCATGTTGTGCTGAAGTATTGAACATTAGCAAAGGGCTGGATTTTTTTCCTCTCTATGATGTGGGTCCTATGGGAAGGCTGTATTTTGAATATCTAATTAGTACTGTTGCTTCCTGGGCTTTTAGCAGAGTGCTTTATTTTGAGAAGAATGGAA
This sequence comes from Corvus cornix cornix, assembly GCF_000738735.6. Lineage (NCBI taxonomy): Eukaryota > Metazoa > Chordata > Aves > Passeriformes > Corvidae > Corvus > Corvus cornix. Next base: position 49,040 of record NC_047057.1, read on the forward strand.
ATATCAGCTTATCTCTTTCTATCAGATAGTATTTGTATACAGAACAATTGAGGCTCCTCTCAAACTTTTAGAGTGGGTAAAGATAAATTATGTTCAGATATAAGAGTTTATATATTCTGTAAAAACATAATATTTAAGAGCTTGAGCTCTGGGAACTTTATGGCTGTGCTACTGTTCTTAATTGTGGCACTCTGTGTAATGGCCAGTGTAAGAGGCTTTTCCAAATCCGACTGTAAATGTCAATCCTGAGAGCTAATTACAAGTAAGCAAACTAGTCCACCCGTCTTCCCCCCAGCAACTCCTCTGCCCCAGTCTTATAAGTTATGTATATCCCTGGCTTCTTAGAGCTTCCTGCATTTCTGATCTTTATTTTTCTGTCCTGTTCTATTTCTAAACTTAAGCACAGTTGAAGCTTCCTTGTCTGTTCTACTTCCTGCCAAAGACCTTCTCTGTAGGTGAAACATCTTTTGAGGAACAGTAGCATCTTATTCTTATTACACTGATTCATAAGTACTTCTAAAAGCCTCCATCATTTTTTCAGGATGGGCTTAAGGACATAAATACTCTGTAGAATTCCTGTTATTGGTGGTATTTGACCAAATACCTGTCACAAATAAAAGAGATGCATTTTCTATATATTCAGTACAAAATACCCATCACTGAGTGCTCACAGTAGCTGGAAGTGCTGAGATGAGAATGTGGAATGGGTTTGTCTGCTCAGTGATGGGTGGTGTGAGGGACCTGCCCTGACCCAGGTGTGAAGCACAGCTGTGGGTTCAGGGGCCTGCCTTCACCCAGGTGGTTGAGAGACAGAGAGAAGAGTGCAGGTGTAGTGTGCTGGGTTGTCTGAGTAGACACAGCCTAAGCACATTTTATGTGAAATGTTGTTTACATTTCATGGTCATAAGCAGAGGATTAAAGTGCTTCAGAGTGGAGTAGAACTGGTAATTGTTTGCCTGTTCTCTTTGCTGATATCTAATAAGTTCATTGCTATTAATCCTGTAGTCTAAAGAGATTTCCATGGGCATTTTCTATAGTCTAGAATGTCTACCCCTTTGTCACATGGAGAATACTCTTCTATAGCTAATTTTAAAATGTTTTTATTTCGGGTATTAGAGAAAGATGTGATGTTAAAAAGCCTCACAAATCAGGGTAGTCATATAATAAATTATGTATTATAATGTATTTAATAATCTAATTTGCCTTAGTTTATATAGTGAGCAGTCATGGACTGTTAGCTGTTCCAAGTGCTTTGACACTTCCTAATTAAAGGTGTCTTGTGCATATCTACACAAAAATAGAGAAAATAGTTACTTAATATAGGACAACTTCATTTAAAGAAACAAAAGAAATGTGAAGTTAAGAAATGAAGCAATGTAGCAAAAATCAGCATCTGATTAGGAGTCGAGTGCAGTAGCATTCTAGTATCTTTTTAAAAATTAATTAATTTATTTAACTTATTAACCAGTAATACTGATAAGTTTACCTTCCCCTATTTCTCTTTTTCCCACTTGTTTCCTCTTGAAATGTCAGAAAAACGAAAATTCAAGTGAAGGGCACAGAGAGGAAGTGGAAGTACTGAAAGAGCAGCTCAGGGAGCAAGAGGAGACTGTTCAGGACCTGAAGAAACAGCTGGCTGTAGCCAAAGTGAATCTGAAAGATGCTGAAATCAAGTATGCAGCACAGGTACAGAATTTTTTTTCTGTTCATCAGTTTGTGTTTCCCACCTCACTGCTTAGACTAGTATGATAGAATAGAACAGTACTTACACAGCTGGTCTTCAACTCCCTTACCTCAGTTTTTTCAGTTTTGTTCCTCCTCAAATCACCCAGGTCCGTCAATTTCACTGCCTTTGGTTCCTCCTCTAAACATCACAATCCCCACCTGATCTTCACCTGCCCCCCTTCCTCTACCCCCAGGCCAGAGCCACCCTTGGTGCAAAAGGTGCTCTGCAGGTGAAGGATGGATTTCACCCTTGGACAGTGGGACTGATGGCTCTCTGGGGAGGGGGGAAACAGTGTCTGGAAGGGTCTGGATAGGGTGTGTACCTTCCTCTGAGACAGAATTTGGGTTCTTCCCTGTCTGCCCTTGCTGTTCTGTGATGGGTTTTGCAATAGCTGGGGTAGAGTGTTCTTCCAGCTGCCAGGCCTGCCATCGCCTGTCTGTGTTCTGCTGTAGGTGTGCAGGGCAGCTGCTTATCACAGAAGGTCACAGCTTTAATGTTACATTGTAGTTATTTATGGCAAGATTTTTGTTAATACTCTGAATTGCAGGTTTAGCTTTTGAACTGTGAATTGGGCTGCATCCCATACAATTAAAACCCCAGAAGTTTTATGAACTGTTAGTTATATACTAATTCTTCATCTTTGTAGATGAAATTCTATACTTTTTGCTTTCTGAGATCTGAAATACTATCTGTTATTATACAAATATTGGTAGTATAAAGACACTAGGTAAAAATACCATTTGACCAAGGTGATGTGTAGGGTTGTCAAGCTGAACACTCCATCACACACACAATATGCTGATGCATGTTGAAAGCAAGCCTGTGTCTGTCGGGTCCATAACCTTGTTGGTTTGTTTTTATTTTGTGGCATATGTTTTCAGCTGAGTTCCCTGCAGGAAGTGATTCAGGAGAAGGAAGCTCTCTTGGAAGAGCATGTGAAGCAGCATCAAGCTGAATTACTCAAGATGGTTGTCAAGTCAGATCTGGAAGTAGAGATGCAACAGGTATATTTGATATAATAATCATATCATGGGAGGAGGAAGGAAAAGGAATTTTACCAGAAGACACCCTGAAAGAACAGTTCTCATTAAAGTAACTCAGAAGGGATAAGAAGGAAGAGGCTGTGGTTGTTTGGAGTTTTTTGGAATGCTAGTTGGGACTTTGAGTCCTAGCTTAAATCTGCTGGTTTGCTATCAGTTGAAGAGAACAACAGTTGAAAAAAGTATTAAATTATTGTGCTCCAGTTCCCTGTTCATGAAGCAGTGTGAGCTCATCCTACTGCACCAGGGCTTCAGAATTGGTGTCAACAAAAATGAAGTAATTCAGGCTATTAAAGTAACCGTGTTACAAAAACGAGCTATATCAATGAAACCTGGGAATCTAAACTTGCATTAGCCTCCCCAATTATGGAACAGCCTTGTCTCTCTCACAGAACCTGTGTGCACTGCAGAGAAAGCTCGAGGAGCAGGAAGCAGCTCTGTTAGGACGAACTCGGGAGGTAGAATTGCTGCAGCAGGAGTTACACACTGCTGAAAAACAAAACCAGGTACCTGGTCATGCTTTTTATTGCTTTACTCTGTGTGTGTGTGTGTGTGTGTGTGTGGTGGGTGGGGCCTTTGTCAGTAGCTCGGAAGTTACCAGATTAGGTTTATTTTGGCATCAGGTTTCTGTCATGAAATCAGCTGGGGCCTCCCTCAGGTCAGGTGTTAGAGCTGCAGCTCTGTGTGCACAGCTTACAGCAGGTACAGCCAGACAATGGGGTGCTGCAGCTGCCAGCTCTAGTGATCCAGGTCCTGGGCAAGTGGACAGGATCTACATCTATCCATATCCATCCTGCTGACTGTACTTTCAAAGCCAAATACACAAGCCTTTGCCAAAAGCAGAAGTGCCTAACATGGTGCTGCTGAAGCCTCAGTGTTTCTGGACTGCAGTGTCCAGGCCAGATCAGAGCAGAAACAGATATTTGGTATGTCTTGCTGAGAACTTGCTTATATGGTGATTGACACAATTCGTGGAGTGGGATTGGCTCCCACTTCATCAGTTCGAAGTGTGAAGAGGACAAGATCCAGTCTGTGCATACATGACTGTATATACATGTGCTTCTTGAGACAGAATTAAGTACACTACCTCTTAAAAGGTTGGTTTGCAGATATAGAGGGTGAGTTTTTCCAATATCTGAACTTCTGAAAATTCTCCATCCCTTTAGAAGAGACTTACACTGAATCAGTCTCATATTTGTAGGCTGCATGATCTCCAGCTAGTCTAATTCTGAACCTCACTTTGATAATTTTTACACACTTGTGCCCCACATATTTTCTTTTCCTCTGTGTCCCAGCCAGGCACAATGGTGGGTCCTCTTACTACCAGGAAGAGGTAAAGAGCCTCAGTGAGCTGACTTGTGCTCACTACTGAGACTGCATTGCTCAGCAGGGTGTGGCATGGGGTGGTGGCGTGGATATCTTCATGACATGGTTGTTGGGATTCCTTGACTCCTCCTCAGTGTCTTTGACTTCCCTCATACATTCTGTGGTCTGAAGGCAACCTGGTATAGGTACAAACTTGAGGCCATGTAGCTGAAGCTTCTCTTTCTACCCATAAAGTAAAAGGAGCTCCTCATCATACTCCTTCTGAAATTAGCTATGCTGACCATCCACAGCTCCAAGAGGAGGAAGTTTGACAACAGGAGCTTGGGCAAGTGTAAGGTCTGTTTCTGTCTCATGGTCGCCTTTAATCTCTGGTCAGTGTCGACCAGCCTTCTGAGATCTTCCTTAAAGTAGTGGGTACTGTGTGGAGCCCTCTGTTACCACCAGATTCATATTTCAGCATTCCCCTTTCACATACACACTTTGGTTCTGTTCTTTTTTAATTCTACTCTGTAATTGTTGAGTTCTCCCTCATTTGTTGTAGCCCTTCCTCCCCTTTTTGGAATGTTTGCTTTCTTCTAAAAGAGAATTCCTGGCCACTGTTCTATTGGTTCTTTCCTCTAAATTCCCCTCCTCTAAATCAAGACTTACCTTTTCTTTACCACAATGATGAGTTGTTTCTCCCAGCATTGCTTTCTTGCAATCTCCAAATAGTGGGGCAGTTTCTTTCTAATAAATTGAAATTTCTGACATGTTTGTTTCCTCCCTTCTGCTACTCAGGTATTTTAAAAGGATTGAATGAAAACCTTAAAATATAGTTCAGGTGCTTTGCTTTTTCAAGGTATTTAACTAGCTGAGAGAGAAATTAATTTCTGTATCACTTTACAGACACTCCTAGATCAGTGCCAGAAGATGGAAGTGGATCTAAGCTCCATGAGGGATGCGCTAGATGCGGAGCGACAAAGGTCTCAGGATCTCAGGGAGAAGATGGAGCTGGAACTAGCTGAGAGGAAGCTGTCTTCCCATCGCTTGCAAGAGGAGGTGCAGCGTCTCTCAGAACAGCTGGAGGAGGCAAGAAGAGCACAAGCTGAACTAGAGGTGAAGTATAAAGACCTGGAACAGGAACACAGGCTGGAGGTGGAAGACAAAAGCCATCTGAGCAGTTGCCTTATGGTGTCTGAGCAAGAGCTGCAATGTGACCGTGCGGCCCTTAGAGCTGAGAAGGACCAGCCGAAAAAGGACATTGGCCAGCTCTTGGTGCGATCTGTGGAACATGGAGCTACAACACATGGAGCACTGGGTGAGCAAGCGTGGCGCTTAGGTGGAGCAGGTTCTCAGGAGCCTGAGTATCACTGGTCGCCTTCTCTTCGGCTTTGTTTTTGTAACAGCTCATAGGAATGGCTGGTATAACAATTCCTAATTGAACAAGAGCATAGGAGGGGTGGTGCTGCCTCAAGCTAAGGGGGTCCAATTCGATCCTACCCTTCTGTCTTTGGCAGCTGCAAGAGGATCAGAAGTGTGGGGCAGCTTATGTGGTGCTTTGCTTGTGTACTGTCCCAGCCTCTAGTCTTTTGAGGCTTACGGATTTCTTGAGCTGGATGTATTTCTTAATTGATTTTATTGATTTGTTGGTTTTTTTCCATCAACTTATGTAAGTCCTTTTTAGATGTGCCATGTTCTTCACAGTCTGAATTTCTACTGAAATTATAAATAAAACAACCAAGAAAAGCAAACTACTATTTTCCCCATAGACCCGTGTTAGAAATAATGACATTGATCTTGCCTCAAGCTCTTATTTCAAATTGATTTTCTTCCAGCTTCTTTATGGCCCAAAGCTGACGCAGGGACTAAGAGATAAGGGATTTCATAAACTATTGTGCACGTGTGTAAAATGGGTGTAGTTTGGCAAAAAAGACAAGAACACATCTTAACTCCGCTTTTTCCCTTCTGTCAGATGAACTTGTACAGAAATCTGAAGAATTTGTCTGCTATCAGGATGAGCTGAAATCCCAGTCACAAGTGCAACTCTCTGAACCGAAGCAGCACGTATGATATTTTCAAATGATTCTCATTAATTTTTCCACTATATTTAGGAACTGAAGTCAAAATAAATGTCTATAATTCCTTTTTTTTATCATGCATTGCCTGAGAAAGGCTTTAATTAGTTCTCTCAGCTGATGGGCAGGCATGTTATGACTATAGAAGCCTGGAAAGAAGTAGAAGTCAATTTGAGTAATTTAGAAGTTGCCAATTGATTTTTTTTTTTTTTTTTAAGTTAACCAAATGATCAAAGACTAATATGTATTTATAAACTGTATTAAAATTTATCTTTCTCCTCTCCATCCTGTTTAAACAGGATGAATCAACCTCACAGGAAAAAATAATAGATCAGGAAGACCAGAATGAGACTTCATTCCTACCCACAGAAAACTTGGAAAGACAGGAGACAGAAGGTTGTATGATTACCTTACCTATTTTAATATTCTTAATCTATTTAAGAATCATTCCAGAATTAGTTTGTACAAAATAAGATATAGTTGAAATGGTAGCTTTCCCAGGTACAAAATACTGACAATCTGCAGGTGGTACTTTGGTGGAGGGGGGGAGTATTTTTGATAGCTTTTGCTGTAACAGCAAGGGGCCTGTATATATGCCACATATAAAAAAAAACCCCAGACAATTACATTGGTTTTGAGTGTCTGGTCATGTAGACTGGTAGCAGCAATACCACAACTCTATTGGAATTGTACTATAAAACAATGGATTCTCTGGTGTTTCCTTTAGGGTCTGGTGCACTATGACAGTAGGCTGTCTTGATTTCTGAGAAATAGATTCCTTTTGCTTCCTGTCATTCAAAGATAGAAGCTCTTCATAAGAATCCTGGTGGGGGAATAATCACCAATAAACCAGATTCCTACAGTCCTAGAACATCATCTTTCTCTTTTTTTGGTCCACAATCTCAGAGATGCAGGTCTTTAATGGACTTCAAGACATTGTTTAGAATCATGGCATGGTTTGGGTTGGAAGGAAGTCGTAAAGATCATCTGGTCCATCACTTCTGCCGTGAGCAGGGATATCCTTCACCATGTCAGGTTGCTCAGAGCCCCATCCAACTTGACCTTGAACATGTCCAATGATGGGCCAACTGGCAGCTTCTCTGGGCAACGCAGAGAGAAGCAGCCCTCTTGAAAGGGTGTGGTAAGGCCTCCCTGGAGCCTTTCTTCTCCAGGCTGAACAACCACAGCTCTCTCAGCCTTTCTTCACTGGAGACATGTTCCAGCCCTCTGATGATTTTTATGTTTTCTTCTGGGCTCACTCCAACAGATTCACGTCTGTCTTGTACAGGGGAACCCCAGAACTGGAAACAGTGCTCTGAGTGGGGTCTCACAAAAGCAGAGAAGAGGGTGAGAATTGTCTCCCTCAACCTGCTGCCCACGCCTCTTTTGGTGCAGCCCAGGATAAGGTTGGCCTTCTGGCCTGCAGGCACACACTGCCAGCTCCTGTCCAATTTTTACTTTACCAGAATCCCAAAGTCATCCTCTGTAGCCTGTTTTCAATCCATTCAGCCCACAATCTGTGCTGATACTGGGGATTGCCCCAGCCCAGGTGTAGGGTCTTGCACTTGGCCTTATTAAACCTTGCTCTGCACAAGGCCGCATGGCTGCATTCCTCAGGCTTGTCCAGGTCCTTCTGGATGGCATCACATCTCTCCAGCAAAATCAGCTGCTCAGCTTGGTGTCACCTGCAGGTGTGCTGAGGGTGCACTCCATCCAGCTGTCTCTGTCAGCAGTTAAGGCACTAAATAGTACCGGTCCCAGTATGGACTTTTGTGGGACCTGGTTTCCACTTGGATGCTGAGCCATTGACTGCAACTCTTTGCATGCAGCCAGTTCCTTACCCCACCTAACAGTCCACCTGCGAAACCCGTATCTCAGCAATTTAGTAGCAAGGGTGTTGGGGAGACCATATCAAAGGCCTTACAGAAATCCAGCTTTCGATCTGATATCATGCCCCAAGTTACAATTGAGTACATCCAAAATGCACCTGGAAAACTTTAATCAGCTTTCTTAAAAAGCATCTCCTCCCTCTACTGAAAGGAATTCCACCTGAAAAATGCAGTGACTCAGAGCTTTATTATCATGTTACTTAAAACATCCTTCCCAATGCATGTTTAGCTGCATGTTTACTTCAGAACAAGCTGCTGCTGTTGTTGTTGTAATTCTGTTTCCATTGGGTGCATTGAACACTTGATTGCTGACATTTTTTTAGATCTTAAACACTGGGTGATGTAATTTCTTTAAAAACCTACCAAAATATTAAATGAAACGTAAAAAATCATCATCTTTTAAGTCTGCTCTATAGGTTCTAAATACTTTGTTACTCCTTTTTGTCCCATGAATTGTCAGTCTTATCTAAAGTGGGATGCCTAAAACTGCCCACCGTAATCCATTCCTAACTTGAAAAGAATGAAATAAGGATTTATAGTTACCTTATATTTTGCAATTTCTGATGCTTTTCAAGCAGACCTCAACAAATGCCTTCAAATTTCAAGCTGTCATTGTTTGAAATGTAAAGATTCTTGAAATCCTTGTAGTCTTTCCATTTCCACGGGTTTAGCAGTGCATTATACCAGAATATCTATAACTCTCTTTACATCCATATGAATTCCTTGAAGTTTTCTTGAAGCAGCTCTTTGAGTGATTGAAGGTCTCTCCTCCTGCTACGTAAGGGAACATTGTATGAGGCTTTCCATAGTTCAGTTGGTGGAAAGACTACAGTATAGTATGAATCAGTAAAGGAAAGCCATTATCACAGAAAACACAGACTGTCTTCCAGTTGTTAGAGTTCACAAAACTGATTCATTTGAGCTTCCTCAACTTCCATAATACTTAGCAAATACAGTTTTGTATAATCAGTTGTATGTAGAGAAGTGTTTAAAGGGGTACAGAAGAAAACCTTGTACTGTATGTTGATGGTATGTGTGTCTTCTCTGCATGCTCAGAAGTGAAAAGTACAGAAATTTGAATGCCTAAGAGAACTGTTTTACTTGGTCCTGAATTTTATTTTGCATATATATTAACATATTTTTCATACCATCATTGGTAGTTAATGTGTCTACAAAAATGGGGCCCATTTTTTAATGCTTCTAAGTTGGTATTTCTGGGGAAGACATAGTATTTGTTGCTTTACTAGCTCCTATACTAAAAAACAGAGGCATCACTTAATACTTTAATTAGAACTGAGAAGGAATTACAGAATGTGTTTTTCTTGTAAATTTATAACAATTTCTCATTTTATTTTTTCCAAATGAAATTTGAAACATTTTGCTACAACAGTTCTTTCTCTCCTCTCCTTTATAAAAATGTTTCTTAAAACTTGAATCTCTATTACCTGTCTTTCAGTATGTCTGTATGACAACAATTGTTCTTTTCTAAAAGCTGCTTAAAACAGCATGTTGTTTATGGGGTTGCCTCTAAAAAAACTAAACCCACATTATCCAATGACAGTGTTATGTATCTCCATTAACTGTTATTAACAGCCACGTGTCCTTTCTCTAAAGCTCCTGGAAGACTATCCCATTTCTGTCTAAAGCAGAGTCTTAATTTTCAAAGAAATTTTTTGTGTTTGAATGTTTCAGAAATTCTGCATTTGCAACTTGTTCTCCAGGAGCCTCAGCAGGAAGCTGTGATGATCACAGAAGATGCAGAACAGGTAATCATTAAGCAGCTGAAATAAGCTAAAACTAAAATAGGTCAAGGACTGGCCTTAAAACAGCTAAGCTGTCATGGTCTTTTTATCAATCCTCTTTGGAAGGTTATTATTAACCGGATTAATGGTGAAAGAAATAGCTTCCAAATACTTCTTGCGCTGTGTTCATAATGGACTGTGTTTCCCTTTGCTGGCTGTGTGGATTTCTTGTGTCCTTCATCCACCCAGTCCATGTTTGTGCTATTTTCTGCCTCTTGTGAGTTAGTTTTTCAGCAAAACCATGGGCTAAACTGAGACAGGTCTCTGGAAGTACAGTTCCAAAGACTCAGCTGTCATTATATGTCATTTCAAACGGGCCCTGTCCGTTCCCACTGCCCTGATGGGCACCTGGCTGACTGACTGGGGGAAGCTGTGTGCTCCTTGAGTGGGAGACAGGTGGGCACTGTCCTTGTGCTACTCCACCGTGTCCAGCTGCAGGTACAAATGCAGTCAGGCTATTGTTGGGAAGAATGCAGGATTAGGAACCTGCTGCTTGGCTTTACCCTCAGCATGGGGAGGGAGATGACAGCCTCTGTGTATCTGTACTGAGGATTTGCTGTGGAACTGTTTGTTAGCTTAGAGCAAGGTCTGGCTCTTTGCAGCCTGTTCTGCTTGCCCATCCTGTCCACAGGGGGAAGGTTGATGCTGTGTTTTATCTAATACATTCCTCTCTATCAGAGGGTATGTGTATTACTGTGAAGTTTTAAGGTGAAGGTTGATATTTGGGACTCATTGGAACTGGAGAAATGTTTTGAGTCATTCATCCTGCTTGACTCAGACCGTTACCTTCCAACTGCCTGCAGTCAAGCTGTGAGCTGGTAGATCAGTGGCAATATGCACACACCCACACATGTAGTCTTTTCAAGGGCAGATGTAAGCATTTGAGCTATTTTCTACTGCCCCTTAATAGATAGTGGAAAAAACAGGTTATTTAGCATATGAATCACCTGGAACAAGGTGGATTAAGTTGAAAATGGGTCAATGAAAACAACCCTGGAATTGTCCTTTTCAATGTATTCATTATAAAAAAGAGTCCAGCTAAATAGCTTGCATCTAACTTTTTACACGTGGACAGCTATTCCTACCATTTGTGCACCTGACCCATGGCTTTAGGTCAAGTTACATAGTTACCTAAACCCAGGTTAAGGACATCTAGCAGTTAAAAGGTTCTTATGGGGTTATTAGTTTGTTTGTGTGATAGAGCCTAGCAAAACTTTATTGGGAAGACTCCAGATCCTTTATCTGCTGGAGCAATGACGCATAGACTGACAGACATGTGACCTCTCACCTTCTCTGCTTGGGCAGTCAGTGAAAGGTTATGATACTGTAGTTAGTCCCTTTGAAGTAGTGAAGATGGAAGAGAAATCATCTCAGGGTGGGAAGGAAGTTATTTAAATCATTGCATCGATTGATATGTTAATCTGGTGAGATATGTCTTAGTCTATTGCTTAACATCAAAACAAATCTCTCTTTTTTATTATTTATTTATTTATTTATTTTCCGTAGGCTTCAGAGTTGTGTCCAAAGTTGGGACTGATAGGTTTACTTAGAGCTTGGCAGAGCAGTAGACAGCTATAAGAGCTGTCTTCTCATACCAGGATCCTGGCTCAAAGCTCAGTGTTTTTTCTTCAACCCACAGAATAAGAATATTGGTGCTGAGGCAAAATTGCAAGACTTGAAGACTGTGGAAACTCCAGCCTCTTATGTAGACTGTTCTTCTGCTTCTTCAGGTGAGGACACAGAATAAGGCATGTGACAAGAAAATTGTGGAAATTTGAGAAGTTTCAGGGACAACTCTTAAAATTATTTAGAAGGAGGAGCTCTGAGGTCAGAATCTAAAGATGATAATCTACAGAAGGCAGAAAAAATTTACATGAGGTAGAGGACAACATTCTAATGTGGGATGGGTAGGATATACCAGAAGAGAAGAAAAAAGTGGTTGCTAAGGTTAGAAAGAGAGAAGGGTTTGAAGGAGTGCATTTGTAGATGCAAAGAGTGATGTGTAAGGCACAGAAGAGAATTAAGATAAAATGAAGAATTGTGTTTTTCTCTGCAAGCCAGTGAATTTCTCTTTGTGTCAGGATTTAGTTCCTGCCCGCATCCCACATGAAAAAAAGAAAAAACAGTCAAACCAATCTATTACCTGGTTCACTTGTCTCTTTGCTCTTCATCCTTCTGCAGGGGTCAGAAGTGCTGTGTACAGGTGATGCCAGCATGTGGCAAACACAGGGAGTTGGCACAGAGCCGTATTGCAGCTGCAGGGTCTGAATTGCTGGCTGGGGTTAAACCACAACAGGATGTCTGTGCACTGCATAGACTCAGACTCTGGGTTGTTTTTTTGTGTGCTTGGTTTGCTGCCTTGTTTTGTTTTGTTTTGTCTTTTCTCACCTTCTATAGAAGCTCCAGTGCAATTTAGTGTCCCTTCACTCACCTACCGAGTTTACCTGCAAGTCGTTATGCTGATGGTGACAAGTGTACCTTTTATCATTAGGTGTGTCAGGAGAGCTGGTGAATTCTGAAGTGCAAAAGCCTTTTGATGACACTTTCGTGCTCTCTGAGGTACAAATGTAGTCCAAAACCCTTTTGGTTTCAGTATTGTATGCATTTGTAGATATGAAAACTTTAATTTAGTTTAAAAGCCCCAAAGAGTTGGCTTTTTTTAACCTCCTGTGACTTAAAGTGGTTGCTGCATTATGACAGCAGACTGTTTAAGAGCAGCCCTCCTTCAGTGGTTCCCCAAAAATTGTTTCTGCCCTCCAAACTGATGAACAGCCTTTACAACGGCAGCGTGTTAACTTATTGGTGGGCTGTTGATCCAAAGTTTCTGGGGAGGATTTGTGACTGCTTTTCTTTTGTAATCTGTTTTGGGGGGTGGGAAGAAACCTTAAGATAGTTATTTGGAAAAAGCCAAGCACTTTGTTCCAGGTGCTTTGTCTAGCGCTTTCAGTTTGGACATAGACACAGATTGGAATATGGGCTTCTATCCTACTACTTCTTCATGTTAAATGGACAGATAGAATAGGGGACAAAACCTCCTTATTCTAAGACTATGAATAGGATGCCACAAAAATGTGGCTGGATAAGTACACTAGAGGGCTTGTGAATCACAGGAGAACTTAAAGACTTCAGAGTCATACTGTCTTGTAATCTAGAGAGAAGGGGAAAAAAGGGAATAGGAAGTTGTCCTTATGGTCTGATCCTTCAGACCATAAAGCCAGAATCTTTCATGATGCAACTTCAGAAACTCAAATTAGCAGAAGTGACCTGGGAAGTCACAGAATCACAGAATAGTTGGGGTTGGAAGGGACCTCTGGATGTCACCTAGTCCACCCCCCGCTGCCAAGACAGAGTCCCCCTATTATTAGTGAGGCTTCTATTTATTGCAAAAGCCAGCTTGAGAAAGCTACAAAGGCTACAAAATGTGGACAGCAGATACTTCCAAAAGTGGCCCTTTCACAAGATTCAAAGGAAAAATGATACCTGCTATTTTCTTTCAGGCAGGGACAGATGGCTTTACCAATGGAAGCAAGCAGTTTACTGAGGAAAGTTGTCCACCTGGAATTCTAGAATATATCGCTGCAGAGAAACAGAAAGAGCTGTCAGTTTTGCTGCTTGAACTGAAAGAAGCCCAAGAAGAAATAACTTTTCTGAAAAGCCAGCTCAAGGGCCCCAGTGGCCAAACTTCTACAGGCAGCCAAACAGAAGCTAACCAGCTGGAAGAGAATTCACAGATACAGTGTCTGGAGAGGAAAGAGCTGAAGGTGTCAGATACACAGAGTGTCTCATTACTGAGAGAAACAGAAATGCAGCAAATTGGCTTTCTTCAGGAAAATGGAATCAGTCTTCAAGAAGAGCCTCAGGGAAGCCCTGTCCCCTGCAGCAGTAAGGTGAAGGCAATGCAAGAAGTTTCTACAGCAGATCCAGAGCCTAGCACCTCTCAATCTCAAGAACTGATAAAGTTACAAAACCAAATTATAGAACTGCAAATAATTCTGCAGAAATCAGAAGAATCCTTTAGGAAGGAACTAGGAGAAAAATGTGCAGAAATAAATAGGCTAAACCAGTTGGCTGAGGAATACAGAAAAAAAAGAGAGGATTCTGACAGTACATTTTGTGTTTTGACTGAAGAACAAGATCAGCTCTTGTGTCAGGTGAAAGAACTTTCTATCATAACAGAACTGAAGGAGCGAGTGAAGCAACTAGAGGAAGATCTAGCTCTTTCAGAAAAGCAGAGGCTGTCAGACAGTCAGAGCAGTCTTCTAAGAGAGCAAATCCAGAGCCTTAAAAATGAATTTAAATCCAAGGATATAAAAATTGAAGCTTTGCAAAAGGACTTGGATGAAGCACAACTTCAGCTTTCTGACCAGGACATGCAAATAAAGGATCTGAGAAGCCAGGTTGAGACAAAGGAATGTGAAGTACTTGATCTAGGACAACTTTTGAGGAAGAATACAGCAGAGATGGAAGAGCTTTCCCACAAGTTAGCCGTAAAGGGACACGAGGCAGCAAGCCTAGAACAGCTTGTTGCTGCGCACACCAGGTCTATAGAGAGCCTGCAACAAGCCTTGCTGGAAAAGGACCAACAGATGGCAGAGATCAGTGTCAGCATGTCTGAGAAAATGGTTCTACTGAACGAAGAGAAATTTTCTCTAGGAAATGAGCTGAAGAGTCTTAAGGAGCAGACAAGTCTGTTATTAAAAGCCCAGGAAGAAAAAGAACAAAACATAGGAGCAAAAGATGCATGTCTGAAATGTGGGGCATCTGAGCAGCAGAATGAGACAGAGCCAGCAAGTAAAGAAAATGAGGAATTAGTAAATCAAGTTGAACTTCTGAGAAAAGAAAATGAGCAAGTAAAGCGGAAGCTGCAAGCAGCACTTGTGAACAGGAAGGAGCTTCTGAAGAAGGTTACCAAATTGGAGAATGAATTAGAACAACTGAGTAGAGAACAAGAATCAGAAACCTCAGTGGCTCAGGCAGCTACAGGGGAAGAAAACATGAGAAGCATGATCAGCAAAGAAGTGAGTCTTGAAAACCAGCCCAGTGAGGACTATCTAACTCAGCTGCTTTCTGAAAAGGAATCTGAGTTGCAGAGCATCCGGAAGGACCTGCAGGATAAAGAAACTACTGAAGCGCGACTGCAGGCAGTGATTGAGGAAATGAGGCAAAGCTTGCAAGGTAAGGCAAACACTGTTTCAATTAAAGATGAAATCATGGAGCATCAGACAATTCCTGACAAAGTAACTGAAAGCAATGTAAGCCCAGAAGATGATGAAGAAAATGAAAAACATAGTTCAGCACATACAAATCTGGAAGAAAATCAAAAGTCTGCTCTTAAAGAAAGGATTTTGGTTCTTGAACAAGAAAAAGAACAACTTCAAAAAAAACTTAAAGAGGCTCTGGTATCTCGTAAAGACACTATAAAAAAGGCTCAAGAAAAGGACAGGCATCACAGAGAACAACTGAAACAGCAGAAAGATGATTACAACATCCTGCAAGAACAATTTGATCAGCAAAGCAAAGAGAAGGACAGCATTCAGGCTCAGCTCAGACAACTCCAAGAACAGAAACAATCATCAGAGAGTGTTTTTGGGAGTCAGGGTGGGTTGGAGTCTTCATTCATGGAAGCAGAAGATACAACAAATAACAAGCTTGTACAAGTTGCAGATGTTTCTGAGGAAGAATTTAAAAAACACCTTGACCAATTGCAGATGGAGAAAGAGAAATTGGAATGTAATGTCAGCCATATGCAAAGGGAACTTGCTCACAAATCAGAATTAATCTTTGATTTGCAACAGCACATAGCACAGTTGTTTGTGGAGATAGAAGGGCTAAAGAGAACCTCTGACCAAGCTGAAGCTAAGGGAGCAAGTCTTCAGACAGAACTGGAGGAGAGTCATGGAAAAACTTCTGGAGTGGCCAGTCTGGAAGACTTGAAAATCCTTGTGCATCAAAAGGATGAAGAAATGGAATTTCTTAACCAGCAGTTAAAGGAGAAGAGCAAAGTTCTCACTAATGTGCAGGCACAATTGCTGGAAAAAGAGGACTTAGTCAAAAGACTGTGTGGTCAGTTGGAAGCTCAGGCTCAGGTGCATGAGGAACAAAGCAGGCAACTGCAAACAGAGATGCTTGAAATTCAGGAGAAACAAGAGGACAATGCAGAAGCAGCTAAACAGAAGAATCAAATGCAAAGAAAGTTGCAAGCTGCACTTATCTCTAGAAAAGAGGCACTAAAGGAGAGCAAATCTCTAAAAGAGGAACTGGCTAATGCTAAAACTACTATTGACAATCTTTCTGTCAAGCTGACAAATATGGAAAGCCAAATATGTGGCCATGTTAAAGAAACAGATACCTTAACAGAAAAGTTAATGTGCCTCACTGGAGAGCGAGAAAAACTTACTGCAGAAATTGGTAAAGTACTTAGAGAAAATCAGAATCTTGATGGATGCTGTAAAAACCTTACACTTAATCTGGACAGAGTTATTCTAGAGAAAGAGAAGCTGGAGAAGGAGGTAGAATCATTGAAGTGCTTTCAAGCCACTGAGAGTTCTGAGTGGCAGGAGAAATACAAGGAGCTTCAGGGAGAATATGAAACTCTGCTGCAGTCATATGAGAATGTGAGTAATGAGGCTGAGCGAATTCAGCGTGTGTTGGAAACTGTTAGGCAGGAAAAGCAGGAAATTTTCCTTCAGCTAAAAAGGGCTGAAGCCAAAAAAGAGGAAACAGATAAGCAGCTACAGGAAGCTGGACAGGAAATTGATGGAATGAAGGAGAAAATGAGAAAATTTGCAAAATCAAAGCAACAAAAGATCCTAGAACTAGAGGAGGAGAATGAGAAGCTTAGAGCAGAGATGCATTTTACAGATGGAGAGCTACACAGGACTGGAGAGAGCTTTACAAACACTAGCCTGAAAGAAGATCTGGAGTGCTCTAGGAGGGAATGCCAGTTTCTTTCTACTCAGCTTGAGACAGTAGTAGCTGAAAAGGAGTCTCTTAATCAAGAGATCACGGACTTGAAGTGTCTTTTGCAGTCAACAGAATCTAAGCTGAAAGAAAGCAGAGAACTTGTAAACAAGTATGTTGCCCAGCAGACAACAGGGGAAGAAACAAATGAGGCAGTTGCCACACCACCACCGATGGAAAGGTCTGAAAATCAAGTGGACATAACTTGTAGACCAAAGCCTCCTGCTGCAGAGCTGGAACAAGAGGCATTTGAAGTTGATAAACCTTGTGAGGATCCTGGTATCTACAGACAGCAAATAGCTGAGCTCACTAAACGAATCATGGAGCTGGAAAAGAGTAGAAGGGCTTCAGAGCAACAGCTGGGGGATATCCGCAGGTGTGTTGAGACTTTAGCAGGTGAGAAAAGGGCTTTAGAGCACCAAATGGAAGAGAAAGTCCATGAAGTGAATGCTCTTCAGGCTACAGTAGCAAAGATGGAGCAAACAGTCCAAAAAGCCAAAGACGACCTGGTCACAATGACAGCACTGAAGGATGCGCTAGCGGCTGAAAAGGATGACTTGGAAGAAAGGCTCATGAATCAGCTGGCAGAACTTAATGGAAGTATTGGAAACTATCAGCAAGATGCAACAGACTTCCAAACCAAAAATGATCAACTGAAACATGAGCTTCAGAGTTTGCAGAGAATGATGCATGAACTGGAGGAGGAGAAAAGTCGGATGGCAAAGGAGAAAAGCAAAGCAAGTTCAGAAAAGCAAAAGGAATTTGTAGAAAAGCTAAAAGACAATTGGAGAGGAGAAAGCAGCACACATATAAAGGAGCTTCAAGAACTGCTGAAACAGAAACAGCAGGAGATTAGTCAGCTGCAGAAGGACTGTATTAAAAGCCAGGAGAAGAACAGTAGTTTAGAAAGAACTGTTAAAGCTCTGGAATTTCTGCAGAGTGAGACTCAGAGAGAGGTAGAAGCAGCCAAAGAAACTTCAGCTAAAGCAGTTGAAGACACCAAGAAAGCCCAGGCAGAGCTTGCTCTCTGCAAAGTAGTGTTGGATGACACTCAAAGTGAGGCAGCAAGGGTTCTAGCTGAGAGTGTCAAAGTGAAAGAAGAGTTGCAAGCAAACAAAGAGAAAATTAAAATTCAAATGAAGAAAAAGGATGAGGACTTTGAGAGAAGACTGGAACAGGAAAAAGACAAGCACTCGAAGGAAATTAAAAACATGGAAGAAAAGCTGGCGACATTGCAGAGGGAGAAAGACCACATGGAAACAACAGTTGGTGATCTGCAAGACTCCTTGAGGACAAAGGATCACGAAGCCAAGCAACTGGAAGGCAGTCTAAACAAAACACTAGCCCAGCTTGCAGCCTTCACCAGGAGCATGTCTTCCCTTCAGGATGATAGGGATAGAGTGATAGATGAATCAAAAACATGGGAGAAGAAATTCACTGAAACTATTCAAAAGAAGGAAGAAGAAATATGTTCAAAAGAGGAAGCTTGTGTTGTGCTAAAGGACCAGATGAAACACATGACCATGCGTATGGAAGAACTCCAGACTCATATATCCAGGTAAATAAGCTGTGTCAGGGGAGGTTTATGGGGAAAAGGTTACTTTGTATTTATTGTCTGCACAAGGACACAGGGTGATCAGCAATCTAAAATAGTCCTTCTTCACATCATTAGGATACCTGTGTTAAATCTGTTCTCTGTGACAAGCACTCACCATCCGATTACTATCTAGAGTCTTTCAGATTTCAGATTAATTAGTTTCTTTTGCATGGAGTTATTGCACTGAGAGGTCAAGAGAGCATTGGGATACATAATTCCAGTTTAATCCCAAAATAAATTTTATGGGGAAGATGGAGCTATGGAAACCTATCAGAACGTACATCTGTGTATTTCCAAAATTCAGAACCAAACCATTCTTAACATGAGTAAAATTGTTTTATAAAATGTTTATATGCTGTATCTTTGCATGCTGGAGCATGAAATGGACATCAAAGGTATCAGAACAGCAATTTCACTGTGGGATGGTGTGGAGTTTTTTTTATTGTTAGCTACAGTGGACGAGAGAATTAATGTAATGAAAAGGAGGTGATAACATTCAGTGTTTAAGTGCCTCCATTTTTTTCAGTATTGGCATGGACAACTTTAAAAGAATATATTCCCCTGGCACCACCCCCTTCAGGCAGTAGTACAGTCAGAACTTTAAAAGATAGCTTGAATTTTAAATTGAGAGCTATTTCCAGCTCTTCCAGTTTTTCTTTAAGTAAAACGAATTCTGTGGCTTTTCTAAATTAGTATAAAACCAGTGTTAGTGTGGGTTAAGATATTGAGGTACTTCATGGATTTTTGACCAACTTTATCTTTTCTGTTTTCAGGCTGGAACGCAGCAAGAAAGACTGGGAGGCTGACTGCAGGCAGGAGATTCAGCATCATCAAAAGACATGTGAAATGTTGCAGGAGGAAAAAAAAGAGCTTTTGACTCGGCTTGAGCGGTCTCAGGAACTGTACAGCAAGTCTCAGAATAAACAGCAGGAACTGGGCTCAGAAATCAGCAGCCTGAGAGACCAGCTTGCTGACTTACAGAATTCCTTCACCAGATGTGAGCTGGCCAGGGAAGAGCTGGGGACTGTGGTCAAGCAACAAGAGACCAGTATCCAGAATTTTAAACTCAACTGTGAACAGCTTGAAGCTGATCTGCAGGCTTCCAAGGACCTAACAAATAAGCTGCATGAAGAAACCAGTGCCAAAGATCAAAAGATCATGAGTTTGCTGTCTGCCAAAGAAGAAGCAGTGATGGCTGCTCTAGCTGAATTACAGCAGCAACATTCTGAAGAGATGAAAGAGTTGGAGTGTAGGCTAATTAAGGAGGAAGAAGATAAAAAAGCCTTGGAAAATGAAAAGAAAAAAATTCTTGACAAACTTGATCATCTCACTGAAAAGATGAAGATAAACAGAGAAGAAAGTAAGCAGCAGAAGGCACAACTGGACTCCTTCACCAAGTCCATGTCATCTCTGCAGGACGACCGAGACCGCATACTGAGGGACTACAAGCAGCTTGAGGAACGCCATCTTGTTATAATCTTGGAAAAAGACCAGCTAATTCAAGACGCTGCTGCTGAAAACAACAAGCTCAAGGAAGAAATTAGAAGTTTCCATAGCCAGATGGATGACCTCAACTCTGAGAATGCCAAGCTGAATGCAGAGTTGGTGCGGTACAGAGAAGACCTTAACCAAGTGATTTCAATAAAGGACTCCCAACAGAAGCAACTTCTCAAAATACAGCTTCAGCGGATCCAAACTCTGGAAAATGAGAAGGCAACCATAGAAACACAGCTGAAAGAGTCTGAGTGTACTCAGGACGATCTCAGGAAGTGCATGGAAGCCTTGAGAGAGGATAAAGTCAGTATGTCTCAAGAGATCGAAACCCTTATGTCGTCTCTGTCCCGGGTGCAGAGTGAGATGGCAGCATTACATGAGGGGAGTCCCATCATGGAGTGTCAAGCAGAACTGAAGGCTCGAGAGGAAGAGGTACAAGAACTGAGTCACAAGCTTTCCCTCTCCCAGAAAAGAATAATGGAACTGGAGGGGGAGCTAGAATGTGTTCAAAGGGATGCAGCCAAGAGAGTGGGAGAGGCTGAGGACAGGCTCCAGAAGGAATTGAAGCACCTGCATCATGATGCAGGGATACTGAGGAACGAAACAGAGACAGCAGAAGAGAGAGTAGCAGAGTTGGCACGGGACTTGATGGAAATGGAACAGAAATTGCTTACAGTCACAGATGAAAACAAAGATCTCAGAGCTCAAATTCAGTCTTTTGGGAGGTCCATGAGCTCTCTTCAGGATAGTCGAGACCAGGCCAATGAAGAGCTTCACGTTTTGAAACGGAAATACTCTGCAGACTTAGAGGAACAAAAGAGTCTAGTACAGAATCTTCAGAAACAGATGGCTCAGCTACAAGAGGAGCAACATTCCATTGCCAGGGACCGAGATATGGTGAGGTCTGAGCTGACAGAACTGCAGAAGGCTATTGATGAAAGAGGTCTCTTGGCCCAGATTGAGAAACTTAATCAGCAGCTCAGAGCTAAAGATGATGAGCTTCTCCATTTGTCTTTGGAACTGGAAGGCTCTTCCAACCAAGTCAAATCTTTCACCAAGGCTATGGCAAGCCTGCAGAATGACCGAGACCGTCTGTTGAATGAATTGGACAAAACACGTAAGATTGAAGAAGTGAAACAGCAAGCAGAAGGGAGCACTTCTACCACTTCTTCAGAAGCGCAGAGTCTGAAGAAGGCACTGGCCTCCTTGCAGAGTGACAGAGACAGAGTAGTAAGTCCTTGTTCTCTCTTCCTGCTCTTACTTAAAGCACCACACGAGACTTGGATCTTCAAGTCTTAAAATTCAGCACACTTAGATCTGGTAATTGCAATGTGATGCATAGATCATTGTCGTCATGACATCACAGAATAGCTGAGATTCAAAGGGTCTTCTGGAGATCTTCTAGAGATCTTCTGGTCCAACCCCCCTGCACAAACAAGGTTGGCTGGAATAGGTTGCTCTGTACAATGTCCTGTTGGATTTTGAATATCTCCACTGGTAAATATTCCACTTCTTCTCTGGCCAGCCTGTTTTTTCATGTATCTGGAAATGGTTTCCAGAATTAGTTGCTCCCTCACTTTCCCAGGGATGGAGATGAGGCTGACCAGACTGCAGGTTCCCAGCTCCTCTTTCTTGCCCTTCTTGTAGGTAGGGATGACATTTGCTTTCTTCCAGTCTTCAGGAACCTCTTGGGTCACCATGACCTTTCAAAGGTAATGGAGTTGCCTCCCAATGACCTTAGTATTTGTGGGCATGCTCCATCAGACCCCATGGATCTGGTATAGGCCATCTATGTTATTTTCTCTGACATGGAGGCTGTGATTTCTTTGTTAATTTCCCAGGGTGGTTTCTCTGTTAGCTTGGTTTAAAATATGAAATCATGGAAATCAGGTCCCTGTTAACCTGCTTAGTTCACACCTGTGTCAGCTCATGCATTTGATTTGCCTTAGGTTTCTGAAAGAGACTAGAGCAAAGGCTTGAATTTCCTCCTCCTCTTGGCAGCTGATTTCCAAGGCGGGTACAAGACATTGCAGATTCCTTTTGACATCCTTGCCTGCACACTGGATGTGTCTGTGTTTGTGTAGTCACTGGCACAGTGCAGCCCAGCAAGTTTCAGAGTTCTCGTTGCTGATCAGAAGACAGACTGACAGTTACGTCCCACTGCCACTCATTAAGTACTTTCCCGTCTCCAGAGTCAGCCATATCTTCTTGTCTTCAAAAACAATTGCAGTGATGCATGCGTAACAACGACTTACTTCTAATTACAGCATGACTGGAATTGGAAAGCCAAAAGGATTTTACTTCATCAGTTTCCTGGTTTACAGTAAATACCAACTTCAGGAGTTATGCTTAACCAGCTCCTTCTGTTCCTTCTTTTCCTCTGAATAAGATAATTAATATTATAGCCTGGAGTCTTCTAATGTATGTTGTATCTTCATGGGAGGGCTCAAAATTCAACTGCCCTCATTAACAATACAATTCTCTGAGGGTTTTTTTTTTCTGAGCAATTTTTAGTACACTGCTGCATTTGATGATTCAATTTCTAGTTCCTCTGTCATCTGAATGTGACCTTTTTTCCCTCCAGATACCACACTGAGAAATGCTCTTGAACAGTTCTAAGTAATAAACCTGATGCTTGCTCAGCTGTCACACACTGATGTTTCCCTTTAATTCCAGGTAAGAGAGCTGGAGAATCTGCAGCAGCAATACATCCTGGTCGGGGTGGAAGCCGCTGAGAATTCTCGCTTAAAGGCACAACTGCAGGAGTGGGAGCAAGAGGCAGACAAACAGCTCCGTCTGCAAGAACAACTGCAGCAAGAAGGATTTGTGTACCGGCAGGAGCTCCAGCAGCTCAGGTGAACTGTTTGTCTGGTCCCTGCCTCGGTGATGATGCAAATGTGTTCGTTTCTATCAAAGAGCAGTTGTGGGCAGAGGTGAAGGGAATGCTGAGAACCTCAGCCTGGACTGTGCCAGGTGCCACTGAGGCACTCTGCCCTGGCCAGGAGAGGGCACGTGTTTCCCTTGTCCAGCTTCTGCCTCTGAATTTCAGCCCAGCAGGTTGGAGGTCAGTGCCTGTGCGAAATAGATCAGTGACCTTTTAGTTCTTATTTCCTTCATCTGGTGGTGGTCAGTATCATCTGTTGGAGAGGAAACTGAGGCTGTTTCTTGTATTGGAGTTTACGTATATGATCACAGTACTCTCCATTACAGGCTGCTGCTGAAAACCCTTTATTATCCCACTGATACCATAGTTTAGAACATACTTATTTTGTATGGCTGTCTAATCCTTGATTTCAGTTGATCTATGTCTTCTAGTGTTTTTAAAAAACTCTGTAATTCACTTCTAGTAAAATTGTCTTCTCCAACTGGACTAAAACTAGTCAGACAAATCTGTTCTGAAAAACGGGGCGGGGGGGGGGGAAATGCTTTCAAATATTTCAGAGATCCATTTAAGAATGCCTGAGGCTGGAATGAAAAGGGTGGGATTTTCTTTGTAAAAAGGTCTATGGCTTATCTTTGTCCAGAGTGATATAAAAACGTGTAGTTCTCTCCCTTCCCCCTGCCCCCAATCTGACCCTCAAACTAAAACTTCAGATCTCGTAAAGTTGAAGCATCTTACAAATTTTATTTATCCTGACAAAAGAACAGGAGGTTTATTTCCTGTGTTGCTTTTACACTGTACATGAAGTGATGGCCTCATGTTGGTGTGGTGGGATCAGTACTATGGGTCTGGTGCACATGTGACCGTGTAGAGAAATTGTTATGGGGACAAGTGGCAATGACAGTGACTTCCTTGACAAAACTCTGTACAGTGAGATCAAAACAATGTCCAGGAACACAAAAAGTGTGAGCATGGAACAATCAGAAGTGTTCAACCAAATACAGAGAACTTCCTTAAACCTGCTCTTAAGGTTCCTCTACTTAAGTGAGTTGTTTTGGCTTGGCTTGGTTATAAAACTTCATGTCTAGCATGGGGATGGTGATTGAATCACCCTTTGCTCATTCTTAGCTGGATACCTGGGCATAAGTGATACTGGTAACTTCCTTGTAATTTCCCTTGTTTGGTGCTGGGCAGACAGGAGAAGACCACCTGGGAAAAGCAGAGAAGCAGCATGAAGGAGCAGTACCTGATGGCCATAGCAGAGAAGGACAAGCAGCTGAGCCATTTACAAAGGATCACACAGGAAATGACGCTACCCTTCAGCAAGTCTCAAGTCATAGAGGAACAGCACCAAGGCAAGGTGAGTGGAAAGATACTTCTTTACTGGAAGTGTGAGCCTTGAAACTCAGCCAGAAGAGCGTGTGGTGCCTGTATCCAGCTCCTACAGACTGCAGTATTGGATGTGGTTATGAGGCCTCCGAAGATAGTACCAACAATTTAACTTGCATCACTGAAAGTTTTAGAACTTACCCCGAAGTGCTCTTCCTTAAGTTCCTGGTTTCCAGTGTTTCAAGAAAGAGGGTAAAAGCAACAGGGCTTTGTAGGCACTTTGGGTCCTTTGGAGCAGCATGGAACTTCTCAGCTGTGTATTCTGGCTGTTTTAGAATTGCAATCTTGCACTGTCTTTGAATCTAAGATTTTCTGGCTTAGTTCTCATTTTAGTGTCACGTCTTAATTTTTAAGTTTTCTAATGAATTTTTCTTGCTGTTTTTACTGGAACAGGGATTTACATTCCTGGTTCAAGCCCAGAGAAGCTGAGGCTTGAACACTGCACCTTCTCTCTTATTCCCCCTGTATATATAGTTCTAAAAGTGGAGTGGAAAATGTTTGGTATTTTGCTTGTCAAGGGAAGGCTGCATGCACAGTGCAGTGCATCAGAGCCAAGAGAGAGCTCTCCCATCCACGTCTGCAATTTTCCAGTGGTGTATGTCAGTGGAGGGGGTAGGAAATCTCCCTTATCCCTTTGATACATCCGTGCATATATGCAAAGAAAAAGTTTGAACAATGTTCATGTGATGCTTTCCAGGAGGATTCTCAGTGCTGGCCTTCTGGTCTTTGTTGATTAGAGCAGTGTGGACATTGCTTGGGGTTTTGTTTGTTTTTTCTTTTCTCATTCATGTGCCTTTTTTTTTTTTTCTTCCTGTATTGTAAACAGCTTTAAGACAACTTTTGAGAAGGAGCCATCATATATGCAAGTCTGGTGATCTTTCCTAACCGTTTGGATTTTCAGATGGCTTTTAGGATATTTCTGTTTATTGCCCATTTGCTCTTTTGCCTGAGCAGCTCAAGTTCCAGGTCTAGGAATAATGTTGGGTTTGACCTTGGAATACTGAAAAGAGAGGACTAACACAAGAGCGAGTTGTCACATGTGCAATATATTTTTCATTGTTCTTTCCTTGGCAGATTTCTCCAGGAGTCCTGAAAGGGGACTTTTCAAGCCTAGAAACAGAGATGAAACGCCTCCAGGCCCAGCTAAGTGACAGTCTGAAAGAACTGCACCAGAAAGAGCTTAGAATTCAGCAGTTAAACAGCAAGGTACTGATCCATGTCTTATACTTGCTTGCGGATGAGGAATATGGGGAAGGTTAGGGTGGAATAGGGCTCAGGAAGCAGGAATGGATCTGTCCTTGGGGGCATTCAATGAAGTAACACAAAACCAGAAATACATCTCTCAAAAAAGCAGTGTTAGAATCACATTGATGGATTCCCTGTTGCTGGATGGGGCTTGCACAGCACTAGAGCCCATCCTTCATCTCCCACACTGCTCTCCCTCAGTGAGTAACTGGGGTGAGTCAGAGCATTGGAGAGAGAAGCCATGAGTGGGACAGCTGTTCTGTATGGACCAGAAGGATATCCAGGCCCCATGCAGATCCCATCCAGCAGGCTCACTGACACGGTCTGAATCAGCAGCTTTTCTGCCACTGAAATGTGGTGCCCTTTCTCCCAGGTGACCAGAGGGAGAAAGGAAGAGGGAAGAGGACAGGGGAGGAAAGAAAGAGGTGAGAGAAGGGGAGAGGTGGGGAGAGAGGACAGATAAGGAGGACTGGGGGAAAGATGGGTGGAGGGAGATGAAGATCAGACAAAGGGACCAAAGAGTGAGACCATATGAAGAAAGTTGTTTACAGGTTCCATGTCTATTGTCGGGAGCACTTTCTAGCCTCCTGCTTTCTGGGCTGCTGAAGGAAGTCCCTCCTTGGGACGGCAAGCTTGTCATCTTCACTTCTGCCTGCCAGTTTGAAACACTTCCTTCGTTTCAGTGCAGAATCACAATCAGTCAATTCCCACACTGAAATGGAAGACCCAGAATTTATCCATCTTCAGAAAGAGTTGTGTTGAAGGAGAAAATGAGAATATAAAATCATTTACTGATGGTATTTCTGAAAGGTTTAGGTCAATCGCAGCACTTTAGAAATACTGTTCTTGACATGCAGTATTCTGTACATCTCTTTGATGTTTTGAGACTTCCAGAAATCTTTGCCGCAAGCTACTCTTGGAGATTGTCACTGGTCTTCGGACCTTAGTGATGGGCAGCGTGGTAGTTATATGTTCTCAAGAGAATTCTTACCCTCAGTTAGACAGAGAAGATTTTTGCTTTCACAAAATCAATTTCTTTGCTTGCTAGTTGTGTTCTCTTCTCAGCTATCTCAGGTCTTTGAGGAGAAAAATGCCCTTTCCCTCCAGCTGCGTGGGAGCAGTCGGAGCATCTGTGAGAGCCATCAGCACTACAGTGAGGTCCTGAACCGCTGCCTAGTGCTGGAGAGGCAGCTCCAGGAGCTGCAGGCTGCAGACAAGAGCATGGTAAGGGGGTTGGGCTTGGTGCACAGCAGGGAAAAGCTTATTTCAAGTGGCTCTGCTAACTGTCCAGCATTGTAGTGGCTGTGTGTCCTCTTCATTCAGTGCAGTCTGCAGTACATTCCTGTGTTCTTTCAGGAGCTGTTTGCAACGGATGCTGCTCCAGGAGCACCCCAAGAAAAGAATGAGCCGCAGAGAGGCAGTTACACACCTGAACTGCAGGAGCTACAGCTGAGGTAAAGAAAGTCTGAGAAAACAGGGATGGGGATGTTGGTCCTGATGGAGTTCTTGAGGCTAGTGATGTTGCTTTTATTCTGTACCAGTGTGTTGGGAAAACTCAGTCCCACATTAGGATCTTGTGGATTTGGAGGAACTGTCGTATGCACTTAGTAGCTGTCATTAGTTATCTCTTTGGATTAGAGCTTTAAAAAACCACAGTGACAACATGCAGCAGCAATGCCAGCCAGCCAGCATCTTGGATCTAGTCGGCTGCATCTTCAGGAGCTGCTGAAGTATATCAATGGTCCTGGTCTCAAGGCTGTAGCCTGAGAGTGTCTGGAATTGAGATGTAGCACAAGATTCCTTGTAACTTTCTGAAACTAAGATCTAGCACATGACTCCTCATACCCTTTCAAAATAATTTTCATAAGGTGGAGCCATGGATGACAGAACCAAGGAACTCCCTCCTGATGTGAAACAGAAGCTTCAAGAGATTTATCTTCTCTCATGTTTTCCAAATAGTTTAAATATAGTAAAGATAACTAAGTCTCCTGCGTGAGCTGGGAGGTAATTTGAGTCTCTTCAAACACTGCAATAGTCAATATAAACAGAAACACAATAGTCCATGAATTAGGCCTTTTTTGGCATATGCTTTGTTTTTTTCGGAAAGGTTGTCTGAAACAGAGCATTTACATAGCAGCACAAAGCAGGATATGAAGTATTTGGAGGAGCAGCTGGAGGAAGAACGGGACCGTCGTCTTGCTGCAGAGGAGGCGCTTTTTGCGGCACAGGATCAGATCAGGAGGTGAGGCAGCTTGAGCAAACAAACGCTATCACCATAGAAGTGTGGTGGTTCTAGCTCTGTTTTTCATTTGCACTTCATCATACCCTTCTGTCAAATGGCACTGGGGGCATAGAGACAACTACCGTGTCTGTCACAGAATCACAGAAAGGTTGAGGTCAGGAGGGGCCTCCAAAGACTGTCTGGCCCAACCCCCTGCTCAACCTAGACCCAGCTGCCCAGGACCATGGCCAGATGGCTGTTGAGTATCTCCAAGGAGGAAGACTTCACAACCTCCCTGGGCAACTGGTGTGGTGCTCAGTCACTCTTACTGTAAAATAAGTGTTTCCCAGAGTTCAGGAAATTCATTTCCTTCAATTATAGGCAGATAGAATAAGACAAATGACTAGACATTGACAAATTCTGTCTAGAAATTAGATGCCCACTTTCTCAATTAGTTACATTAACTACTGGAAGATATAATTTGGAGACTGAGAATTGGATGCAGGCCAAAGAGGAGTTGTCATGCTTCCAGGGGATTTGTCTTCTCAGTAAGCACTTGTCTGTCATGCATGAAACAGTTTTGACTTGAAGAATGTCATTCTTTTTTAATGTATTGCCAATTAACACAAACTTTTCATTAATTTGGTTGTTGAGAAACAATTAAACACTTAGGAAAAAGGACTTTTGTCCTCCCTCTCCTGCCCCTCCCCAGTATCCAGCACTGTGCTCTGCACTGCACAGGACACTGCGTATCTTGGGGCACTGGACAGATGCCCTGAGAGTCAGCAGAGCAAAGGTGGCTGACCTGGACTAGATGTTGGGATTAGGATGCAGTGAGTAGCAGGTTCCAAATGCTCGATTCTCCTCATTGGCTACGAAGGGTTTTTTAGCACATGACCTGACTGTAGGCACTTACACTGTGCATTTCCTCGTAGTTCACATAACTGGAGTTATGGAGTAGTGGAGTCTTTTACATGAAAACAATGCCTTTCTTCTGATACACTTGTTGATTCAGCAAAAAAATAATGGTCTGTATGGAAGGATTCTGGATGAAGTTCCCTGGTAATTGCTACACAGTTTGGACAACTGTAGCTCCTTCTGTCATTGAAGTCTGTAAAAGCCTCCTGCAGCTGATCTCATTAATAAATGGCAGCCCCGGGATGTGACTGCTGCCTCTGTCACTAGAAAGTAGTTAGAAAGAACCAGCACTATTGCAGCTAGAGCTGGCTTCCAAAATAATTTCACAGAACTTAAAACATACAGGTGTATCATCTGCTCTGGCTTCTTTCAAGTCACACTATGAAATTTCACTTGAAAGGAAAAAGGACTCCTGCTAGTTGGGTCACCCTGTTCTTTTGCTCAATGTGAGCTCAGGAGGCCTGAAACCTGTGCAAATGGAACCAGTTCTTAGCAAGTGAAGCCAGGGTTTGCTTGCAGGGGTTGATTCCTTTTTGGAGAAATACCTTCTTTCCTGAGCTTGATTACAGTGTTGATTTGGGGCATCATAATAAGAAACTGAATTTAATTTCATGTTTGTTGTGGCAGGTTGCAGTCAAGTGAGTGGGCATCTTCCTTAAGTGCCAGCATTGATATGACTCCAGGTCACGAGCAGTCCTTGCTGATCGACTCCATGGATAGTAATTCCAGCAGAGTAAGAATTTAACATTTGCAGCTGTCAATTATGTGAGCCCCAGCTGGCGCAAGAAACTGTGAACCTACAGCAGTTAAATCCCTCTGTAGACACACATAAATTGGTTGGGGACTGTGTAATTCTTCTGTTCTTGCCATGCTGGAAACAGGATTGGATGGGGCTGGTTCATGGAAAACCTGCAGAGAGCAGGGGAAGGGCAATATTTCATGAGGATTGCCCTAGTGCTAGGATCTGACAGTGAAATGATTTGGGGAAGGTTTATGCTCATTAGCTTAAACAAACTTACCTCCGTGGTCTGGAGAGCTCTGGATGAAGGCAGCTGGGGACACAACCATTCCTTGTAGTGACTGCTCTCTCTTTACTCTTCCAGACTCGGAGTACTCTTGGACTACGACGCCTGTTACGCTCTCTCTTCCGCTCCCGGACCCACTTGCCTCTGCTAGTGGCCGTGTATCTGCTTGCTCTCCATGTTCTGCTCTTCCTGTGCTTTACAGGCCACCTGTGAAGAGGAGTGACAGCCTTTTATGGAGCCTCAGCCCTGTGCGTACCAAGGGCCTGCACGCCCTTGTAGAAGGGCAGCACTTCTCCCAGCTGCCGCCTTTCCCAAACCAGCAGCTGCACCCAGCACGCTGTTAAGAGTCAGTGCTGGTACTGGGGAACTGCTCTCAGGAGATTTGCCATTCCCTCGGTCTTTCTACGTGAGTGGTTCATTTTCTGATCCAGGGTTGTGCTGCAAGCCTTGAGGACAGCATCTGTTCCTGTACCTGGAAGTAGTATCACTCATTTTAGACAGTATAGTGCTGCGGTCAGAGTAAGAAAAATACTCTTGAGTTGCTGCAGTACGTCAGCACTTCTAAAACTGCAGAATCTTCCCCCTCTTAGGCTGAATCCATGAGTGGGGTTGGGGGAACACTGTAGCTGGATGTAAGAAGAAGAATTGTCTTCCCTTTCTCTTCCACCCCTTAGATTTTCTCCGTGGCTCAGAGCTGTCTGAAATGCATATCCTAAGGAAGTTATGGGCACTTTAAGGAATGTGAATCTTAAAATCATGTTTCCTGCTCAGTTGCATCTCCTGTTCAAGAAGGGCCAAAATTAGTATATCTGACCCTGGTGAACATTCCATTTAAAATCAGTCATATGTCTGCCCTGACGGGGCTGTAAAGTAATGCCAGTAATTTAGTTATTTAAAAGGAATAGGAAACATGAATCTTTTTAGCTCTTAAGTTAAAACCCCTCCTATTTATAGCATTTGTGCACCTCTCATGATGGAAGGTGCTGCCTTACCTCTAGAAATGAGAGCAGCCCTGCTCCTGCTTTCTCATCTACTAAACATTTGTCTCGAAACTGAACCTGCACAGGCTGTGTTGAAGGGGTCCATAATGTGCTGTGTGGGCCCAAAGCAAAGGCAGAAACTCCAGAAATAAACTCTCTCCTCTGTGCTGAGGAAAGAGCCAGAGTTCTGAAATGGTCTGGTATCCCTGGTGTAGAAAGCTGGTGCTGATGTTTGGCCGTGTTTGGACCCAAATCAAATGATGCAAATGGACTGGGTCTTTTAGGGTGTATGGAAATATGGATATATTTCCATATGTTTTCTAAAGACCTCCTGAATTTGAGACTGCCCTCTTCCAAAAGGAGAATGTTGAATGCCAAGGAAGTTCCAGTCGTGTTTGCTGTCAGATCCCGAGTGGTCATTTCATTCAGAATACTGGCCAGGAGAATCCTATCTGCCTCTTAGTAGAGTATTAACACTCACATTTTTCCCATGGGAAAGAGGTAGTTCTTTTCATATTGCTGGTAAACTAAGCTGCTCTAGCCAGTGCAAGAAAGCCTGTTTGAGGATGGATTGATTTCACTGGTAGCTAAACCAGCTGGATCTCTGGCAGGTCCAGAGCACTGGCACTATATATCCTCTTGTGCTGTCCAGGAATTATCAGTGTGAACTTGCTCTAGCTATGTAAAATTCAGTGACCAAATAGTTTGTCTATAGCTTCCTGGGGTATGAGCTCCTGTATGTATAATAAAGTTTATTTTTCAGATGGAATTTGTGTAATGTTGTCAAGTAACTGTCAAAGTGGAGGATGCAGTGCTGCTGTATCACCACACCTTGTGTGGGACACAGTGGGACTGCAGGTCTCGTGTGTGCGCTGCCTTGTGTGATGGGCAGAAGCTCTGTTTCTTTATACAGTGTGAATGCCTAGGTGTTGACCTTTTTTCCCTATCATACCTCTTGCTCAGCCTTTTTCAATTGACAAAATAAGGAAATAGCACTTGAATAGGCAATGTCTCATGGCAGGGGTGTGTGGAACTAATGATTTTAAGGTCCCTTCCAACCCAAACTATTGCATGAATCGTGGAAGCAATTCCAGTAAAACAATATCTACTGGGGTTTACTTTTCCACATTTGCCTGAGCGCTGCACTGTGTTAGAGTTGTGCAACCCTAGGACAGATACAGGAGTTGGCAACAGTGAGCTGGAATGTGCTGATAACTCAGCTGGGACAGTTAAACTGTCCCCTTCCAACTTTCTGTAGCCAAAACCAGATACCCTTGTTCATAGTCACTACTACAGTCCCCCACCACTGTTGGAACGAACGCCAGCGTTGGGGTGTTGTAAGGCTGTAGATAATGTTTCCACTGTGTTTAACAGGAACAACTATTATAAGCAAAGTATGTTTCCTTTAAGCCCATGCATTTTTCTTCCCCGAACTGAAGAAAGGCACAATTCTGATGCCTCAGATTTATATGTTTTATACCTGCAGATGGAACAGTTATGGCTTAGATTAAATATAGGAATAAAACCTCAAAAGGAACTCCTGGTCTGCTAAGCGTAATCTGACTGAACAGCTTTGTGGTTTGACCTGATGAAAGATGGGGCCTTTTAGCTGATGTTTCCTGTCTCAAGCATTTCAACATTTTGTTTCTTCTCCAATGGACCTGTCCTGCCTTGATTTTTGATCTATCTTCAGTAGAGCCTGAGAAGGAGATCAACCAACGAAGCTGTGCTCTATCATCCCTGGGACACTCACGCCAATTCTGCACCACCACTGAGGCTGAGACAGGGTCTGGTTTTGTGCCAGGAGAAAGGCAACATCATGGGATAGGGAGGAGTGAATATAAGTTACTGCATGGAGCTCTAAGGGGAACCGTCCTGACCCTCTCAGCTCCCATTACAGGACAGGTGTTAGGATCTGGGAATGGCAGACAAAGCACATGATGATGTAGAAGAGAAGGAACCGATGCACGTGCCCTCACCAAGGGCAGATCAACCCACCTCTCATAATGCAGCTCTCATTAAGGCCAGTGCTGAGGAGAACGACAGAGGGCTACAGTCACAAGTGAGTCACTCCTGAGCAGAATGAAAGCACCCACATGCTAGACTCTTTTCAGGATTGCTTGCTGCCTTCCGGGAGCCTGAAACAGGGGTGTCACCAGATGACTGACTAAGTTCAATGCAGCCTTTGGACAGTGTCCACTCTGGTCCTTTCATGTGGGTACTGGTGATGTTGCAACAAGAAGTCCAAGGTTGATCAAAGGAGTTTTCAGGGCCCTGGGCAGAATGGGAAAAGGTTCAGGAGCACAGTTAGCGTTGTCCTCAATCCTCCAAGTAATGGGGAGAGATATTAAAAGTAAAGGCATGCTCAAGACATCAATACCTGGCTCCAGGATTTGTGCCTCCACCAGAAATTTATTTTTTATACTCATTTGAGAGTTTTCTTTAAAACACAAGGTGTGCTAGGACCTGATGAGATCCAGTGTGCTGACGGGGAAACCACTGGGTCTGCACTGTGTCAGTGTCTCAGAGCAGACGCATCCTGCAGGGGAACTGCAGCACTGGGGCCAGTTCTGGGACTCATGACTTGAGCAGAGCTGGGGGCTGGGAGGCAGGAAGTGAAAAGAGCCGAAGTTAAAACAGGAACTCGGAGGAGACACAGGCCCAAAGCTGTCGCTGGCAGCAGGTGCCCGAGCAAAAAACAGCAAGTTTGCCAGCAGGAACTGGTGAGCCTTTAAAGGTAAGAAAACTTGAGTGGGTTTTGGGAGTGGAAAGTGAGAAATGACTACAAAAAAGTGCAGTGTTTGGTGGGAAAAGAGAACTCCTTCCTGACCAGGCATGTTTTAGTGGACAGTGCTCGGCATTTGCTTCTCAGGCCATTGTCCCGTCATCATTGTTGTTCTTGTGTTTGAGGCTCTAAAGAACCACATTACCAAATCTACCAGCATGATTGTGCTGTGTGGTAGCCCTGTATTTGTGCTGTAGTGGATGTTTTCCCAGGGGAAAATGGGATAAAAAATGGTTTGAGATGCTACCCTGGCTGATATTTCTCATACAGACAGTGTCCAGAGCTCGTGATGCAGCTACAGCCTGTGGTTTGTCATGGTTCCCACAATGTATGGCAGGTAGCTTTGGAGAATGGGTGGTCAAGAACCATTTACAGGAGCATTTAAAACCTTGAACCATCTTATCTCAAATCAGCTCAAATCAATGGCCCCGATAATGAGCAGCCTTGTGCTAGCTGGTTATTACTGCTGGTTTATGCTTTACAAAAGTAAGCAATGAATTTGAAAAATCTTTGGCATGAGAGATGCCAATAAATTAGGGAGGGGGAAAAGAGAAGAAAGGTGGTGTTAGATGGGGCTGTGTTGTCCATGTGAGCCTTTCTGCTTCCCCTGCTTCTAACTGCAATTAGCTGTATTCAGTTTGGCATCGGATTGCTGTCAGTGGGGAATGTCACAGATATGCTGTGGTCCTGAGGCACCTGGAGAAGGCCTAAAGCCAGGTCTTCACTGTATATCTGCCTTAGCCCTTCATCTTCTCCCTTAGATGACTACCTGACCTTTGTTTAACAGAAGAAAGAATCATCTCTGCTGTGCTCATTTGGTTTCTGTTCTCTTCGCTCGCTGGTCTTACAGTGCTGGTTCTCTGGAAAGGACAACTTGAAACTCAACTGGAAAGGAGAGCCTGAAAAGGAGCAGTGCACTGCACTAAACAGGAAGGTTATTCACTTAAACAGCTTTTGACGTGGGACAGTTAATCACTTAGCAAAAACAGATAATTACTTAATTACTCAGCATAAACATTCTGCTTTCACAGGTGCCTGGGGCTGTCTGAGCCTTCTATACAGCTGTGGGAGAGAGGGGTTAGTGCAGCTGAGCAGCACATGGCAAAACCTGCTGTTAATTGAGGATCCAGCACATAGGAGGTCTCTTCCTTCCTGTTGATTTGGTCACACTCTGGTGTGATGGAGAACAGAGCTTAGCTCAGTCTTTCCTGTACATTCTCTTCCATCTTTCTCTCTGGCCCATGAAAAAGCTGCTTTGGGCAACACAGAGCAGAACTTGCGATTCCTCAACACTGCAGGCAGTAAAAGGGGTGGGATATGAAGGGATGGGGGGCTCTGATGAGAGTGATTGCTCTGGGGTGTAGGGGCAGCCAACTCATCTTTTATCTCTCTCTCGTTTTGTAAAAGCTCAGTCGTGTGTGGGTGGGGCATTTTCATCATGTTTTTTTCACAGTCACCTTGAAAATGAAACGCAGGGGTTTTAGATTTCGCATTACTTTTAACTTCCTCTTCCTGGGCCCATCACTTCCTCCAGGCCTGCAGGAGTGGTTCCACCACAGCCTCAGCCAGTTTAACCCTACATCCTCAGTGCTTTTAGCCCCGTTTCCCATTTTTTCCACATGACAGACATGAACACCATACAGCACCAGCTCTGTCACATCTCTGTCCAGCCTTGCTCTGGCCCTTCTCTAGGCTACTGGGAAGGGATTAAAAGGTTGAAAAACAGACAAGAGGCTTGAAGAGTCCACCTCGGTTCCAGCAGCACAGTGTCACAGTGTTGGAGCACACGCCATACTGGTGTGTGCAACTGTGCTAATAGGGGGAGTTAACACAGGGAACAGCCTCCCACAGCACAGAAAATTAATGTGTGTTGGGAAAGCAGAATCTGGTAATTGGATGCCAGCATTTATTTACATTATAATAAGGTGTGTGTTCTAACTGCAGAGTCAGGGTGCATAAAGGCGGTGGTTTACACCTACACTCCCTGTGTGTTTTGCCGTAAGACATGCTGGGGCTCAGGAGCAGCTTTTTTGGCATGCCCTGTCCTATATGAGGGACAGATGTATGAGGACAGGTGGCCTGTAAGGACTCCTTCCAGCCCAAGTTCTGCTGTGACTGGGTGTGAGCCAGCTGTGGCCATGGGTGACACCATGTCTTTGTTGTGCAGATGTGGAAAGCAGTTGTGGGACACAATGTGTCAGTGAAGGTGGAGGCTCAGGGAGACGACTGGGACACAGACCCTGATTTCGTGGTGAGTGTCTGGTGTGGCAGCTGTTATACTGGTGGTGCGAAGAGTTCCTGGCCCTGGGCACTTGCTGCTGAGCTGGGCCGGGGCTCAGGGCTCGGCACTGCATGCAGCACTGCTGGCAGGGCAGGATCAACTGAGTTCCATCAGCCCCTGCAGGTATTGTCAGGTGACCTGTCTGAGCCACTTCTGACACCAGGTTTAGTCTCCAGAGCTTCCTACATCATTGCACACCCTATGGCTGACCACAGGTAATGGCACTTAAGGAGTACAGAATATGCAGTGTTTCTTAAACCTGCTCCCTGGTAACTTCCCTTGTCCTCCCCACAACGTATGTTACAAGACACAGTGAACACTTAAGTTTTCTCTGTCCCACACTGTTCGTAACTGTACAGGACCCAGGATTTCCCTCATTTATCTTTTTTTCCAGATAGAAAATCCTACTCTATTTAGAGTCGGCTTGTGCAGATGCAGCTCTGTGCCTCTTATAGTCTTGTTTTCTATCTAGACCGACTCTGAGTGAGCTGGTGAGAGAAGAGAAGGGCTCAGCCTGGGGAACACTCTTCATTCATACAGGGTCATGATTTTCATTTTCCGTTTGGTTCTCTATTACTTTCCTAATTAGCCTCTCCTGTCAGACAAGAGTCCTGTGTTTTCGAGGTTCAGTCTTGCCTAATTATTTCCAGTAAGAAATTCTAGTTTGGGACAGAAAAGCAAATTCCTTTCTCATAGTTTCAAGTTATTAATGTTTCAGGAAAAATCTACACTGTCCAATTCTTTTGCTTACCTAATTTCTTCTATTTGTGGAAGCAGTCAAACTGTGACCATAATAAGACTTTGTATTAATTTTTTTCATTCTCTTTCATATATACATATTTTCAGCTTTACTGTATATTAGGAAAGACTTTATTGATGCTTCACTTTATCGAATGTATGTTCAGACCTTCCACAAAGCTACAAAACAAGGCTGTGATAGCCAGGCCCGAGGGCTGAGGTCTCTGCGGTTTTTCCAGTATTTTCCCGAACAGCGAATTCCGCAGACTCCTGGTGTCATCTCGGCTCTGCGGAGTGGGTCGGAGACCCCGGCCCGGCCCTGCCCTGCACTGTCCTGCAGGGCGTCGGCGGGCGGCGGGGGATGGGGTGCCGGGACTTCTGGGCTGTGCGTGGTCAGACGGAGCGGCACCGAGCACCGAGCCCCGTGCGGGGCCGGGGCTGACGGCCGCGGTTTGCCCGCAGAACGACATCTCCGAGCGGGAGCAGCGCTGGGGAGCCAAAACCATCGAGGGCTCCGGCCGCGCCGGGCACATCGAGTGAGTGCAACGGGGGGAACCAGCACCGGGGGGTGCGGAGGACCGGTCCTGCGGGAGGACGAGCGGGGCGTTCCCGCGGGGCCCGGCCGCGTCCGGGCTGGCTCGCGGCGGGCCCGGAGAGCTCTCCCGGCGGGGCGGGCGCCGCTCGGGCTCCGGTTGTGCGGCTCCTCGCTGGCTGGGGTCCGCGGGCCGCCCGGGCTGCTGTGGGGGATCAGGGGGAATACCTGCACATGGGGCTGCCCCAGTGCAAAGGCTTCTCGTTCCTTCCCTGCTCCCTCGGGACAGCCCAGCGCGGCCCTGCAGTGTGTCCAGTGCAGCACTCAGAAAAAGGAAGGTGTGGGATTCCGAGAAAGTCGGGGTGTAGCCCTGAACAGGGCCGCAGGAGGGGGGCTGGATGTCCCCCTGAGCCCATTACTCTGGTCCCTTGCCAGGCGCCGGGCTGCCCTCTCAGGCACGGTGGCCGCGTGTGTGGCTGGCACCCAGGGGAGCCCAGCGCAGGCACACGGGGGCAGCTGGTCCTGCGTGCGTGTCCTGCTGTGTGCTGGGCTTTGGCTGGTGCAGGGGCACAGGGGTGCTCCAGCCAGCTGCATGGCTCTGCAAAATCCCACGCTGACCTGCCCTGTCTCTGTCTCCAGCATCCATGAGCTGAGGAACAAGGTATCAGAGGAACATGAGGTCATCAAGAAGAAGGAGCTGGAGACTGGCCCCAAGGCATCCTATGGCTATGGGGGAAAATTTGGAACAGAGCGAGACCGAATGGATAAGGTAACAGCTGCGGAAGGCTTCCTTGAGCCTCAGTGGAAAAGTGCTTTTCTCATAAAGGAAGGGGCATCCCTGTTTTCTGGCCTGACCCTGAAGGGAGAGAATGGAGAGTTTGCATGGCTGCACAGATTCACACATGTCCAGCTAGCCCATAATCTGTATCCAGGATCTGTTTGAATTCATTTGTATAACTCATCTCTACAACTTCTTTGCAATGCTGCCTTTAGCTGTGAAGGACTTTCTGTGGCTGTTCAAGCCTGCTGCATAACAATTAAATCTGGTGCCTCCCTATTTGTGCTTGTAGAACTAATGTATAGTAATTCCCTTCTCAAATTCTGCATTACAGACCTCATATCTCCCTGAGATAAAGCCTTCGACATCAGATCCTGTCTATGTTTTGTGATGATCATCATCATAATGCTTCTTCCTGCACCTTTCAGCATTTAATACTTCTTTTTCAGAAGTGAGATGGTTCGATTGCAGTAGAGTTCAGTGGGTGTGGTCACTGTGGGATTGAACAATACCAGGATGGCAGGGTGAGAAACAGACTGTCCTGAAAAATTCCCTGCTCTCCCTGCCAGAGGTGTTGTAGTCAGGAACTGCACACACTCCTCAGGAGAAGGGGCAGAAGCTGAACATTTGCAGCATCCTGGTGCAACTGGACAAAGGCCAAGAAGTTGCTCAACAAAAACACCCTCAGTCTGGTCTGGCAGAGTCTGAGCACAGCTGTTCCATTTTGGCATAGAGTATCTGTGGTTTCTGGCCACAGCATCTCCAGCACGGAGAGCAGAATCCTGGCCTGGCCTGTGGCCAGGTTTGCTGGCCGTCACTGTCAGATGAAGAAATGGGGAATGGGTGCCAGATCTCTGCCTGGAGTTCTCAGTTGTGTGTGCCTATCTGCACTTTTCTCTTCTTTCCCCTGTGATTATCCACCATGCAACTCCACCAGCACTTGAGAGCAGCTGGTATTTGACTTTGCTTTGCCCGCACTTTGCTTAGTGAGCTGGCAGTGGGGATGGTTTGTGAGATGATAGCCCTTGAGGCTCCTCCCAGGCCTCAGAGCAGAGCTGTGCTGGCAAAGGGCACGTGGAGAGCATGGCCACCGTCGGCACAGTCAGCTTGGACCTGTTACCCCGTGGCTACGAGCGTGTCAGCAGCATGTAGAAGCACGTGGATCTCTGTCTGTCCACCATGGATGCTCATGTCATACTGTCTCTCCTCTCAGTGCGCAGTAGGACACGAGTACATTGCTGATGTTGGAAAGCACTCCTCCCAGACGGATGCAGCCCAGGGCTTTGGCGGCAAGTTTGGAGTCCAGCGGGACCGAGCTGACAAGGTGTGTTGGACAGTGCAGCTGAAATATGTGCCTGTGGCCTAGAGCACTGCTGCATGCCAGACTGTGGCTCAATTTTCAAAGCTCGGGGTGTGCAGGGTGTGCCGTGTGCTGTGGTCTCTCTGAAGAACAGCTCACCTGTGTGCGGGCCAGTGGCCGATGACACAGTGTGGGGCACCTGTGGAGATAACTGGTGTGCATTGATGTGGTGGGCCTGTCCCATCCAGGCAGAACACTGGGGGGCTGTGGTGTTTGCCCCTGCACTCTGCAGCACAAGACAGGGAGCTGGTAACAGCCTGGCCCCAGGGGAGGGAGACTGAGATCCATCTTGGCCCTCAGGATGACTGACAGTCCTCCCCTTCTTGTTCCAGTCAGCACTGGGCTTTGAATACAAGGGTGAGGTGGAGAAACACTCGTCCCAGAAAGGCAAGTCCACGAGCGCATGTGGCCCCTTGACCCTTTGCCCAGCTTCTCTTCTGTTCCCAGTATCCCGTGCTGTTGGCTGTGGCACAATCTCCTGTCTCTTGTTTCAGATTCCTGTTCCCAGTCCATCACCCTTGTGGCCCCATTCCCCGCTGTCCTGTCACCATCCTCATACTGTACATCCTGCTTGTCTCTGTGCTTTGCTTTGATGGAAGCCCTATCCTGGCTGAGCAGAGGAGACACCCCCACCTTACAATGGATGGCTGGTGCTCCCTGTCCTCTCAAAGCCTTTCTTAGAACTGCTCCAGAGGAAGCCCAAGCACTGTAGCACTTGAGAAGTGACTGCTGCAAAAGCAGCCCTGTAAGGAAAAGGTACAACAATGGGTATGAAAACAAAACCCTACAGAGCATCCAAACTTCTGCAGAATTCTGCAGATAATTCAACTAACAGTGCAAGAATTGAAACTAAGGGTATTTTAAATATTCTGCACCCAAGAGAAGATGAGAGGGCATCTCTGAGATGAGATCTCATCTCTGATGAGATCTCATCTCTGATGAGAGGGCAGTCTGTTAAGGCAGCTGGTGTGGGGTCAGTAGCTCTGACCCAGGACGCTGTGACCAGTCCAGAGAGATGGTCCCATGGAGGATCGTCTTCCCAGGTCCCGTGCAGAGAAGCTGTCAGCTCTTAGTGATTTTCAGCTCGTGGTTCCAGCTCAGCTCTACAGGGCAGCCTCCAGGCCAGACCAGGGAGAGGGAGAGACGAGAGGCCCGTGTAGCTGTTCCGCACGAGGCAGCTTTATTCGTCCATACCTGGGGAAGGGGAGGCCAGTGACGGGCTTCTCTCTGCCCTCGCAAGGGTAGAGGGCTGGCTTTATAGGGATACAGGGGGTGGGTGTCAGAGGGTAAAGGCCAATGGGTTACAAAGGATCTGCATGGGGTCTCCCAGAGGCTTCTGGCTCTGTCTTCTCAACGTAGCTGAAAAGTGGTTGCCTTTCCAGGGAGTCTTGCTGGGAGGTTAAGCAATCTCCTTATCTCAGCAGATGTCCCTCCAGGGCAGGGGCTGGGCATACCCCACAGTCTGTTGCTGTTTGAGGTAAATGCGAGGAATACTGCATTACCAAGGAAAGAATCGAATCAGATTCATTTAAAAGGAAACTCTAAAAGAGGGAAAATGGTTTGAGGCATTCTTGGTTGATCTTAAAATAATGAATCACATGCAGTTGTGCTCCATTAACATATTCTTGTAGACATAGAAATTCATCAGGCTGTGTGAAGCCACAGAAATTGCTCAGGAAATGGAAATGTCAGAAATAGGGTGTTTGGATTGCTTTTCATAAAAATGTGTCCATACTGGAAGCTCTAGCAGCAAGGTAACAGTCATAAAATCTGTGTTTACTGAAAACAGCTCTCTTAAAGATCCATTTCATAACAGCCCCATAGGTAGATAATAGTTTAGTCACAATAAGTTTAAGAAATTTTGGGACTTACAGGTTAAGTAACTGAGCTTCTGTGTAGCAGAAATCCATTCTGGAATACATAATGTTCTTATGCATGTTTCTCTAGATCATAGCCTCCATGGATTGGTACAGCTGAAGTTCTTGGAGACACCTCAGCTCAGTCCCATGAAATGCAGACCTGTGAGAATTGTGTCAGGGACCAGGGAGAAGCGACTCCAATTTACTCCTGAAGGGCAGGATTTAGACACCAAGCAGGCAGGTGTCTAAAAGGAGGAGTCTGTATAGCCAGGAGTCAGGATGAAGGCTGAAATGTCTCAGGAATCAGCCAGTAATAACCAGGTGGTCCTTAGAAAACAGCTGAACATGGCTGAAGTCATTAATGGATCGCTAGTTTGGAGATGGAAAAAGGAGAGGCACAAGGCAACCGTGATGTGCTCTCACACAATGGCAAACGTGCCAGTGAGAAGAGTGGGAGCATGTCTGCAGAAAGGAGGGTTCAGCCTTGGTGGCAGTCCCCAGGGTCAGGTGCTTCCTTGTGGAAGCTGAGATTCCACTATAGCATTCCACTATAGTAAGCCCTTTTGCTATTCTTGTACTTCCCAGGCTCAGTGTACTTACAGCACTTTCCCAAGGCTGGCAGACCACAGGCTGAAATCCTGGCTCTGGAGGTGGGTTAGGGAGTGATGCCCCAGCTGTCAGTGCCCAAGTCCTGCTTGGCTTTGCCTTCGTGGGTGGCAGATCTCCCACTGTCCTTGGCATGTCCATTTTCTTCCTTTCCTCCTGGCCTGCTGTGTCTCCTGGTGCCCTGACCCACATTTGCCTTGGGCCCCCATTCCTATGGGCTCTCGTCTGTGGTGCTCCCTGCCATCCACTCTGTCCCCTCCAACCCTTCACTTTCTATGGTGTTTTCCATAATCCTTGCTGCCATCCCTTCTCCCTGGTGGCCCTTCCCAGTGCTGCTCCCCATCCTCTCCTCACCAGCCCCATGCTGGGGGCAGCATTTGACTCCATACACCACTTCAGATTACTCCAAGGGCTTTGGTGGCCGTTATGGAGTGGAGAGGGATAAGGTGGACAAAGCAGCTGTGGGATTTGACTACAAGAGCCAGGCAGAGAAGCATGACTCTCAGAAAGGTGAGCCACAGCAGCCAGGTGAGCTGGGGAAGCTGGGTGAGGTGGGAGATCTGGGGGAGCAGAGGAAACTGAGGGAGCTGGATGAGCTGGAGGGGCTGGGGTTGCTGGAGGAGGTGGGGGAGGTGGGGGAGCCAGCTGAGGGCAGGGAGCAGGGCTGGAGCTGGGGACTGCCCGCTGGGACTATGGGGCACTGTGCAGGGCTTTTGCAATCTGCTGCAAGAATGGTGGAAGAGCTACAGGGAGCTGTTGGGAATGGGTCAGGTGAGGAAAGCCATTGCACAGTGCATGGCTTCTGGAAAGAGTTCAGGCTAAAGGAAGAGGAGCAGAAGAGTTCTGTGGGCATAGGGATCTCTTGGACAGCATATCACCAAAGGAAGGGTGAAGGGGAAGCCCAGGCAGGTGCTAATAGCAGCAGACCTATCCCAGGGAGGAGGGAGGGCTGTTGCTGCAGCACCAGTGGGGAAATCTGGCCTTGTTCCATGTCTGAGTCCTGGGCACAGAAAACCTGTGAGAAAAGCCTGAACTCACACTGCTGCCACTTGTCTCCTTCCCTCCCTTGTCTCTTCTCTTCCATGCTCTGACCTGGATCCCTGTGGCTGAAGACTATTCTGTGGGCTTTGGTGGGAAGTTTGGGGTCCAGAGGGATCGTCAGGACAAGAATGCCCTTGGCTGGGACCATCAGGAAGAAGTGCAACCCCATGCATCCCAAAGAGGTCAGGCAATGTTGCCAGAGGTGGTAGCAGTTTCCTTGGAGCACACATAGACCTGGAGCTTGTGGTTCATAGTAAGAGATCCAGCTGCAGAATGTGTCCAGCACATTGCAGAGCAGCTGAGACACAGTGAACCCCAAAGCACAAGGGCAGAGTAGGTGTGTGCTTGGATCAGTGGGGGACATGGAATGTGAGTCCCTGAATCAGGACTTCCAGA
This sequence comes from Corvus cornix cornix, assembly GCF_000738735.6. Classification (NCBI taxonomy): domain Eukaryota; kingdom Metazoa; phylum Chordata; class Aves; order Passeriformes; family Corvidae; genus Corvus; species Corvus cornix. Next base: position 91,963 of record NC_047057.1, read on the forward strand.
CTCTGCTGTGCATTCTCTGTGAGGGACATTCCTAACCATAAGCTCACTGTAAAGGTGAGCACAGAGGAGTGAGGCAGAACAGATCCCAGGAATGCCTTGGGTACAGCACATTTGACTTCACTGAACAAGGCCACGCTCCACTCAAGTGGGGCGACTGGCCTCTCACCCCAGTGCCTTGGATTCAGGTTTGGCAGCTACAGCCATGCACACCTGTGCCCTCAGCTGAAACAAGGGAGGGATCAGTCCTAAAAGCTACTGTCCAGAGCACTTAGCTTTATCCATATCTCATCACATACGGAACTAACTAGAGATAACACATGCAAACTCATTTCACTGCTCACAGCATACTGACGTCAGAGGTACACACAAAATAAAAAATACTATAAAATAACATTTTTTCCATACAGACTATGCCAAGGGATTTGGAGGCCGTTATGGGGTCCAGAAGGATAGAGTGGATAAGGTAAGACTGCTGCAGCCTGCAACTGCTTCCTCCTAATCACTGCTTTTTGCCTAGCTGAAAAAAAAGAGATTCTCCAGGTGGAGGTGAGATCCCAGTGCTCAGTAAACAGCTATGGCAATAAGGAACTGGCTGAGTGCAAAATGCCAGAGGGTGCAGAGGGATGCAGCCTGGGGAGACTGTAATGCAGGGAATTCCTCATGGTACTGTCTGTAACTCCTCACTTCTCTGCTGTTTGTTACCTTCTGCAGGTTTTCACTCCTATCAAGGAGTGCCTCATGGTCTGTTAGGTGCTAAATCTTCCTGCACACCTTGACAAACCCCATCAAGAATGGGATTGGCATAGATCAATCTGACGTGCATGAGAAGAGGTCACCCACTTAGCTGGTTCAGGTTTTCAGTTTGGGCTCGTCTGCAGTCACATCTCAGACTGAAGCACTGGGATTAATTCTGTGCTTGGCAGGCTGCCCTGAAGGCTCGGTCAGCAAAAGGGGTCCTGCCAGTGGGTGATGATCTGCATGGGTGTGGATAGCCTAAAAGATGCGAATCCTGGAGCTTTGGGGTATTTGCAAGAGGCAGTAAGGGTGCCTTCCCTGAAACCTGCTTTCCCTGCTGTGGGGCACAGTGCTGTGCCTGGTACAGCACCAACGCTGCTGTCCTCGGGAGCTCAGGGAAGCAGGAGAGGATATAAACACACTGGAGCAACCCACATGGTCCTGTCCATGCTGTGTGTGTAGGCTGGGCCAGCAGCAGAGAGGGAATGTTGTCCTGCCCTCAGAAGAGATTAGCACTATCTGTGAATTTAACAACAGCAAATGGAGGGGCATTGACAAAAGTCACATCTTGTCTGTGGTCAAAAACAACATGCAAAAGCAGATGACGACTTGGTAGAAGGGCTGTGGGTCCTTTGGGAAGCAGGGTGCAGAGGAGATAAGCAGTTCTTGTTTGTATCAAAGTGAACATGAATTTGTGTGTTTTGAGAATACTGAAGCATAAAGAAACATAGTAAAAATAAGGATATTTGGGCAAGTAACTAAGTGTCTGATTGCCTGGTCCTTAGGCGCTGCAGAAGTTCTGAATTCGCTGCACCAGAGGAGAGCATAACAGACCCTCAGGCAGCCTGAACTCCCCTTTGCTAAAGTTCTGGACTCTCAGTGTCAGACTGAGTCTCACACAAATGCTGTCATATACACAGCATGTCCAGGCCCCTGCTGTGACCTGTGGACACCTGGTTCTGAGCCTGCAGGCTGGTTTGCCTGCTCAGGGGTGTTTTCTGCAGGGACAGCAGAGCTGCTGACAGGGATCCGTGGCGGTGGCAGTGGCAGTCGGGCACCAGCCTGTTGTGACACCTGCAGGCAGCACCTGGTGTAAAGTGTCAGGCTGAAAAGTGGGTCCTACCTGCTGGTTCCTTTCTGCATTAAGCAGTTTTCTCATGAAAGCAGATAAACCCTTAAGCCCTCTCTATCTCACTTTGATTTTCCTGCAACCTCCCCACCAATACTATTCCCAGTTCAGCATCTCTCCACACCTCCTGAAGCCAGTGATGCCGCAGGTATTCACACACAGATGCTGGTTTCCAGCCTGTGCCACTGCACACACATGGCAGGTGAGGCAGCTGTGCATGCAGCAGAGAAGTGCTTTCAGGCTTTGTGCCACTGGGAGTGCAGGGATGGATGAATGGTGTTCCTGGGCCTGGGGAAGAGACAGATGGCCAGGCATCCTGCCAGGCAACCCCTCAGCTCCTTGCCATGGTACAGGGAGTGCTCCCAGCCCTGCTCTCCTGTGCCACTGCTCAGCCTCCCTTGCTGGGCTCCACAGCACTTTTCCAGCTCTCAGTGCCACCTCTCGGGCAGGGACACCTGTGTCCTTGGCTAGGGGGGCAACCGGCACGTCCCCAGGGTAGGGAGGTGTCAGAAGAGGGGACTGCAGCCAACAGCCTCCCCTGGGCCAGGGCAGGTGTACAGGTGAGGACAAACACACCTGGGAACAAAGCTTGCCATCACCAGTACCCAAATCCAGCACTGGCACTGCCCAACAAACTGAACAATTCTTTCCCTTCCTCTTGCAGAGTGCTGCTGGCTTTGATGAGATGGCAGCTCCCACCTCCTCCTATGAGAAAACAAGACCCCTGGAGGCAGGTGAGACCTGAGTTCCAGCCTTGGGCTTAGGAAACTATGGGCCTCACAGTCCCTCTGTGGCAGCATGCTGGCAGGTGTGTGCAGTGGTGGGATAGGGGTTTGACCTGTGCTGGAGGGCAGGAGAAAGTGGCTGAACTGCAAGATTCTCTGGAAGAGGCAGAGGTCTGGGTTTCTCCTGGATGCTTGGGGTGGTGGAAGGAAGACATAGGGCTGGGTCAATCAGCTGTCTCCTCACAGGAGCTTCCAGCGGCACCAGCAGCCTGCGGTCACGGTTTGAGCACATGGCCAAGTTGGCAGAGGAGGAGAGCAGAAGGCAGGCAGAGGAGGAGCGGGTGAGGTGGCAGGCCCGGGAGCACCCACTGGCTCAGCAGCAGGTGAGCCAGGGCCATCTTGCCGTGTCCTCCAAGACTCGTGACACAGACTTTTCCTCAGAGCCAGGCAGCTCCATGTCCTTCTATCTGGTGTCTTGAGGGTAATCTCATGCCTAAACTGCTTCCCTGCACCTGCCAAGAATGGCCACTGAACTTCACAGTTGTCACTGGACTTTCCTTTTCAGCACACCAAACACTCATATAAGGACATACCTGCGCCCAACCATGGCACCTGTGCTCTGGACTCAGCTCCTTTTGCCTCTGGTACCTGGCAAACAATGTGGTTACTCCTCCCCAGCACTGCTATCCCAGCAGTCTGTATGTGGGATGCATTCCAGCAAACTGGAGATGGCACCCAGCCCCTATATTTACTTGCCTTCCTACCTGGTGCTCTTCCTGCACTCAGAGACCAGAGGGGTGTTGACAGTGAAGCTGTCCTGTTCCCCCCAACATGCTCCTCTTCGGGGCTGCCCCTCTGTTGTCACCAGCCTATGAGTGCCCAGGCCCAGAGCAGGTTTGTAGGTGGAGGAAAATGTTCTGGGTTGCTCTGTTGGGAATGTGAAGAGCCATTGTTCTGGACTCGTTCAAAGGGACTGAGCACGGTCTGATGGCTTTTCTCCAGCAGGAAATCCCACTGAGAGAGAAGGAACCCACCGGGGCAGCCTCTCCAGCCGTGCCAGCAAGGGTCCCCAGGAGCACTGCTGGGGACCAGCCTGTGTCACCAGGAGAACAGGTGCCAAGGCAGCCTGGGAGAGCTGGGAAGGGGAGCAGGCGGAGGGGATTTCACCTGAGAGGGGCTGTGCTTTGTGGGCACGCTGCAGGAAGATGTGGAGCACAGCCCCAGCATGTGAGAGGAAGGATAAGGGGGAGCATTGGGATGGGGATGGGACTTGGCTGCACAGCACCTGACCCCATGGGACAAGCTCTGGGAGTGGGTCAGTGCAGTGGCAGTACCATGGGCAGTAGTGAAGTATGAACAGAGTTCAAACACATGAGCCCTGAGGGTCTCCAGAGCAATCCCAGGTGCTGGTTCAGCATGGCCCGAGTAGCTCAGCTGTTTCCCTGGTGTGCAGGGGATGATGCTGTGTGAGGATGTGTGCTGGGATGATGTGCCCTGGCAGCAGTAAAGGGGCTGCCTTGTGTCAGGTGCTGGCAGTCGGGGAAGAGCTGCCTGTGGTGGGTGCTTTTCAGGTGACTTTCCTGTCACTTTCTCACCTCGTGGCAGGACGCCAAAAGGGAGGATGAAGAAGTACCACCCACTTTGCCACCAAGGCCAGCAGATCTGAATGCTGAGCTGTGCAAGGTCCCCAGCCAAGGTCAGCCCACCTACAGTATAAGTTCGGATGTTGGTGGAGACTATGAGGAGCTGCCAGAGCCCTCTGACTACTGTGACAGTACCAGTGGAGTTGCTGACTATGAGGAGCTGCCAGCCCCACTGGGAAAGCCGGATGCCACCTATGACTTTGGAGGAGATGAAGGTGAAGACTATGAGGTGATCCTTCCTCAGGAGCCCAGGCAGACCCAGCCACATGTGGGTGAGTACTGATGGAAGAGCCCATGTCTTGGGGAGTTTGTACCTGTCCACTCACCTCACTGAATGTATGGGACAAAGTCCAGAGGGAATTTTTATCCTGAAGTCTAGTGTGATCAGGATAGCAGCTCCAGCAGTCTACTGTGATCAGGATAGCAGTCTCCTGGTGGAGACTTGGTTGTGTCCCACTCCACTGTCCAGCTCTAAGGTGCAGTTGAGCTGCATGGGATGCTGGACCAGACAGCAGGAATCTGTTGGATCGGGCTCTGGGCAGGAGGCTGCCACAGGCTCAGGAGAAGCTGGATGTGGACCAACGCTCTTGCTGCAGTTTCCTGGCAAGTGGCTGCCAGTGCTGCACCAGGGCCTGAGGGTGCCTCTGGTTCAGCCCATTCCTCACGTGGCTGGTGTTCTGGTGGAGTCTCCTGGTGTGAGGAGTGCAGGTAGCCTTTGTCTAAGCACAGGAGCAAGCTGCATGGGCTGCTGTCGGTGCTTCTGTTGCAGCTTTGCTGGTACTGGAGATGGCAAGTGAAGAGGTTGGAGTTATTCCCCACCTTTTTCTTGGGAGAGGAGCATGAAAGATCAGGACCCAACTGTCTCATTGAAGAAAGGAAGGGAAGTCACACCTTGCTTTGGGGATGTGGTGCACCTCTCCTTGTTGACAGGGTTTGGATGTGCTTCCCCAAAGCTGGGCTAGAGGGTGGCACTGACCAGTACTGTGTGGTTGCTTCAGCCTCTGTCTCATTTGTCCGTCCTGTGTTCTGCAGGGAACATGGACAGTGCTTATGAGGGGCAGAATCCTGGGATCTGCGCGGTGGCTCTCTATGATTACCAAGGAGGTGGGTCTGGAAGGTGCTGTGCCCCGGCAGGGCTGTGCCCTGGGGACGTAGGGATTCACTGCATCAGCAAAGGGGGAAAGATTGTGACTTGGTGGTTTAAATTTCTTCCTCCTGGGAAGCAGAATGAGACCTGGCTTGGGAACTGTCATGGTTTAGGAATGGTATTCTCCAGTTTAGTACTCTCAGTAAAAAAAAACCCTCTCCAATTGGAGGCAAAAAAAGGCAAAGATCACAGGCTGAGACAAGAACAATTTACTGGAAACAGCAATAAGAAAGTGAACAGTAACAGCAACAATATCAATAACAAAAAGTGTAAGAAAAGAAATTATTCACATGGAAAAATACCCAATAATAGACAATGTTGGATGGCTCCCTCCACCACATTTTCTCAACCAGAAGGAACCCCGTCTTCCTCGGAATCGAGAGTCCCTTTCCCCCACCCCTGGCAATGACATGAGGGGGTATAGAATAATCTCCATGTCTTGGCCATGGCCCCTCCCAGCAACTGCAAAAAATTAGCTTTGTCATGGCCCAAACCCGGACAGAACAGAGAAACTTCATCTTTCACCTGTGATGTCTTGTTCTTTCTCTGCTTTATCTGTGCTGTTGGATGGGGTTGGGTGAGGTAAATTCTTGGGGGTTATCAGAGCACTTGTTCTGTCTTCTCCTGCCTGGGGGAAGGTGGGAGGAGGAATGTGAACCAGCTCTCTCTGAGGTTCTCTTTGCATTATGACTGTCTTTTCTTGACAATTTTTGCAGATGGAGATGATGAGATTTCTTTTGATCCTGATGACACAATCACGCACATTGAGATGGTGGATGAAGGCTGGTGGCGGGGACAGTGTCATGGCAGAGTTGGCCTCTTCCCAGCAAATTATGTGAAGCTTCTGCAATGAAATGAGCACAGTGCAAGCTACTTCCTTCCAAACTTTTGCCTCTGTCGTGCTTTGATACTGGCCAAATGCCAGGCACCCACAAAAGTCACTCACTCACCCTCCCCTTGAACAGCCTGGTAGAGGAGAGAAAAAATTAATGAAGGGCTCATGAGTTGAGATAAGGACTGGGAGAAAACACTCCAAGGGCAAAACAGGCTCCACCTAGAGGTACAAAGTGAATTTATTACTAGCAGAGTCAGAGGAGGATAATAAGAAGTAAAATACGCCCTTAAAAACACCTTTTTTTCCCCCCCAGCCCCTCCCTCCTTCCCACCAACTGTGCAGGGAGACTGGACGTGGAGGTTTGGTCATTTCGTCACCTGAGATCTGCTGCTGCTGCTCAGGGAGAGGAGTCCTTCCCCTGTGAGACCGTGGATTTCCTCCCAGGGAAGACAGTTCTTTGTGAACTCCCCCAGCGTGGGTCCAATCTCACGAGCAGCAGTCCTCCCAAAACTGCCGCAACCTGAGCCCCTCCCACAGGCAAAGCAGTTCTCCCAAAACTGCTGCGGCGTGGGTCACTCTTCCACGGGGTGCAGTCTTCCAAGGCCAGGCTGCTCCAGCCTGGGAGCAGGGCCCTCTCTCTGCACTGGGTCTCCCACTGGATCACAGCCTCCTGCAGGCATCCACCTGCTCTGGCATGGACACCTCCCCCGTGGGCTGCGGATGTACGTCTGCATCCCCCGTGGATCCCCAGGGCTGTGGGTGGATCTCTGCAGGGAGACACCAGGGTCAGTGGAGAAGGAGGGGCAGGAGGTGCTCCAGGAGCCAGAGCCGAGATTCCTCTGCAGGCCGTGGTGATTGCCATGGTGATGCAGCTGTGCCCCTGCAGCCCCCGGGTATCCACGGGGGATGCAGAGATCCACCCGTCCACGTCCAGTCTCCCTGCACAGTTGGTGGGAAGGAGGGAGGGGTTGGGGGAAAAAAGGTGTTTTTAAGGGCGTATTTTACTTCTTCTTATCCTTCTCTGACTCTGCTAGTAATAAATTCACTTTGTACCTCTAGGTTGAGCCTGTTTTGCCCTTGGAGTGTTTTCTTCTGGTCCTTATCTCAACTCATGAACCCTTCATTAAATTTTTTCTCTCTCCTCTGCCCAACTGTGGCAGGGGAGAGCAAGTGAGCCGCTGTCGTGGGTGCCTGGCGTTTGGCCGGTGTCAAACCATGACAACCTCTCTCTGCTTCAGCCTTTTCCATGTTATCAGCTTCATTTGGCTCAGCTTGGTGTATACACATTGAGAGAAATATCAAGGAGCAAACTGGCAGTGTCAGAGGGAATGTTTTGTCTTATGCCCAAGAGGCAAAGCAAATCCCTCCCTCAAGCCAGTACATCTTAGGCAGATGCTCAGCTGTGGGAGTTGTTGCTCTGTGGGATGCAGGTACCATCACAGCAGGAATAAACCAGGAACAGCTGAGTAGAACAGTACCTGAAGGGCTGTGGGAGCACTTGAGGGGCTGTGGAAGCACACCCCAGTCACTGCCACTGCCAGAAGTGGGTGCACAGGGTCCCATTGTGACACTAAAGCTTTAGAGTTCAGTGTGGTTCACAGGTGAGTTTTGGACCACGCAGCAGTTGACCAAGCCTGTACTACCTGGGCAGGAGTGTGGCATTCCTGCTCAGTGTTTGATTCTGGGAAAACCCACAGGCTGTGTCTGTTACAGGAAAGGTGCATTGGGATTCAAGTTAAAAATTATCAATTTTAATGTAAGTTTTCCAGAGGTTTCTTGTTTGGGTTTCTGTTTGGTTGGCTTTGGGGGTTTTGTTTGGTTGGAGTGCTTTGATTTTTTTGTTTCTCTGAGGTAACTTCCCCAGTCCTTTTTTGTTGTGCAGTTCCTGCTGTGTTTCCTGCTGTTGCTTTCCAGGGGCTCTACAGAAAGGGGTTCATTGGGCAGACTCTGATGTGTCCAGTGACACTGGACTGAGGGTGGTTCAAGGACTTTTTAGAATCCAGAAGGGCGTATAGGAAGGAGGACTGAGGGGCTCGCAGCCTGTCTGGGTAGGAGGAACAGCCCAACCCAACAGTGGGTTACAGAAACATTTCTTTCCCTGAAGAATAAAATCAGTATGTGTTGTGCATTAAGAAATGGCAAACTGCTCCCAACAAGGCCATGTGCCTCCTAGTCCCAGTTCTGACTCTCCAGTGGGTTTCTTTGGGAACAGATTGGATATTGCTGGGTATCTCTTGGTAACTGAGCTACAGATGAGCATGTTTGGGTCCAGCTGACCTCCAGCCGACGTAGGTTGTGTGACTGCAGGTGTGACCTGCCTGTGTCATCTCCCTTGCCCCAGTGAGTCCCTGCTCCTGGCTCTGCCACAGTGTTGAATACTGCTGTTCCTCATGTATGCACCTGCAGATTTGGCCATTACCCACCCAGTCATTTGAGCTTGGACCCAGCTGCAGACCCCCTGCTGGAAGAGGGGACTGAGGCAGCGGCAGTAGCCCCACATCCCCAGCCAGTCCTCAGCTGCTGTCAACCAGAGCCACACCACACACAACAGCTGCACAGGTAGATTTTTCTGGCCATAAAGCAAAGCATTTCTGGTGAGCAGTTCAGTGCCACCAGCTCACAGCTCAGTGCTGAGACCTCCCTGTCTGACTGCAGCACTGAGGCCATGGGTGGCCTGTGCAAGCGGCTGTGCTTATGTACAAAGTGCTGCAGAGCCTCCCTGACAGCCTGGGGAAACCCAGCAGACATCAGATTCAAAGCCAAGGCATGTGGGGAAGGTGGATTGTGTGACAGCCCCTCTGTTCAGGCCAGGTTATGCAGTACAAGGCACTGCCCTTGTTCTGCACAGGGCGTGACTCAAGACCTGGGGCAGCCCTGAGGCAGAGCTCGTGGCCGTGCTCCGGGCAAGCACATGTCTGGCGTCACATGAATTTGCCTTTTGCAGAGTTCCCTGGCAGTAGCACAGCTGCAGCAGGTCCTGTGCTGAGCTCAGCACATGGCATCTGGAAAATAAAGACAGATCCTGGACCTGTAGCCTTGTTCCTGACTTTATTTTTCCATTCTGCCATCAGTGATACGCTGAGGGTGAGACGAGTGATGGCAGTGTGCCATGTGCTTGGGCTGGGAGCCCCAAGCTCACTGTGCTGTCACAGACGTCCCATGGATGGACACTGCAGTGCCAGCGCCGTGTCGGCAGCCTGTCACAGCCCTGGCATTGCTCAGGCATTGTTGCCTGAGGAGCTTGGTGTGCCACTCACCCGCACAACCTTCCGCAGGGCCTCCCATACCTCCTGGTTGCGAAGGCTGTAGATGAGGGGGTTGAGCATGGGGCTGATGATGCAGTACAACACAGAGACCAGGGTGCCAGCTGCCGGTGAATAGCCCGAGCTGGGCCGGTTGTAGTTCAGGTTGGCCGCCACGAAGTACAGGATGACCACAAGCAGGTGGGCAGAGCACGTGGAGAAGGCCTTGCGCCGGCTGGTGGCCAGTGGCATCCCGAGGACGGTGGCCAGGATGCAAAGGTAGGAGATTACGACAAGCAGGAAGGGACTGAGTCCCACAAAGATGCTGGAGACATGGAGGGCCAGCTCATTGGGGTGGGTGTTACTGCAGGCAGCCCCCAGCAGTGGCGGCACATCACAGAAGATGTGCTGGAGCTTGGCAGCCCCGCAGAATGAGAGCTGGGCTGCCAGGAGGGTGTGCACAGCTGAGTCCAGCAGCCCCCAGAGCCAGCAGCCGGCAGCAGCCATCGCACAGGTGCTGCGGCTCATGGCCTGGGCGTAGTGCAGGGGCTGGCACACGGCTGCGTAGCGGTCGTAGGCCATGACAGCCAGCAGCGCGCACTCGGCCCCCGCGCACCACATCAGGAAGAATGCCTGCGCCAGGCACCCACGGTAGGAGATGGTCGCCTGTTGGCGCAGAGTGTTTGCCAGGATCTTGGGCACCGTCACTGATGAGTAGCAAAGGTCTAGGCAGGACAGGTGACTGAGGAAGAAGTACATGGGGTTGTGGAGATGGGGGTCCAGGGACACTAGGGAGAATGTTGCGGAGTTCCCCAGCAGCGTGGCCAGGTAAATGGCCAGGAAAAGAGCAAAGAGGAAGGGCTGTCCGTGGGAAAAGCCCAGGAGCACAAACTCCGTCACCTGTGTGTGGTTCGTGCCTTCCATGGGGCAAGCTGGGTCAGTCTTTGGCCACAACTGAGCACAGAGGAGGAGGGGGGGACTGTGAGCCAGGGGACTAGACCACAGACCCCCATGAGGCCAGGAGTTCACTGGTGGTATAGCTCTGATCCCATCTCCCTAGTGGTTGAAAGTTTCCCATGTCCAGATTTCACAGACACTGGGATTTTGGAGTCCAAAGAACTGCCATCCAGTGTTGGGTACCTGACTAGAGAAGAAGCACACAGAAAAACCCAAGAGCAGGGGGCATCCACCCACACCTCTTGAAGTTCCTTGCCAACCCAGCCCCTAGTCCTGATGACTATTCCAAGCATGTGTCTCTCCCCCTCCTGGATGTATTTATGGTGACTAAATGCTCCCCTGCCCCTGGACAGGTCACAGCATTCCCTAGATGCCACAGCCACTAAGCCTGCTCTTCCCCAGCCCCGGGCTGGGGATATGGCATCACCCTGCACCAGTTAAAAGAATGCTTTTTCTTTATCCTGTTTCCTGCTCTGTGATAACCAACACTCACAAAACAGGGGTTCCACTTACAAAAGTACAGGTTCCAGCAAAGGGCAACTCACCACATGGGGTTTGTTGAGCCACAGGAAAATTTAAGCTATCAGGCATCTCCTGGCCTGGACCTCCCAACCTTTTTTCCATCATCCTATTTCAATTTTCACGCTGACACAAGGGTTTTGCTCACAGGCACATGGAGCTGTGATCACCGTGTCCAAGAGGTGGAGGAGGCACGAGGAAGCATTTAAGGTTCGGAACCTCGGCCAAAGGCTGGTGAGGGTGGCATGTGCTGGGCGCTTATGGCCAGGGCTGCTGCTGCCCACCCTGCCCATGCCATGGACTCCACAGGTGGGGCCATGTGGTGCTTCAGTGGGAAAATACAGTGAGCAAAGACCAAAAAAAGAAGAAAGAAAATAGAAAGCATCCCATTCCTCTTTATAGGCATACTTTTTGCAACAGAAGTCAATTGTCACGTCTCTTCAGGAGATTAAACAACCTGATTAAATTTCAGGTTGGTTCCCTTGCTTTAGACCCATTAATCTGGTTTTAATTTCTCTGCCTGAAGCCTGTATCTGTGTATCAGTCATGTGTTTATAACATTAAGTGCTGGAGAATTCACTGCTTCTGTTGGGAGTTTGTTTCTTACAGCTGCTTACCACAGGAAACCGTCAAAGCACTGTTAAAATTGTGTGCTTTTTCCTACTGGATTTGCTCCAGTCAGTTCTGTCTCATTCATAACTTTGAGGTCCTCCAGCTGAAGACCATCCTGTTCTGAGGGTATTTTCTCCCTGTGCACTGGGAGCAATACCAGGGTTTGCTAAGCAGAAGCAGAATTAAGTTCTGATTCCTTTCTTTTTCATTTGCTAATTTTTCAACATTTTTTAAAAAATTTAACTTTGAGAGGAAAATGTTCAGTCAGCAGATGAGTTCTTCCTTGCCTGGCACAGTGACATCCTAACTTGTCACTCCATCCAGGATGTGCCAGGCTGGGAAACCTCTGCCTGGGCAAGCTCTCAAACTGTTGCCCAGATCAACATATTCTTTAATTACTAATTCTGCACACATCGGGTTTTTTTAGATTACTAATTCTGCACACATTGGAGAGGGACACAAGGACTGTATCATCCCATGGTCTGGAAATCTCAGACCATTGCTTTTCCTCCAGCTCCAGCTTGAGCCAACAGCATTTCGATGAAGGAGTAGCCCAACATGCCTGTCCCAGTGCTGCAGTTGGGAGCGGGTCCTGGGGGGGTGAAAGCTGAGGGAGCCCATGGTGCAGTTCCCCGGGAATCGCCTCCTGCCTCCTGCTGTCCCTGCTGCAGTGCTGCGGTGTGCACGTGCACCTGTGTGCACTGGAAATTCAGGCTGTGTGAGCTGTCACAGCACTCAGGCAGCTGCTTTGTGAGGGTATAGCAACCCCTGTTGTGTGGGGTGAGAGGGGAAGGCTCTGTCCAGGACTTGCCTGGATGCTACTCCTGCTGACCTGTTCGTCAGAGGTAGGGGGCTGCTGACAGGTGAACCTGTCACTGGCAAAGGTGGGGATCTTCCTGTTGCATAGGGGACTTCAGGGACCAGAGTAATAAAAATGTGAATAAATTCAATAGTAGGAGGTTGGGCATATAAAGGTTAGTCACCTGCTCATGCTCCAAACTGGGGCTCAACACCTGGAAAAAGAGCAGCTGAGCAAGAGGTGTCTAAGTCCATCACACCAGGAAATGAACCTTGAGCCCTGCATGGACCATGGGTGCATAGCAGTGACCCTGTGTGTCACAGAATGCAGGAAATGGTTAATGTCACTGCAGGAGGGGCAGCAAGGGCTGGAGAGCTCAGCTGGTGCCCTCCCCATGCTGACAAATCCAGGCTGGATTGGACACGGAACTCCAGGGCTGCGGAGCAGCCACAAGAATGTGCAGAGGAATGACCCTAACGTTCACCCTGGAGTGATGCGGCAGTCAGCAAACACAGCCGCAGTTCAGAGATGCCAGATTTAATCCATTTGTCTTCAGACATCCTGCGCACCAAGGAATAGGAAGATGTGGGAGGAGAATCTCCCTGTCTCCCTTGGACTGCACAGGAATGAGCCTGGAAAGAGCCTCCACCTTGCTCGACCCTTTTCCTCCCTCTCTCACTTGCACTGAAGGCGATTTCTCATGGTAACTCCTGACCAACCAGGTGTTACCCTGTGCAGGTACCAGCACAGGTACACACACTCTGCCCAGACAGGCTGGATGGGGAGCAAAGAGGGAACACAGCTGCCACCAGTGCCAGTCAGGTTGCTGTCCTTTCCTCGGGAGATGGGAGGGACCCTTGTGATGGTGACATATGAGCCGGAGACCCAGCCCTGCTCTGGTGCCCTCCCTGAAGCAGGGGACCTTCTGCATTACTCCAGCGTTTTGGGGACCATTCTCTCACCCTTCCTCGTGCAGGAGCACATATGTGCTCTGTACCTGCCAGGGAAGCTGCTCCTGCAGGAGAATGCAGTTCTCCTCACCAAGCCACTGCATCCATACTCAGGTGAGCAGAGTAGCCTGGAGCATACAGCACTGGGAGGTGGGGTCCTGAGCCTTGGGCACAGCCAAAGCCCAGTGTGAGGGTACAGCTGAACTGAGGGAGAAGATAACAACACGGGATTCATTTCTCTTGGGAAGGACTGGATGCCTCTATTGGAGGCAGCAGCAGCAGCCACAGCCTGCCCAGACCACCCAGGAGCCCTGGGGGCCAGCACCAGGTTCCCCCCAAGCAGTGCATGACAGGAACCTGGCGAAGCCCTGCCCTCTCACCCCTCCTCACCTCCACAGCCAAGAGCAGAGACTGGATGGCACCTACTCCTTAGTAAGCTGTCCCCAGGTGCTGTCCTATGTTCCATGTCTCAGCCATGTCCCAGGTGCTGCCTGGTTTGTCTTACCTGCATGAGGAGAAGCTCACGTGTCCTCGATGCTGTAAGCGCAGCAGAAGCTTTTAACCCTGCAGGGGCCCTGGGGAGAGGCTTTCAGAGGTGGCTCCTGTTCAGTGACAGGAGCAAAGAGCGAGGAGCAGCACCCACCAGCCTGCACCAGTGGGATCTGAGCCCACGGCACCAAGCCCATCTGACACCGGACCCACGCTGACCTCCCATCTTGCTCCAGGCTGTGCCAGGTGCAGACCAGTGCCAGACCCCACTCCAGCCTTGCAGCTCTCGGGCACCTGGGCACAGCATCTGGGCATGGGAGGAGGATGCCAGAGGGGCTGGGAGCTGCAGTTCCTGGGCCCCAATCCTTCCCACAGCCCCATTTTACCTGTTGCAGGGCTGTGAGGTGCCAGCAGAGATGGAGAGCAGTGATGCTGCCTTTGGCCAGACCGGCAGCACCACAGCTGTAGGGACACAGCATGGTGCCTACACTCCCCTGTGCTCTCACCACCTGTGCTAACCATGCCCACCCAGTCCAGTGCAGAGCTCTCTGGAGGAGATTATGTGGTCCAGAGGCCTGGAAGAGGACTTGGACAGGTGGGACATAGCCCTGTCAGGGGCACTGACCGGACACAGATGGCACCAAGCAGTGTCCAGTGTGTTTGAAGGGCTCAGCAGTGACATGGTGCCTTGGGGTGACTTTATGATGTGTATCCCATGTTGCTGCCCTATGCCCAGAAATTAATTTTGTGCCTTTCTGTGCCTTTAAACTGAGCCTGAGATGAGAAAAACCTGACCAAAACTTTCAAAGCAGTTTTGCAGTTTGTTTTCATGTTTTCGAGGACACAGAGATAAAACTGGTCTGTTTCTGCAGCGGCGGGAGCGGAAGGTGACAGCTTGCTTTGCAGGCAGTGTTCGGCTTTCTTTTTCTCCAGAGAGAGATGGAGAGCTGAACTTCTGTTTTCCTGGGTCTTTGTTTTTTCCCTTTTTTCTGCTGGATTGCTTCAATATCAGAACACATCAGGAGGACTTTCCACCGAGCACAGAGGGCCTGGCCCTGGGCCAAGTTCCAGCTCTGAGGAGGAGGGGAGACCAAAGGGAGGACAAGGTTTTTCTCTGCAGTGAGAGATTGTAATATTTAGCATTATTTTTTATCTCTTTCACTTTCCTTCGAGGAAAAAGTGGTGGGGGAGGAGTGGTTTGTAACCTGCCTTCTCTCAGGGGATATATTTCTAAATTTGGCCAAACCGGCACACATGGCTCTGACTCAGGCTGGGTGAACATTGCCTGTTCAGAGCCTGGAGCTATTCCTGGTAGAAGGAGTAAGTTTAGCTGGAGTTCACCATGTAGTGACATGGAAATGTAAAGTGGGAACCCCAGGAAACATGAGGACTGCCACAGGGAGTGAGTCTGGAGGTCGAGACAGCACCGTGATGTTTCTGCAGCAGGGAAGCAGTATTGCTTCACTGCGGTGTCCTTGCAGCTTCTGTTCCTGATGATGGGGCAGTAGGAGATGGTCCAAGCATAAGCTCTGGATCTGGAATGTCAAGAGATGAGAGCCCGAGCAGTAATGCCTTTTGGGGAGCAGGGAAAGTGTAGGCTACAACCCTAGAATGGGATGAACACCCTGTGTGGAAATCCAGCACAGATACCAAGGGAGCAGCAGCCTCAGTGAGGGGAAATGCGGGTCAGAGGGTGTCTGGGGCTGAAAAAGATAAGCAGCAGGTGGTAAAAAAAGAGCAGCTTGTGACCCTGTGTGTGCATGTGGCTGTAACTCTGTGTCCTGTGTTTACATGGAGCAGTCACTCTGGGCTCTGCCTGTTCTCAAGCAGCTCTCAGGCAGGGCAGCTGAGCTGGCAGGGGAGAGGGGGTCACAGTAATGGGACTTTTTCACTCGTTTGCTTTGAGTTTACAAAATTGCACCTCCTTCTTGCAGCAATGATGAGCATTTCCTTGTTTCACACAGAAACTCGGTGCCGTGGCATTCCAGTACAACCTGGCCTCTCTCCCAAGGCTGTAGGGAAGGCACATGCTGGCAGCACTTGGAGAAACCCCCTCCCACTCTGATATTTGAAAGGGGACTTTTCTAACACTGAGACCATCAGTACTTGGCACAAATATTAAAACATACTGAAATCTCCCAGGATGCCAGAAACTTCAGTTCTGGTAGTCCACATCTTCAGTACAGCCTTTAGGATAAGAAATACCATGGTTTGTGTCCCCCTCTAGTCTCCTGATGGATATCAAACCTGGCCAGTGGTGTCCAGCAGTAAATCAAATCTCCATGAACTTGTGAAATGTTAAGGAAGTTGTTTTTTAAACCAAATACCTCAATTTGGGTGTGCAGCCTTCAGTATTGGGCCCAGATCCTATAAATACTCAACACTTCTGAAAATCAGACTCTTAACTTACCTTCTCCAAGCATGTGTTGTACTTCCCAGATCCAAGTGCACTGTTGTAACACCAGGAACTTCTCCCAGTCCTGTTTCCCTGCTTGTTTTGAGGGATGCTCAAGAATTCTTTCTCCAGCAGAAAGCACCCTCGCTTGTATCACAGCTCCCTGCAGCAGCACTGCCAGCTGGTCCTGGTTGCCATATGAGCACAAATGCTTCCTTTGAGGATGGGGACAAGAAAATGGTGGACTTTGTCTGGATTTTGCCTGCCACCCCTCCTCCTCCCTCCGTGTCCCACTGTAATGAGCATGGCACTGGTTTTGGGATAATCTCCCTGTAGGGACTGGCAGACAAACGGTTACTTGGTGTCCCCAAAGCCATTCCTCCTGCTGGCAGAATCCACTCAGCACTTCCAGCCCCTGCTCTCAGCATGGGACTCCAGCCCTAGCCTTTTGGGGGGGTCTTCACTGACCTCTCCTGAGACTGTTGGTGCATTTTTGTTTCAGGGAGCATTGGGTGCAGGACCTGGCATTTGTCTTTGTTGAATTTCACCAGTTCCTTCCGGCTCCATTTCCCAGTCTGTCCATGTCCTTCTGGCCCTGCCCTGGAGCACTGGTCCCCTTGACTTGTGTCAGCCACAACCCTGACAGGAGTACACTCTGTTACCTCTTTCCTACAACTGATGAGCATGTTCCACAGGACATGGGCCAAGACAGATACTGGTGACACTCCGTTTGTCCCTGCCCCCAGGTAGAGCATGACTTCTTCACACCACCCTCTGGACCTGGTGGCCCGGGCAGGTGCTTTCCCTGACATTGCTGCTGCTCTGACATGTGCCGGCTGAGTGCCCTCCTTGCCCTCATCTCTGCTCACCCCGCTGCTGCCCAGGCAGCTTCTGGGCCTGGGATCCCTGCAGCCACACCTGGCTCCAGAGCTCAGTGGGTTGTTAATAGCCATGACTCTCCCCGCAGCTGCAACAGCTTCTTGCTCAGGTTTTTCACCTCAGTGGTTTTGGCTGTCTCAGATGTAGTTCTGAGGGCACTAAAACTGTCCTGTCCTGCAGATGTCACCCAGACAGCAGTTCCAACAGATTTCATACAACCTAGAGCTTGTGCTTGTGTGTTCTCCTTTTCTTCTCAGGTTGGGTTTCTCCATCCCTGGAAGTGTCCAAGACTAGGCTGGACAGGGCTTAAAGCAGCCTGGTCTAGTGAAAGGTGTCCCTGCCCATGGCAGGGGGTGGAACTGGATGAGTTTTAAGGTCTCTTTCAACCCAAATCAATCTGAGAGTCTGTGATTCTAGCACCACTTTTTAAAACTCTCCATGGGCACTCTTCTGTAGGATTTTCTCATAAGCCCCACTGTTGCTGGAACAAGGAAAAGGGGGCTCTGACCACAGTCTGCAGATGCCTTGTATTATTGGGGAGAGGTGATGGGTACAGACTCTTCTCACAACTGCATGGTGACCAGAGAAGCAACTGGGACAAGCTGGAACAGGAGATATCCTCACTGGATCTCAGGGAAAAACCCTTTGGGCATTGGGTAAAGGCCCTGAGAGGCCCTGGACTCGGACCTTGGGGATACTCAGCACTCACCTGCCCACAGATGAGCATCCTCACAGCCGGAGTCACCTCTGCTACCAGGGCCTGCTCAAAGCAGCCCCTGCTCACTGTCACAAGTCTGATGCTGGAATGAAACTCTCACCAGGTGTTTAAAGAATAATATTTCAGGGGGTCCTCCCAGTGATTTCCTCAGGGTAAACACTTCCTTCAGGATTTTTCAAATTATTTTTAGCTGTCAGGGCCACCTGTTCCCTGGACCAGGCAAGGAATAAGAGTAAGCTAAATTTGGCATTTCCACTTTGGCCTATCCAAGACAGGACAACAGCCTCACCCTACATCTCGTGGCAGAGGTCATGGATTCCTGCCAGAGTCCTCTGCCAACACTTGACAAGGAGATTTTTGTCTGAAGAAATTGTACAGTTTCAAGATTTTGTCCAGTGTCATTTACACTTAAGGACACAGGGCAAGAAGGGTTGCAGTTCTATGGTCTAACCATAAACTGGCCAAAGCTGACCAGATTTACATGTGTTTGTAATGTGCTGACGTTTGCAGAAGCCCAAACACTGCAATCACATATGAAGTGAGTGGCCTGTTACACTGGGGCATCACCCTTGCGCAGCGCAGTTTGGGGAGGTCCAACACCTACAGGGGCCTGGAAATGGAAAGTGTGCTCCTGCCACCAGCCCTGGGGTCACTGGTTCTTCCTGGCCAACTTGTGCTGAGAAAGCACCAAGGGAATTCTCTCCTGTCACCACTGAGCAGCACTTTTGCCTCATGGTTGCTCATGGTCCTTCCTGGGCAGCTGTGGCACCTGCTGCCTGTATCCTTCTTCCCACAGCCAGCTCTGAGGTTCCTCATTCAGGTGTGGGCACCAACTCTGCCCCTGAGGCCAATTAGTGCACTTTCACCAGGAGGCTGAAGTTGGAGAGAGAAGTTCCTGTGTTCCCAGTTTTCCCACTTGGTCCCACTCCCCACAGACTGCTATCTGTGGGGAGCAGACCACAGGAGTTCCAGTGCCAATTACAAAAGCCCAGAGCACTTCACCTGCTCACCTGGCATGTTTGTGAACGTGTAAACAAGGCCCACAGTGGGCTGTTAAAAGTTCTGGGCTGGTAAAAGTTCAAGGCAGCCACTTCCTTCACACCAGCTGGGATCAGTCACATCCTAGAGGCACTTGGAGCGAGAAGGCCCAGGTCTGCACAGACCTACCACCTTTGAAATGTCTGTGGACACAACACTGTTGAAGTATAATAAAAAGAGAAAACAGTAAGCAATTGGCCAGTGCATTGACAGGCCCTGGGAAATAGCTGGATGACAGGTGTTTTGAAAACATCTGTTTTGCAACAAGAAATACAGTGTTGAGATTCCAGGGCTATTTGCAATCCTGGTTGTACCTCCTGCCCAAATTCCTGCTCTGCTCCAGCCACACCCCACAGTATACCCCACAGTAGGTAGGAGCAGTTATTACACCACTGCATATCTCATACATAACTTGTTTGTGTCATACTGGTGCCTCTTGGTCCTATGCTGAGTCACCTCTGATTTGTAACTTCCAAAGGGTTTAATTTAACACAATTTATCTCATTTTTTTCTCCTTGCTGCCCCTTTCGCATCCCTGATCTGTAGGTACAGACCAAGCTGAAACCAGAGACCTGGGCCTGCCTCAGGCTTGTTTTTCTCTGCCACAAAGATTTTCTGTTGCTTTATTTGACCGCCAAACTTTGTATCTCCAAATAACAAAGACAATTACCTGAATGCTGGTTCAGCTTAGTTTTGTGATGGCTGATGCTGCCACAATCTCACATCTGTAATTTGGCAGCTGTTCTTCTGTCCAATGCTTAAACTTCTCCTGTCTGTTGCCCCTGCGCAGGGAGCCAGTACCCAGGGATCAGACTGGGGAACACTGAGCCACGGATGCTGCTTCCTGCAGGAGCTGCTTCATGATGGCAGACACGCCACAGTGCTACCATAATTCATCCCTCCCATTGCTTCCAGAAGTCTCCTTGCACTCAGGGAGGGGATGGATTTCTAAAGAGCTTCTGTAGAACATCTTTTCTCTGGAAAGGATCAACACAGCCCCAGGTTAAATTTAAATATTCAGCTCCAGCAGCAGCAGTTTTGCATAACTGATGGCTTTTAACTTTCCCTGGGTGCTGCAGGAGATACAGAATCATGTTTTGTTAATCTGGAATGTTTAGGAAGGCAGGGGAGCAATTAATGAGGAGATCTGGCTAATAAAAGTACTCAATAGTCATGTGTGAACGGAGGGGCCAATTAAGTCCTGGACATGTTGGTAACTGGGATCAGGATTTGATGGAGAGATGGAAACTGGTTCTTCTTGGAGTCTACCAGGGCTTTGGACAGTGTATCATGGAGATGTGCCTGTCTGGACACAGGTGAGGAGGAGCCAATGTGGATGGCTTCTCCATGTAGACAGGAGTATGGTCTGTCATGGGGTTTTCCTGGTCTGTGCTCAACATCAAGCTCAAGATGACATTTGGTCAGTGCCCAGATCCAGCCCCTGCTGAGCCTGTCTGGGGCCTGAGGGGGGAGTGTGTTTATTTTCTGTGCTAGGGAGAAAACAGTCCCAATCTATGAGGATTTTTTCTGCAGTTTGGTGTTTCTCTCGCTCCTTGTTCTCCTGCATCATACAGCAGCTCTGTGGGAAAACTGTGGATAGCGGGATTGTGACCCTCACACCCAAGATGACTGTTTGTTTATTCCTCGGTACTTTCAGTGCGGGGATGGATTGGATCTCTCTGGGACAGTCTTCCCTGAACACCTTACTTCTGTTTGCCTGGGATTTGATTATGTGGCTGCCTTTCCAGGCTGTCTTTTCCATGTGAAAACCCCCAGCCTGATAACAAGATCAAATCCACAAAATCTTTGGCAACCCACAACACCCTTGTCTCTAGCTCTGTACAGTGAGATGCAGCTTTAGCAGAGACACGTGCAGTCAGCACTGAAGCGATAACTTTGTCTTTATTTCCATTGTATCCATTTATCCTCATCCCCAGACCTGGGAAAAGGAGGACACAGGCTGTTGGTAAAAGGGCAGATCAGCTGCAGAGATGAAAACACTGAACAGCAACACAACCCTCCCAAGGTGGGGCTGGTACGAATTACAGCTGTGCTGCAGGAAGGAGAGGCCTGACCTGCTGCCCAGGTGGCCCCTGTGCATCCCCTGCCACTGCAGCAACACCCCAGGGTCCACGCCTGTGGCACACAGGCTCGCCTGTGCCACAGGCACCCGAGTCTCAAGAGCACAGAAGGAACTTTGGAGATTATTCAGCCCAAAGCCCTGCCTTGGCACAGGGGCTCCTGACCTTACTTTATCACACTTGGAAGTATAACAATAATAAAAGAGGTTCTTCTATGTCTCAGTGAAATTGCCAGTGTTTCAGATTGTTTCCATTGCCTTGTGTCCATTCCTGGGACACCTGAGGTTCCCTTCACTGCTCACACCTGGTATTTCTACCCATTGATAAACCCCACTGAGCTCCTAAGTCTGAGCAGTCCCAGCCCTCAGCCTCTCCTTACCTGTCAGATTCTCAGATGTCCTAATCAATCCATGCTGGTCTCCAGTTCTGACCGGGCTGTCTTGTACTGGGGAGCCCGAAACTGGTGCCAGGCTCCAGATGTGGCCTTACCTGTGGCCCAGGGAGGGGATGGGGTCTCCCCTACCTGTGGGCAAGTGCTCTGGCTCCCACACCTGAGGATGCTCTGGGACCATGGAGGTGCATTGCTGACTCAGGGGTGGCTCACGGCCCATCAGGACAGCCAGGTACTTCTCTGCAACTTTGCTCTGGTCCCCCATGTGAGTGTTGACAAATGGAAATACCCCTGCCCAGGGGCAGGATATGGCATTTCCCTCTACGAACTTCAAGAAATTCCCATTGGCCCATTTCTCCCTGAAGGGATCAGCGCAGGGAGGACCATGGCAGAGCAGGTACACACTTGAGGGACTGAGGCCTGTGGGTGTGCCATGAGTGAGTAAACAAGAAGGAAAGAGGAAGAAACAACAAATAGAAAGCAAAGCCCAGCCCCAGCCCCCTGTGCTATGTCACTTCCCCCAGGGACTGGGAGAGACTGGGCAGAACCTGCAGGGAAAAAGGGAAGAAAAGATGCTAGACTGAAGCTGAACCTGGGAAAGTAGAGGAAAGGTGTTTCCCCAGGTGTTTCTTTAATGGTCATCTCGGGTTTTCCTCGGTATCTGAAGCAGTAACTAAAAGTTTGTGTTACAGCAATAAATCAAGTGAAATTCCTCAAGCTGAGAGGGTTCTGCCCATGGTGGCAGGGACCAAGGCCAGGCCTGGGTTAGGATCAGCAGCCTGGGATGGGATCAGTACTGATTTCCCTCTGAAGCCTTTCCTTCCCTTCCTCCCAGGCCAAGCCATGTCATCCCCTCCAGAGCTGAGACAAACCTGCTCAATTCTTCCAAGAGCAGATCAAGTTTATACCCAAAACTCACATGTCCCAGTGAGACTCCCTGGGCCAGCTCCACACCTGAGGTATCTCTGCAGGTGCCTGGGCTGGACCTTGTGGCCCCAGGCAGTGCTTTTGCAGCAGCACCTGAGGTGGAACCTGCTGCAGACGCACAGCTGTGACCAGCCCTATGCACAGACCTGTGTTCCCTTGCACACCCACGCAGCAAGTGGGCCAGGGACCTGCAGTTTCCAGGAAAAAACAGGGATCTCAAACTGCCCTTCACACCTATACTGAGGTGCCACACCCATCAGCATGGAATGGCTTGGGCTGGGAAGGACCATAAAGCTCATCCAGCTCCACGTCCCTGCCATGAACACGGATGTCACCCACTACACCAGGCTGCTCCAGGCCCATCCAGCTCAGCCCAAGAAACTGCCTGGGATAGGGCAAGCACCATCAGAAAAGTGAAAAACCATGTGGTAGGTACTTACAAGGAGGGGAAAAAGAAAATGAAAAAACCAAACCAAACCAAACCTTGTTGAGCTTTTGATGGGGTACCCTTCCTTCTCGGACCAGGGTGAAAGAGCAGAGGAGGCTGCTGTTCTGCTGAGTTCTTTATTTCAGTCTCACAGCTGTCTTGAAGGCAGAGTTCAAGGGGGTTACATGATAAAGCCAAGCAGTGGCAGCAACAGCAGGCAAAACCAGCTTCTTCTCTATGTTCTATATGCTCCATATATTTTTTCTTACAGAAGTGTGGATTATATTTGTTAACTGACCAATAAGATTAATACATGATTCTAGTTTTTCTTTTCTTAACCTATCCTGGCCTAATTCTAACAGTCATAAGCCTTACACAAGTACTACATAGGTATTACACAGATTTGAGTATGCAGTTTCTATCGGCTCTTACTGTTTATGTGAACACTCCATCTAAAAAATGTGAACAGTGTAATTCTACCTAGATTTTGTCTAAAGTAAAGAATTCTGTGAAAAGGTAACACTGCTGCAGTAAGAACTGTGTTTAAGGTCTGTGCTACAGCTTTTTCATGTTTAAGGCACTTAGCATCTATTTCTACCGAAGTTAAAAATCTGTATTTCTATTTCACTTTGGTGTGACTTCATGTATCTCAGCTTGTCCAAAGGTTTTAATTCAACCCCCGTGCTTTGGCTTCCCTCTGGGCCTGAATCCAGAGGAGCTTTCACTCCAACACAAACCCACTTTGATAAGAGCCCTCAAAGCAGAACTACCTGTGACATTCCATAAGGCTTCCTTGGAGACCAAAAATCAGTTTTGACACTGTCTCCTGCATCCAACACCAAGTGCTTCAACCTCAGGTCTCTGATAAAGTTTGCTGGACAGCTTTAGATTTGCACAATAAACCCTCTGTCTGGGGCAATGGACTGCCCAGTCTGAGCACCTGTGCTCAGGTACAGCCTCAGGGCCAGGGCAGTGTCAAGGTGACACCTGGCAGCTACCTGAATCACGGAGGCTGTGAGGTGGCATCACTCTGTGACAATCCTGCTGTCACGAGTTCTCTGCACTGGCAATGTTCAAAGGGGCCCTTTCCCAAATGTAACCACTGCAAGTTAGTAGGAAAAAACACCAAAACTTTAAAAATGGGAAGTGTGAGCCAGGAATTACCAGTTAATGACATTCCCAAGTAATATCCAAAAAGGAACGTGCAACATGAAAGAGAAAAGGTGAAAAATAGTGAAGTTTAATAGTTAAAAGAAAAACACATAGATCTGAGCTAAACCTCCAGGAATCAACAAAACAACTGATGCAATGTCAATAAAGTATCAACAACACTGGGGACAGCAGCTCTCAGACCTGTGTGAAGACACACAAGATCCTGAGCAGATCCACTCTGGACACTGCTGAGGACAGGGACAGCAGTGATGTCCCGCAGATCCCTGGCTCTGTACCTGGAACAGAACAATGACCATTTGATCCCAGACAGGAGGAGGAGAGAACACAAACACGGATGAGTTTAACCACGGCAGCTCTGGGCAGTGCTTTCCGCAACAGAGCATTGTCAGTCACTACCCAACACCTCACAGAATTCTGGAAGCACCTAGAAAGTCCCTGCCTTGGATCTGTGACGTACCACGGCACTGGTGAATCTCGGCTCAGCTTTCCTGCCCCAAGCACAGCACTGCATGCCTTCCCCAGCCCGAGCATTTGGGATTGCCCAAAAGAAATTCCCACAGTACAACAAGGCACTGTAACTAAAACGGCAGCACTGTAAGGAGCCCGCAGGGATATGGCGTAAATGGACTGAAACCCTGTCCAGGAACACATCTCACACAGCATCCCAGAGAGAAACACAAATCAGCCCGCCAGGACCTGGCTCTGTACCTCCCAACCAAGCCCTCCTGCACCACCTTATCATCATTCCATCACATATATGGATAATTCAGTGTCTTTGTCCATCCCACTTCCCAAGGACACAGAACTGCCCCAGCACCCAGTGAGGCCATGGACACTGAGGGTTCCCAGCTGCCCTCAGGTGTTTTGTCACAAAGTCTCACATGAAGAGCTATTAGCAAAGCTCTTCACTTCCCAGCCTGGCTGCAGGTGAGCGAGGACAGGACAGTTCATCTTGCCCTGCTGATACCTTTCTTCATGCTCTTTTTCCTTCTTTTCTCCCTAAGGCACTGTGGGAACAGCCAGCAGGAGAACATGAGGCTTCCCATCAGCAAACCCAGGCCAATCCGATCTGGAACAAGCAACCCATCCTTCACCTGGCCCTTGACAAACTCACCTGTCCTGTTCACACCCAAACAAACTCAAGGGGCCAGTGAGCTGCATGGCCAGACTCTCTGTAGGGGAATTCCTCCTACAGCACGCCAGTATCTGCCTGTTACACCAATAATGTGATCCCAGGCAGCGCAACCTAATCTCATGCAGCACAATGTGCACAAGGCCTTTGCTCTCCCACACTCCCTAAACCACAGCACAGCTCTGTGTCTGGTGCCCCAAGAGAGTGCCCACACATGTTGCCAGGTCAGCAAACCAAACCCTACCACAGGTAACTCAGGTCACCTCTGCCTCCTCTGCCCTGAGCACGCGGTGTACACGCTCCTCGGCGCTGTAGTACAGCTGCCCGCGGCGGAGCCGGGGCTCGTCCTGCTCGTACCAGCGCTGCTCATCGAACTCAGGGAAAAAAAAGGCAATTTCTCTGCTGGCTGAGGCAGGTGAGTCTGTCAAAAGAGAAGAAAAGGCAATGAGAGAGAGAGATGCCAGTCTGCCACCACAAACACGCCAAAGGCACCTGGCTAGGCTGCACCTGGCCAGATGTGCGTGGGGTGTGCAGAAGGGAACAAATCATTCATTTGGAGCCCCAGAACTAAAGCAAAGGCAGACAAAACACCATCATTCCTGCCTCCCCAAGTGCCATCCAAGAATGCCAGGCCTACCTGAGCCATGGGTCGTGTTCCTGGTGTCCGTGAGGCCGTAGGCACCTCGAATGGAGTCTGGGTCACTGTGTCGGGCTCGGAACACTTTAGTGGGTCCCATCAGGGATCTCCATAGAGGGACAGCATTCTCGTGGGCCAGGATGTAAGCCCACATGGGGCCACTGGGGCAACGGCCCAGGAAGAACAGGAGAAAAGATGAAGAAGCGCTCATTACAAACAGGTTATTCGTCCTTACGAACCTGCACAGTACGGCTGCCATGGGCTGCCATGCCGGGCCCTGGCCTGCCAGGCCATGGGGAGGGGCACGAACCTGCCACGGCACCGACGCCACGGCGTTGGCACTGGTGACCTACTCCAAATGATGACCTCCACCACCTTCGGGGGTGCCACCCACCAGGTACCGCTGCTGTCACATTAGGGCAGCATCCCGACATTCCTCCTGCTATGGCCAGAGCCTCCCACCTCCGCACATCCCAGCGAGCCCCTCCACACACGGGTCACCTGCAACGCGGGGCTTCCCCGCGCCCCGCACACCCGCGGCAGGTACCTGGCCATGAACTCCACCAGCCGCTGGTAGAAGAAACGCCCTGCGAAGAGACATAGACCGAGTCGGCACCGGCCCATGTGCACCGGCCCAAGTCAGCATCCCGCTCTAGCAGCCCCTGAGTCCCGCTCGTACCTGCGTGCTCCCGGTAGAAGCGGCGGCTCTGCTCCGGGCCGCACCGCAGCTCCTTGGCGCGGACAATGAGGAACCGGTGACGGAGGATGGCGGCGTGCACAGCCTGCGGGAAGAGGAGGCGCTGGGGCGGGGAGGGAGGGCGAGCCGTGGCGAGGCCTGCTGCGCCCTGCTGTGCCCGGCCCGGCCCGGCCCGGTCCTGCCCTGCCCGGCCCGGCCCGGCCCGGTCCTGCCCGGCCGTCGCTCACCTCGTGCACGAGCGGATGGGCCGCAGCATCCGGCTTGAGCAGCGCCAGAGTCAACTGCAGCCGCCGCGCGCCACCGCGCGGGGCCGCCATGGCCAGGCCGCAGCGGCGCGGCCGAGGCGCCGGCGCAGAGAGGGCAGGGCAGGGGTCAGAGGCTACGGGCGGGGAGGGGCCGGGGTCCGAGGGCGGCGGGGCCGGGATGGGGCAGAGGGCCGGGATGGGCGGGACCGGGACAGAGGGCCGGGATGGGGCAGAGGGCCGGGATGGGGCGGGGCCGGGGCAGAGGGCCGGGATGGGGCGGGGCCGGGATGGGGCGGGGCCGGGGCAGAGGGCCGGGATGGGGCGGGGCCGGGATGGGGCGGGGCCGGGGCAGAGGGCCGGGATGGGGCAGAGGGCCGGGATGGGGCGGGGCCGGGGCAGAGGGCCGGGATGGGGCGGGGCCGGGATGGGGCGGGGCCGGGGCAGAGGGCCGGGATGGGGCGGGACCGGGACTCATCGCGCGGCACGGAGGACGCGCAGGCGCTGCCATGGCGACGGCGGCGGAGGAGCGCGGCGGGGACGGGGCCCGGGAGGAAGCCCCGGATAGGACCCGCGATGAGGCCGCGGCCGGCGCTGAGGAGACGGTGAAGATCATCTGCCTGGGCGACAGCGCCGTGGGCAAGTCCAAGTGCGTGGGGCGCGGAGGGCCCCGCGGGGGCGGGCGGGGGCAGCGGCGGGTCCCGCGGGCTCACGGCGGCGCGTGCTCTCTCCGCAGGCTGCTGGAGCGGTTCCTGCTCGACGGCTTGTATCCTTGGGAGCGGGGGAGCGGGGGAGCGCTGCAGGCACGACGGGAAGCGGCGTCGGCTTGGCCCGGTGGTCGCGGCGGAACGGGGTCTGCACCTCTCCGTCGGCTCCTTAACGCGCCGCAGTCGCCCCCAGCAGTTTTCCACGTTCGCCCTGACGCTGTACCAGCACCGCGCCCGGGTGGGCGGGCAGGAGGTCCGCGTGGGTGAGTAGGGCCAGGGGGGGCATGCCGTGTTCCCGGGGACTGGCGGTGCCATGGCGGAGGGAACAGCTGGGAACTGGAGATCCCCTTGGATCTTGGTCTGGATCTTGCTTAGGGGTTTTGATAGACTACAACATCCTGACAGAACTGGTGCCCTTCTGTGACGGGGCTGCAGGTGCAAAGTGACTGCCATCATCCCCCTGGGCTTGGAAAAGTGTTGGGCACTGTCCCCGCAATGTCCGGGGCTCTGAGCTGGAGAGACAGGGATTGGATGGATGAATGGAGAATCGGGGGATGAAAAATGGTCTGGATGACCACATGGAGTCACTGGTCATGGCTCGTTGTCCTTGTGGAGACCTGGACAAGTGGGGGCCCTCAGGGGTCCCTCAGGGTCAGGGTTGGGGCTGGCACTGTTCAACATCTTTGTTGTGACATAGACAGTGAATGCAAATGTGGTCTGATAGGGACCTGTCTGTATCTGGGCAGTTTAAGAAGGTCACTGTCCAACAGGTCTGACACAGTGTCAGTGCAAAGGAATCCCTAAGGAAACTGGTTTGTTTGGCTTTGGGTACAGTGCCACGCTTGGGTCCAGCTGACAAGAGTTGTGACTACATTGAGGTGCTTAACTGAAGCTATTCAAATGTATACAGCAAACCAGACTCAGATGTGAGCCTACAAACCCAGTGAGGGGTGGGGGATCTCCACCTGAGCTGCCTCAACAGCAAAAGGCATGGTCATGTCCAGGTTTGCCTCATGATATCTGGTGTACACAGAACTTCAGGGACTGGGACCTGTTTGCCTCTGGCTGACTTACCTTCAGCACTTCAGAGTGAGTCCTGCCCCTGGGAGAGCAGAGTCAGATGTCTGCAAGAGGAGCTGGAGCATTTCCCACAGCAAGGCCCTGGCTGACCATCACTGGGCCAGAAACCAGCAGTGTCCAGCAGTTTCTGCAGTTTTAAGCAGTTTCCCATTGTCATCCCTAGAGACAGTGCCAGACATTGCTACTGCTCTTTGCACTTCTGCCTGTCTTGGTCCTGCTGTCCCATAAAACTCGTGTCACTGATGGCTTCTCCTTTGTTGATGGCCAGTGCCAGCACAGCCCACAGCTGAGCCCAACTAAGAAAAGATCCCAGTTTGGCACAATTTCTTAACCCTGGATTGTTTCAGATTGGTGAGGTGAAACTCAATTTATGTCCCTGAGCAGGTGGGCTGGGCTTTTCCCCTTGGGTGTAAGTTGTGAGAAGAACAGAGCTTGGTGAGTTGTGTCATTCTGAGCTGTTCTTGCGTTACAGACTTCTGGGACACGGCAGGCCAGGAACGCTTCCGGAGCATGCATGCCTCCTACTACCACCAGGCCCACGCCTGCATCATGGTGAGGGAGTCTCAGCTGGGATCCATGGGATTTGGGCTCAGAATAGTCTCAGCAACACTTGGCCTTTGTGTTACTTTTATGGTTACACTGCTGTGTGTTCCTTGTCTCTTCCAGTGGTTTACAAAACTTTCCTAGATTATTCTTTCTTCTCTCACCAGATAAACCCCCTGTAGATGGACCTGGTTAACTCTGGTCTGTCTCTCCTGGTAACACTTTCCTCTATCCCCTGGCTCTGATGTCTTCTCAATGTCCTCATGTTTGCCCCTGTTCCCAGTTTCCTTGGCTCCTCACCTGCTCAGATCTCCTGGTTTGTCCTGTCGCTCTCACTTTCCACTGTTCCTCACCACTTGGGAGCACCAGTCATTTTCACTGGTGGTTTAGTTGTCAGAACAGAGGAGGCCACATCTTACCCTGCTTGGCACAAACTGTTCCCAGTGCCTGCTCCCTCTGTGGGGTGGCAGGGACTTGTCACAGGACACAGTGAAAGTGTAAAGGACATCAAGGGGCTGTTTCCTGCTGGCTGGGCTTGGGGATACTGTCCCTTTCTCTTTCACCATTTCTAATAACACCCAGTTCCCTTTGTCGTGTCTTCCTGGGAACATTCTGGATTCTGTCCTTTGTTGGTCAGAGCTGCCTGAGCTTGGCCCCACAGAGTGATCAGAGCTGTCCTGGGTCAGTCAGAGCTGTCCTGGGCTGGCCCCGGGATAGGTGGTTCTCTTTTGGAAGGTGTTCGATGTGCAGCGGAAGGTCACCTACAAGAACCTAAACAGCTGGTACAAGGAGCTGAGGGAATTCCGCCCAGAGATTCCATGCATCGTAGTGGCCAACAAGATTGATGGTGAGTGTCCCTTCTGCTCCCAGCTTGCCAGGGTTGTGGTGGGATTCGCTCCTGTCCTGACTGAGAACAAATGTCCCTTGTCTGTTGGGTCCAGAGATTTCCTGAGTCCTCCAGGGCTGGATACTATGCTGACCTCACCTGCTGTCTCACAGGTGCCTGTCCTGTGTCGCCAGCAGTTAAAAGTGCAAATTTGATCCATTTCAGTTTTATTCAAGTGATGTTCTTCCAATTCTGTCCTTACCACACTGCCCATTCTATCCAGCAAGAACCCAAAAGTGGCTGGAACAACACCTGGTCAAAAATGGCAGCAAAAGGAGGCAAAAGCTGTTCTGTAGCTTCCCTGGACCAGTCAGGGATGGCCTTGGTGCTGCTCCTTCAGCCTGCACAGGCTCCTGTGTGCTGATGTGTCTCAATGCACCTGCTGACAAAACTGTTCACCTGGCTCTGCAGGAGGCTGGAAGGTTCCCTCTCATGAGGAATGCTAGCCAGCCGTTCATGATTGCTGTCGCTGGGGCTGTGGCTTGTCTGGGTCAGCAGTGGCTGACGTTACACAGAAGACACCCACCTTCTGGACCTCCTGCCGTGTCTGACTGACCATGTCTTCTTTGTCTGCCTCAGTGGATATGAAGGTGACCCAGAAAAGCTTCAATTTTGCCCGGAAGTTCAGTTTGCCCTTTTACTTCGTGTCTGCTGCTGATGGCACCAACGTGGTGAAGGTGAGATGGGCGTTCAACTGCTGGGCTTGGTGTCCATGAGGCCCCTCGGCAGCCCAGGGGCTCGGGGGCTGCTGTGAGAGCAGGAAACGGTCCATCATTTCAGCTCCATGTGAGAAGCTGGTGGCTATGGAGAGTTGCAGAGGGTTTCTTTTCCTTGGGATGTGGGAACAGTCTCCATCTGCTACAGGAACTCAATGCCCATGTGCCCCATCCTGTGAGTGACGGGCCTTGTCCTTCCCACCAGCTCTTCAACGACGCCATCAGGCTGGCCGTGGCTTACAAACAGCACTCGGGAGACTTCATGGACGAGGTCCTGCGGGAGCTGGAGGTAGGGAAGCCTCTGTCCCTGCTTCTCCTGAAGGATGAGCAGTTCTGCTCTTTTTCCCCTGTGGCAAAGGGGGGACACTGTGCAGCACGGGAAGCTTTGCCCTCTGGTGATCCCGGGGGCTTTGTGTGCTGCTCATGTCTGGGCTGGGGGGGGGGGAAGTGGGAACCATCACCAGAGCTCTCAGTGCCCTAGGTGGAGTCTAAAAGAGCCACAGCAGATACTGTTGTTGCAGTCTCTGTCACTTCTCAGCAGTTCCTTGTCCTGCTCCTTTCCAGAGCTTTGACCTGCAGAAGACAAGCAAGGATTTCTTGGATGAAGGGAAGAGCTGCACTGAAGAGGAGCCCCCATCTGCCTAGGCCTGGACCCTGAGCCTGGTTTTCCCTTGGCTCTGGATCTCTGGGGCCTGCACACAGGACAGTGATGTTTCTCGTGCCCTAGAGATGTGGTGATGGGCAGCTGGGCCTCTTCCCTTCTTGTGGGAGCCTGTCTGGGCAGGATCTTCATTGGCTCAGCCCTCACTACTGCACATTTCACTCAGGGGAGGGATGGGAGAATCCACATGATTCCACATGGATCATTGCTCATTCCTACTGCTCCTTCAGGACAAAGCTGGCTGGGAGAGGTGAGCCATCTTGGACCTGCAGGAAGGATCCTGCCCAGATGCTGTAGTGGTTCCTGCTGCAGAAAGCAAACACTAAAGCATATTTTTTACAAAGCTATGAGATGACATCCTTCCTGCACTGCTGCCATAAGGAGGCACGTCCCAGGTGGTATAAGGCCACGGGCCAGCCCTGCCTGGTCACAGCTGAGCCAGTGCTGCCTCTGTCCACCCCTGACCTCTGCCACAACATTCCTGGGCTCCCGTCCCTGTTCTGCCCCAGAACAGCCAGATCCCATGGGCTGCTGAGCGCAGGAGGTTTCTCCTTTCAGGTCCCTACAGCTGACACAGGTGGGCTCACACCCATGGGCTGGTTCTGTCCCAGCTTGTTGGATCTGGCCATGGCTCTTGTCTGTGTGTGTGTGCACGCACAAGATGCTGCATTCCAGGGAGCTGGACACACACACACTCTTAGACATTCATGGAATCATGGAAAGGTTTGGTTTGAAAGGGACCTTAAAGGCCATCTCATTCCAACCCCCTGCCATGGGCAGGAACACCTTCCACTGTCCCAGGTTGCTCCATGCCCCGTCCAACCTGGCCTTGGACACTTCCAGGGATCCAGGGGCAGCCACAGCTTCTCTGGGCAACCTGTGCCAGGGCCTCACCACCCCCTGAGTAAAAACTCCTTCCCAACACCTCATCCAAATCTCCCCTCCTCTAGATATAAACCACTCCTTGTCCTGTCAGGACCCGCCCGTGCAAAAAGCCGCTCTCCCCCATTACTATAACGTGCTTCAGGCACTGGAAGGGGCACTGAGGTTTCCCTAGAGCCCTCTGCAGGCTGAAGAATGAATGTGAAGCGCACAGCAGATGGACAGACAGAGCAGGGACTCTCCGAGCCCGCGGGTGCACTGAGCAGGGCTGAAAACAAGGTTAATGGTGAACACAGAAACTTTACTTCAACACCTCAGTCACGTCAGCATCGGCGTGGCCCCAGCGGAGCAGCATGGGCAGGACAGAGAAGCTTCTGGCCCCAAGGCTACCTTTGGCCCAGCAGGAAATGCCGTGGTCCACTGTAGCCCTGGCTCCTGCTCGTCCCGCTGCTGCTCAAGCCTTTTTGTCCTTCAGGAACTGCAGGAACTCCTGCAGCAGATTCCGGAATTGCACCAGGATCTGGTGTGGGAATGCCATGGGCATTAACGTGCCTGAGGATGTCAGCGCTGGTCTCAGGCTGTACTCAGGGGTCAAGCTGATGTCTTCCTCTGGTGCTGGTTTCAGACGCTGCTCAGGGGCCGAGGTGACGACTGGCTCTGGTGCTGGACCGGCTCTTTCTGCTGGGCTCAGGCCCGTCTGGAGCAGGATCCAGTTGTAGAAGTGCTGAGTGGAGGTGTAGATCCCGGGGTGCCGGGCTCTCTCACAGCCTCTGCCCCAGCTGCTCATTCCCACGAGCCAGAAGTAGTCGGCTTCGTTGTCCTTGCAGACGAGGGGACCCCCGCTGTCCCCCTGCGGCAGGAGAGGGGGCTCAGGGGCTGTGGGGGGCTGCTGCCAGCACCAGGGCTGGCTCCTCTCTCCCAGCCCCTGTCAGGTCCGCACTCCCGGCACGGGAAGGCTCTGCTCAGGGGCCGGAGCCTCCAGGCCCTTGGCTGGGAGCAGCTTGGGGGCTCTCCCATCTCTGCACATTGGTCCCAGATGTGCGGAGGACAAACGTTCCAGGGTCACATCCTCGCTTTGGGTCTGCTGGGGGCACTGGATGGACTTTGTGGGCAGGACCAGGCCTTGGGGACAAGGGGACATAGGACAGAGACCTGCAGATGGGGAAGGGCAGCCCCAGGACACTGGACAGGGACGGGAGGATGGGAAAGGACAGCCCCGGGACCCGGACCCGTGGGCGGGGAAGGGTGGGGTGGACACAGGACAGGCTGGGCTGTGTTTGGGCTGTGTTCCTACCTGGCAGGTGTCGATGCTGCCCTGGGGGTACCCTGCACACAGGTTGTCAAGATGAACGGCCCCCGCATACCATGGGCTGCTGTTGCAGAGCTCCGTGTCCATGAGGTGGACCTTGGACTCCTGCAGCACCATGCCCGATCCCTGAGCTGTGGGCACAGAGGGGAATGAGCCCCCAGCAGCTCGGTACCCATCCTCTCCCCTGCCTGGGGTGAATCCCTACCCCGGGCCTGGCTCTGCCCCTTCTCTGGGACTGGCTTTGCCCCTTCTCCGTGGAGCGACGGTGTCCAGCTGTGTCCCTGCTGTTGGCTCTGAGGGAGGGGCCAGACCCATCTCTCCAGAGGCTTCACAGAGTCACGGAATTGTTCGGGTGGGAAGGAACCTTACAGCTCATCCTGTTCCACGCCCCGCCTTGGGCGAGGACTCTTTCCCCCAGCCCGGGCTGCTCCGAGCCCCGGCCCCGCTGACGTCCTGCAGCCGGACCCTGTCTGTGGCCAGCCCATGTCCCTGGGGTGCCCAGTCCATGTTCCCAGGGTGCCCAGCTCACCCTCGGCGCACACATCTTGTTTGGGAACCCACCTTTGGCAAAATCCCAGCCCGCGATGTAGCAGGTTTTCAGCTCGGGCACTGCCAGGGAGCTGTCGGGCACACAGGCCAGCTGGATGTAGTCGCTGCACTCCACGGGCTGCGCCAGCTCCAGCAGGGCGATGTTGTTCCTCGCCGCGGTGGCCACGTAGTGCTGGTGCACCAGGAGCCTCTGGATGTGGCGCACCTTGGACTCGGGGCCCGGCTGAGTCAGGTCTGTGGTCCCAATCACCACCTCCCACGTGGAGACACCCCTGGAGAGCAGATGGAGAGAGGGGTGACAGGGAGCAGAGCCACAGGCTGCAGCAGCCCAGCATTTCCCAGCCTTCTGCTTCCCAAGGCAGAGAGAGAAGCAGAGAGGAAAGAGCCAGGATGGAAGTGGCATGTGGTGCTGTGACCTGGCCACCTGCCCGTGCTCGGGGGACATCTCTGTCCCTGCTCCTCCTTACCCGCCCCTGGCGAAGCAGTGTGCAACTGTGAGGACCCACTGGGAGCTGAGGAGGACACCTGAACACATGTGCCACGTGCCGTTCTCCCAGGTGGCCTGGATGCTGACGATGCCAGGCCAGGCCCCTGGCTGGACACTGGTGCCACCCTCAGCACCAGATGTGCCATCAGCAGAAGCCACAGAGTCGTAGTCGAGAACTCCAGAGCTGTGGTCAGATGCCATGGGCCGGAGCCCGCAGGTCCCTCTGGAAGCACAAAGCCAGCAGTGTTCTGCTCGGTGGCTGCTGCTGCTCAGGCTGAAGGTCCCACCCGGTGCTGAGGGCAGCAGGGCCAGAGAACCCCAAGGGGCATCTGTCTCCCCCAGTTCTGCCAGGGAAGCCCCCAAGTGTTCCTCGAGCTCCCTCCCAGCCCCTGGGGCCACTCACCTACAGGTATCCCAGGTGCCGCCCACGGGCCCAACCAGGGCCAGCAGGACGAGCAGCCCCAGCAGAGCCATCGGTGTCAGTGCAGGTGGCAGTGGCCAGGATTGCGGTGTCACCTCCAGTGCAGCCACCGACACAGCGGCCACAGGCTTCGTGGTGCTCACAGTGCCCCAGCCCAGGGCCGCTGTCACAGAGGGGCCGGTTCTGTGTGCTGGCCATGGCAGGGAAGGGCAGCACAGAGTCATAGAGGCATGGAATGGTCTGGGTGGAAGGGACTCTTAACGACCACCTAGTGCCATCCCTGTCATGGGCAGGGACACCTTCCACTATCCCAGGGTGCTCCAAGCCCCGTCCAGCCTGGCCTTGAACACTTGCAGGGATCCAGGGGCAGCCACAGCTTCCCTGAGCAACCTGTGCCAGGGCCTCCCCACCCTCCCAGTCAGAAATTCCTTCCCAACACCTCATCTAAACCTGCCCACCTTCAGCTTAAGGCCATTTTTCCTGTGTCCTATCACTACATGCTCTCATCCAAAGTACCCTTCCAGCCTTTTTCTAAGCCCCCTTTAAGTACTGGAAGGGGCACCAAAGTCTCCCTGAAACCTTCTGTTCTCCAGGCTGACCGGCCATAACTCAGCCTGTCATGCCCTTCTTCCCACCCTGAATGAGTATTTAAAATGTTGTGATCCTTGCTGTAAAACAGCGGTGCTCTGCTAGTTCACCTACATTCACCTTTTACATATGTTTATTTACATCCATTTCAGAAAGGCATCTGACTTTGATTAAATACCTTAATAATTGAAAGTTTCATTTTTTTGCTCTGTAATTTCTTGAAGTATTTTGTGGGAGGATGGCTGAGGGTAAAAAGATAACAGTATGAAATTATAGGGGAAAATACAGTTGCAGCTCTCTGGATGGAAGGCGGTCAGCACACCTGACCTCCCTCACACAACACAATCCAAGAGAATCCCCTGCTGCCCATGCTATGGGATAAGCCCAGGACAAAGGGGTTCTGGGCAGGATCGTGTCCAGACCCCCACCCACCAGCACCCCCAAATCCTTCTCCCAGGGCTCCTCCCTCTGCTCATTCCCAGCCTGGATTGATTCCAAAGGTTGCCCCAGACGCAGCATCTGCACTTGGTCTTGTCAAACCTCATGAGGTTCCCATGGGCCACCACTTGAGCCCATCCAGGTCCCTCAGGGGGAGACCTGCCCCACTCAGCTTGGTGTCACCTGCAAACCTGCTGGTGGTGCCCTCCACCCCTTCATCCTTGTCATTAACAAAGATACTAAATTCTTCCTGCACATCTGTGATCCCAGGTTCTCCCTTCCCTTTTGGGTGGGACATCACAGGGGTGTTGGACAGAGCGTGGCCAGCATGTCAGGGAGCTCATCCTGCCCCTCTGTCCTGCCCAGGTGAGGGAGGCCGTACCTGGACTGTTGTGTTCAGTCCTGGGCTCCACAACTCAGGAAAGACAAGGAGCTGCTGGAGAGGGTCAAGGAGGCCACAAAGATGATTCAGGGTCTGGAGCATGTCGGTGATGAGGAGAGACTACAGGAGCTGGGCCTGGTTAGTCTGGAGAAGGCTGAGAAAGGATTCCATCAATCCACACAAATATCCCTTCAATCTACAGAAATCTATGAGGGGATACCATCAATCCATACAAATATCTCAAACACAGAATCACACAGAACCACAGAATCAATTACATTGGAGAAGCCCTCCTAGACCATTGAGTCCACCCTATGCCTGGTCTCCACCCTGTCAACCAGACCAGAGCACTGAGTGCCACGTTCAGTCTTGGACACCTCCAGAGATTGGGACTCCATGGGGCAGCCCCTTCCAATGGCTTACCACCCTTTTCATGAAGAAATTTTTCTTCATGTCGAACCTGAACCTCTTGTGGCATAACTTGAGGCTGTTCCCTCTTGTCGTGTCCCTTGTTCCCTGGGAGGCTGACCCTCACCTGGCTCCACCCTCCTGTCAGGGAGTTCTGGAGAGTGAGAAGGTCCCCCCCGAGCCTCCTTTTCTCCAGGCTGAGCCTCTCCAGCTCCCTCGGCTGCTCCTCATAGGATTCACCCTCTAGACCCTTCCCCAGCTACACTGCCCTTCTCTGGACACACTCCAGCCACTCAATGTCCTTCTTGAACTGAGGGGCTGAGAACTGGGCACAGGACTTGAGGTGTGGCCTCACCAATGCCAAGTTCAGGGGGACAATCACTTCCCAACCCATTCATTTTTCGTCACATAGGGACAGGCTGCTCCTGCACCTTCAAGGTTTCTTTCTTAATGTATGCCCAGCTTTCCTGGGACCCTTTGTTTTTAAGGGTTGCTTCCCAAGGCACTTTCTAAATCAGTGTCCCAAATAGGCTGAAATTCGCCCTCTGAAAGTCCAGGGTAGAGGTTTTGTTGACACACCTTCTTTCTTCACCAAGGATTGAGAACTCCTTCATTTCATGGTCACTGTGCCCAAGATGGCCCTGACCACCACATGTTCCAGCAGCCCTTCTCAGTCTGCAAACAGCAGGTCCAGCGGGCCCCCCTGCCTTGGTCAGCTGCTCACCTACCGCATCCGAAGTTCTCTTCCACACATTCCAGGAACCTCTCAGACTGTCTCCTCTCCACCATGTTGTTTCCAGCAGACATCCAGCAGGTTAAAGGCTCCCACAAGAACAAGGGCTGGCAACCATGAAATATCAGCCAGCACTTTAGAAAATAATTCATCCGCCTCTTCATCCTGGTTGGGCGGTCTAGAACAGACTCCCGCAAGGGTATCTGCCTTACCTGCCTTCCCCTTGATTCTCACCCATGACCCAGCGAACTTATCGTCACTGCCACAAAGCTCAAGACAGTCAAAACACTCCCTAACATACAGAGTCATCACACCACCTCTCCTTCCTCGCCTGTGACGGCAACTATGTCAGAGCTTTGCTGCTGCACGATGGCCTCCAGCTCCTCCTGTATGTTGCCCACACTGCTGCATTGGTGTAGATGCACTTCAGCTAGGCTATCGATTTCTCCCCAGCATTGGCCTGCTGCCCACAGGTTCATCTCTAGTGAGCGTGGTCTCATCCCCTTCTCTCTTCAAACCTAGTTTAAAGCCCTCTCAATCAGCCCTGCCACAGGCTGGAACCCTTTTGCCTCTTCTAGAGAGGTGAACCCCATCTGTCTCCAGCCTGGTGCCATACAAACCACCTCATGACCAAAAAACCCAAAACTCCACCAATGGCACCAGTCTTTAAGCCACTTTTTCATCTCATGGGTTTTCCTGATCATTTTGGCATTCATCCCTACTACCAAAGGAATCAAAACCACCACCTCTGCTCTTGTCCCTTCAACCAGGCAACCCAGTGCCTTGAAGTCCTTTTCTGTTACCCTGGTACTTTTCTCATCAACCTCATCCCTGCCAACGAGGACAACAAGCAGTGGGCAGCAATTGGTGGGCTGAATTAGTCCAGAGAGCCTCCCAGCAATATCCCTTGCCTGGCCCCCAGGGCGGTAGGAGACTCCCCTGTGGGATGGGTCTGGTTGGCATACAGGGTCCTCAGTTCCCCTCAGAAGTGTCACCGACTGCAACTACCCTTCTTTTTTTCTTAATACCCGTAGTTGTGATCTGATTGACTGCACTGATCTGGGATACCTTCCAGGTAGACCTTCTTCTTCACTCTCACCTGCCTGACCCTCAAAATACAGGACCTTGTATCTGTTCTGTAAGGGCACCTGGGAAGGCGAGGGAAGCCAGTTCTTCTACCTCCCCAAGCAGGGACATGTTTCCATTCCCCAGCTTTTAAGTATCCTCTTGCCTGATGGCAAGAGGGTCAGGGCCACTCTGACTCTTCCTGAGCTTCCATCCACTGCATTTCTCTCCTGGATGGAAGGGTGCAACTCCACCAGGCTATTTCTCCTTTGCATTCCCTGATACTCCTCAGCCTCTCCACCTTCTCTTTAAGACCCTTCACCCATTCACACCACATACAGGTGTCATTTCCACTGTCCTCCAGTAGTAACAGTAGGCTCAGACACTCCCTGCAGCCGGAGACCTGGACAGCTGCATGTTTCCTGGGGAGCTCTGTCTGGGTCTGCGTGTTCTTGCCAGCAATGGCTTTTGTCAGTGTGTAAACTACTGCTGGGTCTAACCAAGTTGGACAAGAGAAAAAAACAACCCCCACGAGGTGTGCTCACCTCAGGAGCCAGGAGGGTGTCTGTGCACTCCTACACACCCTCCTGCTTGAACTGCCATGCCATGTCCTGCTGCTGCTCCATGTCCTATTTGCCTGCCCCAGCCACGATATTTGGGTCACTTGCACTGCTCGGAGCCATTTTAATCTCCCGTGCTGCTCCTGGCAATGCCCTCTCTGTGCCTGACTGGCTGCCAGAGCTCCTGAGTCCACATGGGGCTTTGGACTGCTGCTCATGTGTCCACACAAATCTCTCACTTGAGGGGATTGCACCAATCCATACAAATATGTGCAGGGTGATCCCACCAATCCCCACAAATCTCCC
The DNA here is from genome assembly GCF_000738735.6 of Corvus cornix cornix. Taxonomy (NCBI): domain Eukaryota; kingdom Metazoa; phylum Chordata; class Aves; order Passeriformes; family Corvidae; genus Corvus; species Corvus cornix. The sequence continues at coordinate 131,203 of NC_047057.1, forward strand.
CAGGGTATGAGGATGGTGCCAGACCCAGCCTGGTACCCAGTGACAGGATGAGGAGCCATGCCCTGAACTCCAACACTCCCACTGCCAGCTCAGCATGAGGCAGAACTTCCCTCCATCACGGAAGGGCCAAGCCCTGAGACAGCTGCCCGAGGAAGGTGCGGGGTCTCCCTCCATGGAGACATCCCAACCCACCTGGGCAAGTGTCACCTGCTTCAGGTGACCCTGCCTGGGCAGGGGCTGGGCTGGATCATCACCAGAGGGCCCCTTCCACTCCAGCTGGGATTCTGTGTGTGATAAATGTGTGTGTGTGTGTGTGTGTGTGTGTGTGACATGCGTGTGACACCTGTATGTGAGACACCTGCGTGGCCTGTGTGTGATACCCCTGGGTGTGTGACACCTGTGTCCGTGTCCGCCTGTGTCCACCCTTGCCCACCCACCATTGTGTGTCCCCAGCATGGCCACCACCCAGGCCCCCCAGAGATGTGAGTTCCCCCTCAACTCCCCCAAGCCTCAGGGACCTCTCCAGGCATCACCCCTGTCCCCAGGGGCACAGCATGGGCCGCTGAGGGGGCGGGAGGGGGTATGGGGACATGCGGGATGGGAACAGAAACATGGGGGCAGGGCTGGGTGGATGGGGCCCCCAGGCTCTCAGACCAATGCCCCTCAGGCCCTGGGGATCACTGTGGGTGCAGGGGATCATCCCTGCTGTCCCCCCTGAGGTTGGGGGTTATGGGGGGGTCTCAGGGTGCTCCTGTGCCCTAAGCCCTCCATGTCTCTGTCCCCCCATGTCCCATAGCATGTTCCTGCGCCACATCCCTGAGTCCCCTCCATTTCTGTCCCCACTGTGCCCCACAGCTTGTCCCTCCCATGCCCCCATCCCTCACAGCAGCCCACAGAGCAGAGCAGACAATGAGTGGTGTCAGCACACACATGTTGGGGACACTGTGGGGGGGGACACATGGGGGACACAAGTGACAATTGGGCACCGGGGGGTACAATAAATAACAACCTTCCTCCCAGGATTCTGCTGGGGCTGAGGAGGCTGGGGAGGAACTGGGGGAATGGTGACAAGGTCACGGCGACAACTCCCAGTGTCCTTGGGGTGATCCTTTACTCCCCCCCCAGCTGTCCCTCCCCGCCTACAGGCAGGATCTGGCAGGATTCAGCAGGATACAGTGGTGGCACTTCCCCATCACGGGACACAGCTGAGACATGGTCACAGGTCACCCACAAGGCCCCCGTGGTCCCACCAGGCACTGTCAGAGACACCCCAGGTTTCCCATCACCCTCAGACCCATGGGGCAACCACAGCCCCCCAGCACCTGAAGGACACCCTGGGAACCCCAGGGGCCTCCCAGCAGCACCATGGAATGGGCTGGGGACTCCTTGGGGTGGGGACCCCCAGGCATGGGGCACAACTGCCCCACGTGGGCTGGGGACCCCCGGGTGGAGACCCCCAGGCCAGGCTTGTGACCCCGTGGGGTGCCAGGGGGTGTTTGGGGGTACCAGGGACAGCTATCACAGATTGTCGAGTGTGAAGAAGTTGGGGGAGTGGTGGGGGACTGTTTGGGGGTGCTGGGAAGGTACCAGGGACTGTTTGGGAGTGCCCATCACCCGTGGCTGGGTACAAAGAGGCCACGGGCGCAGGATGGAGGGGACAGTCTGGGGGTGCCGTGGGGGTTTGCACATATTGGGGGCATCAGGGGAACTGTTTGGGGGGAGCTTAGAGGGGGTCCGAGAGAGATTTGGGGGTGTCTCGGGAGGGGTTGGGGAGTCCTGGGGGCTCTATCGGCAGCTCATCAGGTGCGAAGAGCCCCCGGGCACGGCGCAGCACTGAGTCCCGTGCCGGGTCGTAGGGGTGGTCCTTGGAGGGGATCTCGAGCACTGCGGGCAGCGCCCGGGCATGGGCTGCGACTGCCGGCCGGATCTGCTCCGCGAGGGCCTGCGAGATCAGGATCATCCCCACGTCCTCCCGCGCCAGGAAACCCCTAGGAACAGGGAAAAAAGGGAGAGTGAGGGGGGCACAGAGAGCGCACCACGGGCGCCCCAGCGAGGTGGGACAAGTTCCTCGGGACCCCCCTTGGGCCGCCTGATCCCCCTAAACACTCCTGGGACTCTGACCTGAGACTCCTGGGAGCCCTCTCCTTCCCCTCCAGGAATTCTGTGACCCCCTAGGCCTCAAAATATACCTGGATCCTCCTCAGAGACCCCTCTAGGGACTCACAAACTAACACACGGACCCCTCAGACACCCCCCAAACCTTGTTGATCCCCCTGACACTTCTGAGACACTCCCAGAGCCCTCCTCAGACCGCCCCGTGCCCCCCGGCCCCCGTTCCCCCTGCACACCGGAAGGTCTCCTCGATCTCGGCCAGGCTTGTTTCCTTCTCCACCACCAGGAAGTTGGGCCGCCGGTGCTTGTCCAGCTCCCCGATGCCGCCCAGCAGAAACCCGGTCACCGTGTCCTCGTCGCCCATCACCGCGATCAGCTTCCCGCGGCCCGCCATGCCCGGGGCCCGCTGAGAACGGAATCCGCCGGGATCAGGACGCTCCGAAAGCCGCTGCGGGGACCCGGCGGGATCCGGACGCGCCGGGAGCGGCTGTCGGGATCGGGATCGATCGGGAACGACCGGGACCCGCCGCCACTTCCGGGTTCCGCCGCCGCCGCCCCGCCCCCACGCCGCCCCGCCCCCGCCGTGGCCACGCCCCCCACGCGGTCCCGCCGGCCCCGCCCCGCGGCCTGGCCGCGCGCATGCGCAGCGCGCCGTGTCCTTGCGGGGACGCGGGGCGCTCCCCTGCACACCGCCCCCTACCGGACGGCGCGGGCCCCGCAGGGCAGCCCGGACCGTGCTGCCGGGACCCCCGAGCCTCCCCGCCCCCCAGGATACCGCTGCTCTGCCATGGAACCCCCTAGGGCCCCCTCAGGACTCGGTCATTCTGCCCCAGACCTTCCCAGGCCACCTCCACTGTTCTATTCCAGACCCCACCATCTCACACCAGGACCTCATGATCCACCCTGGAGCCCCCAGAACCCCACCCCCCACCCCCCCAGTACCACGATGTCCTGCTCTGGAGCCCCCCGGGCCCCATCATCCTGCCCCGGACCCCCAGGACCGCCCCCAAACCCTTCTGTGCTGTTCTGGACACCGCAGAACTCTGATGTCCTGCTCAGGACACCCCTAGATCTGGTGTCCTTCCCCAGAGTCCCCTAGGACCCTGGCACCCTCCCAGCCCCACTCCGTGTTGTGTCCCTTGTCATCACTCGGACCACTCTTCCTCTCCCAGTGCTTTATTGACAGGCCTGGGACCCCCTGAGATCCCTGGGGGGTCTCAGGCCGCAGTGACACGGAAGGGGCTCCCCGGGACATCGCGGTCACCCCAGCGCAGCAGCAGCACGTACTCCCCACGCTCCCGCACGCTGTAGGTCACCGTGTACACGCGGTTCCCCTCGTGCTTCACGTGCACCTCCTCGCACGGGGCCTTGGGGCCGTGCACCCCCACCAGCAGCATGTTTGTGCCTAGCGGGGGACAGGGGCAGGGTGAGCTTGAGACCCCAGGGTCACCCCAAGCTTCCCCCCCTGCACCCCAGACCCTTCACCGCACTCCCCCTCTTACCCACCCCATCCCCTCCCAGGATGCCCAGGCCCCACTTTAACCCACCCCATCCCTTCTCAAGATCCCCCAGAATTCGCTGAACACCCCATAGACCCACCACCTCCCATCCAAGCCCTCACAGCACTCCCCTAGGAGCCCCTGGACTGCGCTGCTGAGCCCCCATATGCCCTCCCCCTCCCAGCCACCCCAACCCCCCAGGACCCCCAGCGTCCCTCACCGGCCTTGCTGCAGTCCACGGTGAAGTGGTTCTTGTGGCCCAGGCGGGCAGTTGCCAGCCCTGGCCCCCGGGCCACCACCTGACTGGCGTCCGATGGGGCCTTGGTGACCCCCCCAAAGGCGGGGGCCCCGTGACCCCCCCCTCACCACCGGCTCTACCAGCACTGTTGAGGTCTCGTGCAGACTGTGTCCCCCCGACAGCCGTGGGCCTGGGGAGTACAGGGGGGACACCGTCAGCCCCCACCATGGTGACACCCCCCATCACACCATGCTGGGGGCACATGAGGACATCTTCCAGGGACAACCCCCCCTCCTCCCGGGACCCCCACCATGTCATCCTGAAACTACAGAAGACATCTCGCTTTATCTTTTAAACTCCTTGCAAGGACCTTCAGCAAATTCTCTCCCATCAGGAGACTCGATTTATGGCACAATAAAGTGTCAGGGCTCCTACACCACGTCACCCCCAGGACCCACTGTCACCCCCCTGGGAACTCCCCCCTTCATGTCACCCTGGGGGTCCTCCAGGGTGGCCCTCCTGCAGCCTTCCATCATGCCCATCATTGACCCCTTGTCACTCCACACTGGGGACCTGAATATTCTCCTCCCCCCATCTCCCTTATCCATGCTCCCCATCCCCATGTCTACCCCCACCCCATTTGTACCAGTGACCTTGGCCTTGAGGGGGCTGCCCATGATGCAGTGGGGACCCCGGTATCCCCATGTCCCCCACAAGTCCCGTGTCCCCCCTAGTTCCCATGTTCCTGCCTGTCCCCATGTCCCTCCCCAAACCTGTGTCCCTTCCCATCCCCATGTCCCCCCTCATTCATACCAGTGACCTTGGCCTTGAAGGGGCTCCCCACAATGTGGTGGGGACCCCCATACTTGATGGAGATGAGGTAGTTGCCAGGGGCCATTGGGGTGTAGGTGACACGGTGGCCCTCAGGGACCTCAGTACAGTCCAGCTCCACTTTGGAGGGTCCATCGATGGTGACGGCCAGTGCTCCTGCCCCTGCGTTGGCTGTCTGCACCAGGAACTCTGAGGGCACCCCTGGAACACAGACATGGGGATGGCATCATGGGGGGACACCAGGACACCGTTGTGGTCACCACCCATGCTACGTTCCCATCATGGCAACTCCCATGGCCACATCCCCTCTGCCACCACCCTGGCCACATCTCCATCATGGCCCTGTCCCCATCACCATTTCATGGCCATGTCTGTCCTGCCACCACCATGGCTGTGTCTCCGTCCCCCCCCTCCCACAGCCGTATCCCTGTCCCTGTATCCACAGCAGTGTCACCTGTGCGGCCACCCTCGAGGCCCGGCCCAAAGGCAGTGACGAGCCCAGGGTCCCCGGCCTGGCTCTGCTCGCCCACGCGGATGTTGAAGGGGCTCCCAGGCACATGACGCCCGTTGAAGCGCAGGTCAATGGAGTGGACTCCGTTCTCACGTGGCAGGAACCCCAGTGCATACCGGTCTGGGGAACACAGACATGTCACCATGTCCTCATGTCCCCATGCCCCTGTGTTCCCATGTCCCCACACCGCCATGTCCCCACACCACCATGTCCCCACACCCCTGTTCTTGCACAGCAGGAACCCCAGCACATACCAGTCAGGGGGATACAGACACGTCTCCATATCCCTGTGTCCTGTGTCCCCATGTCCCGTGTCCCCACACCCCATGCAAGAACCCCAGCGGGTACTAGTCTGGGGGATGCCATCATGGCACTCTGTCCCCATCCCCCATGTCCCCATGTTCTCAAGCCCCATGTCCCCACATCCCGTGGGGATGTGTCCCACACATGTCCTGTGTCCTGCGCCCACAGCCCCACATCTGCAGACCCGGTCTCCTGGTGTCCCCATGGTATCCCTGCAGTGTCCCCTCACCGCTGTCCAGCTCAGACACGTAGCACTCCTCCACCACCCCTGCAGGCGTGTGCACTTTGGCGTCGATGACGCCACGCGCCCCATTCAGCTGCACCGCAAAGGACGCTGGCTGGTTCACTGCCACTGTCTCCTGCAGGGACACCATGGTGGCATCAGGGACATGGGGGGACAGGGGGACATCATGAATGAGGCCAGCTGGTTTGCTCCAGAGAATGGGGGGACATGAGGGAGTGGGAGGGCAGTGGGGCAGGGGGAGCACCATGGGGCCCAAGGGTGACACATGGACGCAAGGTGGCCCAGGATTAACGCAAGGGACACAGGGGTGGCACCAGGGAGGGGACCAATGGTGACATGTGGGAGAGAGAGGTGGCTCCAGGGGATCCCAAGGGTGGCAAAGGGGCCACACAGTGGTCCCAAGGGTGACACAGGGGTACAATGTGACACGGGGGACAGGAGGTTGGCACCAGAGAGGGTCCCAAGGCTGGCATGGAGGGGCATAAAGGTGGTCTAGGGGGTGACATGAGGGAGAGAGAGGCAGCCCCAAGAATAACATGAGGGAGGGAGAGGTGGCCCCAGAGGGTCCAAGGGTGCCACAGGAGACTCAAAGGTGGCACACAGTGGGGGGTCCCAAGAGTGCAATAGGGGTCCAGAATGGCCCAAGAGTGACCTGGGGACCCAGGGGGCATATGTGAGCCCAGGGGTGCCCCAGGGTGTCACAGGGGGCGTCCCCAGTACCTGCAGGCTGGTGACGGTGAGGCGTCGGGCGTCATCGGAGTGGGAGGCAACAGGGACAACAAAGGGGCTGTCAGGGATGTGCTCCTCATTGAACTTGATGGACACCTCGTAGTCACCTGGGGGACATGGGGATAGTCAGGCGGGGAGCCCCCACATGGGAACACTCACATGAGAACACCCTCACATGGGACCTCCCATGCATAGAGACACCACTCATGGGGACAGCCACACTTGGGGACACCCTTAACTGGGGATACCTTTGCATGTGGGTCCCTCCTCGCATGAGGGTCCTGTGGCCCCCACCACAGGCCAAGCACCCTGGGGGATGTTAGGGTGGTTGGGACGTTGGGAGTGTTGGGGTGCAGCCCCCTCTCACCTGGCTCCTGCACCAGGTAGGAGACGCCACAGGAGCCGTCTTTGCGGTCCTCAAAGGAGATCTCAGCCTTGCTGGGCCCCTCGACGGCAATGGAGAGTCCCCCGGCACCCGCCTCACGTGTCCAGATGCTGAACTCAGCTGGGGGGTCACCGGGGTCACCCTGGCCCTCAACGGCACCCCAGGATGGCGACACCCAGCATAGACCTGCACCCACCTCCCCATGGCACCCACACCCCCTATAGCACCCACATTCCACTCATGGCACCCAGACCACCCATAACACTCCCCCATTGCCCCCACACCCCACTCTACCCAAATCCCCCATCACAGCACCCAGAGACCCTGAATTTCACCAACACCCCACACACACATAGCACCTACACCCCCATTGCCACCCACACCCCACTCTACCCAAATCCCCCATCACAGCACGCAGAGACCCTGAATTTCACCAACACCCCACACACACATAGCACCTACACCCCCATTGCCACCCACACCCCCCAATAGCACCCAGACCCTCATACACCCCCACCCCCCAACAGTACCCACCCCTCATTGCCCCATATCCCCATCACACCCACATCCCCCCAGTCGCCCCAGAGCCCCCATCACCCCCCATGCCTGGCAGACCACCCCGTACCTGGTGTGCCGGCCACAGCGCGCTGCAGGCCAGTGCCCCCTGCACGCACCTTGTGGCACCGCCCTCGCCCAGGGGCCCCACGGTGAACTGGAAGGGGCTCCGGGCACATGCTGCCCCGAAACTTGACACTGACAGTGTGGGCGCCTGTCTCCTGGGGCACGAAGCGCACGCTGTACACCCCCGCGCCCCCCGGCACCACCTCAGCCTCACGCCGCTGCCCGATGGGCTCAGCACCTGCGCCGACAGCTCCTGCGCTGAAGCCTCGCCTGCAGGCACACACCACGTCACCGTGGGCACCCCAACACCCCATTGACACCCCAGTGTCACCCCAACATCGTATCACTATGGCATCCCAGTTCCTGCACCACCACAACCTCAGCTGCAGGCACACACCATGTCACCCTGCAGGCACCTGGACACCCCAACATCACCCCATTGTAACCCCACCACTGCGCCACTGTGGCACCCCAGCACCCCATCACTATATGGCACACTGTCATCCTGTCACCAGGGCACCTTGTCACCACATCACTCCATCATCCTGTAACCCTGGTACCCCAGCACCAGGGCACCCTGGCCCCTCAGCACCCCATTTCTTTATTACCATGTCACTATGGTACCCCAGCACCTGTCACTGGGGCAGCCTGTCATGCTGTCACAGTGGCACCCTGTCACTCCAGCAAGCCATCACCCTGGAACCACAGCACCCCTGCATCCTATCACCCCAGCATCCTATCACTCTGATACCAGGGCACTGGGGCACCCCATTGCCCCATCACCTTCTCACCATCATCCCAAGGACTCCCAGGCACACTAGCACCGTCGTCACCCTGCTACCCCATCACTCTGTCACCCTGTCAGCCCACCACCAGGGCACCCTGTCACTGTCATCCCACCACCCTGCCCCCAGTGTGCCCTGACACCCCAACACCCACCAGAGCCCACGTGCAACCCCGCTGGGTGCACCCCGCCCTGCGAGCATGCACAGGACGTGCACTTGCCAGCACGCACACGCATGCATTCACACACACGTGTGCACACACCCTTGTGAGACTGCACACTCATGCCAAGGGCACCCACAGCCCTCTGGGCAGGCGTACACTCCCCATGAGCCCACACACCCCGTGAGCAGGTGTGCACCTGTTTGTGCAAAGAGCCAGCATTGCCCCCCACCTCCGCACACATCCCCGTGTGAAGGGCACAGCAGCCCCAACGCGTGTGCCAGGGAGTCTGTCCCAGGTGTGTCCTGGGCACACGCAGGCGTGCCCTTGTGTGAGCACACGCAGCCCTATCCAAGAGCACTCCCACGGCAAGTGTGCCCAGCTCTCATGCAAGCCCACTTCCCTGCACACCCAGCCCTTGTGCCAGCACAGGGCCCTGCCCACACACCCCCAGGCCTCGTGCACAGCCAGCCCTTGTGCAAGCACAGCTCTGTGCAAACACACATTGGTGCTCCCATGCACCCAGTCCTTTTTCAAACACACTTCCCTGCACTCATGCTCCCCTCATGCCCACCCAGCCCTTGTGCAAGCCCAGTGCCCTGCACACCCAGCCCTCATGCACACTTGCCCCTCATGCACACCCCGCTCCTGTGCAATCCCACTTTGCTGCACACCCCCATGCACAGTAGGACCCCCCGGTGCAGGACGCACCCTCGTGTGCGCGTGCAGGGGCTGTGAAGGCGCCAATGCCCTCGCGGGTCCCAAAGGCCCCGAAGGCACCGAAGGGCTCCGGGGGGGGCGCGGGGGAAGGCGCCGCCCACACGGGTCGATTCCTCCACGTGCACCTCGCGCGTGGTCTCGCCGCCACGCGTCTTGCTGATCTCAGTACGCTCCGTGCGCGTGTACGTGTGGCTGCTGCGTGTGAACGTGCGCGTCAGCCGCTCCTGCGCCGACACCATCTGGAACCAGTTCCCTGGGGAACACCCAGTGGGGACACAGAGGGACAGCGGGGACACGTGGGGACACAAGGGGACAACAGGATGTGGGCACAGGTGGGGGAACAGAAGGGTGCACAGAGGGGTGATGGGGACACAGGAGGACATGGATGGACATGGGGATGAATGGACACAGAGATGGACATAGTGATGGGAGGAGACGTGGATGGGTGGAGACATGGAGGGATGGAGACAAGGATGGGCACAGGGATGATGGAATCATGATGGGTGGAGACATGGGTGGTCACAAGGTTGGAAGTAGAGGATGGTGCAAGGAGGGGTGGACACAGGGATGGATGTAGGGATAGTTGCAGGAATGGATGAAGCCAAGGGTGGATGAAGCCAGGGATGGACACACGGACAGACATATGAATGGACACATGGACAGAGGTGTGGATGGAGACATTGGTGGGTGGTGGCATGCACAGAGGGATGCATGGACGCAAGCGCAGACACACAGAGGGACACAGACATGGACACAGATGCATGGAGGGGAGAGAAGAAAGAAGGAAGGAGAAATCAGAGCTGGAGTGGCTAAGATGCATCTCCATCCCCATGGCCCACAAAGCAGGAGGAAGAAGAGGATTAGAATGGAGGAAGGGGAAGAAGAGGAGGATGATGGAGGATGATGGAGAATGAAAGATGAAGGAGAAGGAATAGGAAGAAGAGGAAAAGAGGAGGAGAAGGACCAGGAGCAGGAGGAGCAGGAGGAGGAGGAGGAAGAAGGCCAACCCTACCTGGGATCTTGAGGTTGAGGTCGCAGGTGCTGCCAACAGTGGCGATGGAGGGTGCCTGCCGCCGGCGCGTAATGCTCTCCTTTATCCGCCCCTCGCCCGTCACCTTCACGGTGAAGGGGCTCCCTGTGGGAGATGGTTACCTCAGGGACCTGTCACCCCCGGGGGGTCCTAGCACCTCTCCCCACCACAACCCTCTGCCCCACCATGTTTCCCCCAGTCCCACCTGGGACATGTTTGTCAGCAAACTTGATGTTGATGATGTAGTTGCCAGGCTCGGTGGGGCAGTAGGTGACCTTGCAGGTGCCATCCTCCATGTCCTCACAGTTAATGTCCACCTTGCTGGGGCCCTCAATGGACAGGCCCAGTCCGCCGTAACCTGGGTGGCCATGGGGATATGTTCAGAGGTGTCCCATGGAGGCTGTCCCTGTCCTGTCCATGGTCACACCAAGGCCACCAGCCCAAAGTGGCCATGGTCACCACCCAATCGCAGTCATCACCCCCATCCTGGCCATGGCCACGCCATGGTCACCACAGCATCCCCCTCTCAGTGGCACCATGGCCACAGCTACCACTCTGGCCTGGCCATGGTCATACCATGGCCATAATCATGGCCATCACCCCATCCTGTGTTGGCCACAGCCATGGTATGGCCTTAACCACCTCTCACATGGGCATTGGCCATGCCACCACCATGGTCACCATCCCATTCACATGAAGGTCACACCATAGCGACCACCTCATCCTGTGCTGGCCACAGCTGTGGCATGGCCATGGCCCTCAAATCATCCTGGCTATGGCCACACCACCACCACAGCCACCAACCCCAGCCACAGTGACCGTCCTGCCTTGGCCATGACCATAGCCACCATCCCTTCCTGGCAACATACAGCCTTGGCCACCAACGCATGTGGCCATAGCAAACCACAGCCATAACCATGGCCTCCACCTCATCCTTGGGTGACCACAACCAACACATGGTCATGGCCATCATCCCATCCTGCCCTTAGCCATGGCTACCACCTCCCCCACAGTTATCCCCCACCGTGGCCTCACCAGCGCTGCGTGTGTCCACGATGAACTCGGCCACCTCGAAGGTGTGGCCCTCCAGCAGCCCCTGGCCCCACACCTTGACCCGGCCGGCATCACCAATCTCTGACTGTCCCACCAGGATCTTGAAGGGGCTGTTGGTGACGTGCTGCCCACTCTTCCGCACGCTCACCACATGCTCGCCCACCTCCTTGGGTGTGAATGAGATGCCTGGGGGGGAACACAGTGGTCACACACCACCACCAGCCTTGGCCACCACCCATGTACCATCCCCATCCCCTACCCATTGCCACCAGCCCCTGGCCACCTCCATCAGCTGCTGGTCACCATCTAAGTCCCCTGACCATGGCCACCAACCCCCTACTGACCCAATGCCACAAGGCCCATCCCTGTGACCCCGTAGCCCCACTGATCCCTGTCCCAGCAAGTCCCCAAGTCCCACATCCTCCTCTCATGTGCCCATGTCCCAGTTTTCCTGTGCCCACATCTGCATGTGCCCGTGTCCCCCCAGTGTCCCTGTGTCCCTACACACCAATGTGGCGGTTTGGCAGCCGCTTGAGCAGGCACGGCTCCTCGTTGCCCGAGGGTGCACGGATGGTAGCTGCCAACAGGCTCAGGTCTGTCTCTGCGATCTTCAGTGACACGTCAGTCGAGGTGCCCACATTGAGCTGGGACGTGCGCATGGAGTCATCCCCTGCAGAGATGCCATCAGCAGGGACATCAACCCAAGGTGGAGGACGGGATGGAATAGGGTCCCAATGGTGATGGAATGATATACCCAAAGCCCCACAAGGTCCCAATGGCTTATGGAGAGGGTCCCCAGAATGAGGGGTCACCCAAAGATGTGTGAATAGGGCCCTCAAGGCCAAGGATAGGGTCCTCACAAGGTCTACAGGGCCTTGTGATGGGGTCCTCAAAGCTCCATGATGTCCCCGTGGTCATGGGCTGGGGTCTCCAAGGCTTCAGTTTCCCCAAGGCCATGGGAGGGGGAATCCTGGTGGCCAGGGATGGACAAGAGACACCACAATTGTCCCAATGGCCATGGGGCAAGTGTGCCCACTACCCCACAGGTGCCCCCACAGCCACACAGATGCCCTCACGGCCATGACTCCATAGGTGTCTCTATGGCTACCCAGGTGCCCCCATGGCCATGTGGAAGCCCCAAGAACCCCCAGAACTCCCCCAGATCCCACTGCGCCCCCCAGCCTGTCTCACCGGTGATCTTGGCAGTGAAGGGGCTGCCTGGGATGTGTTTGTCATCAAAGCGCACAATGATGCTGTAGTCACCAGGGGCTGTGGGCAGGTAGGACACGGTGCATGTCCCGTCCTTGTTGTCCTGGCAGGTGATCTCTGCCTTGGAGGGACCTTCGACCGCTAGCGACAGCCCACCTGGAGGCACAGGGGGTGTCAGAAGGCACCGGACAAGAGGCATCGGGGGCACCAGGGGTCTCCAACATCTCCTTGTGGCACTGGGGGGTCCTCACAACCTCTCAGCCCCCCCTTGGCCATCACTCACCCTCGCCAGCATCCTTGGTGACAATGGTGAATGTGCATGGCTTGTTGACCATCCCATGGCTCAGCCCAGGCCCATAGGCACTGACGTGGCGTGGGTTGATGGCGTCCACATAGAACTGGAGGGGACTCCCTGGGGACACAGGGGACAACGGTCAGGGACCCATGAGGACACCCCAACCCAAGGGTGACCAACCATGGACCCCACAGAGACACCCCACAGGGACATTCCACACCATGGTGGGTGCCTGACCCATGGGAGCCCAACCAGGGCATAGTGGTATCAACCTTCCTCAGCCACCTCCCAGTGGCTCCCACTGCCCCCCAGTGGTTCCCAGTGCCCCCCAGTGGCTCACCGGGGATGTGGTTGCCATCATAGCGAATGTCCATCTCGTGCAGCCCCTTCTCGGAGGGGGCATAGTGCACTGTCACCGTCCCGTCCTTGTTGTCGGTGATGTTGGGCCGCGCCGTCTTCCCCGAGGGCATCCGCACCTCACCTGGGGATACCGTGTCAGTGGGGGCACCAAGGGGGGGGCTGGTACCTCAGGGGGTGGTCCCTGTCCCCACAACCCTGCACTGTACCTGTGATCTCACCCTTCTGCACGGTGAAGGGGATGACGAGGTTAAAGGGCCGAAGGTTCTCAGAGGTGGCTGGGGGCTCCTCTGTGGCCTAATCATGGGGCAGAGAGGGAGGGTGAGAACTCTGTGGTGGGATCTCAGCCCCAGGGTGGCCATAGAGGGGACATGAGAACCCCCACGGTGGGCTCCCAGCCCTGTGATGATCCTCATGACCTCCAAACCCCATGGTGTCCGCCATGACCCCAACCCCCCACACGACAACCCTGGCCAACATGGTGGGTCATCCAGCCCCACAGTGCCTACCATGGTCTCCCAACTCTCTCAGCTCCATGATGGCCACCATCATCCTGATACTGCTCCACCATGGTCCCCCAGTCCCTTAACTCTTGTCATGGTCACCCAACTGTGCAGTGCCCATTGTGCTCTTGCAACTCCATGCTAACTGACTCAACTCTCTGTCCCTTGGTGTCCACCATGGCCCCAGTGCTCTGTCTGTTGGTGCCTACCATGATGTTCCAACCCCACCACGGTTGTCCTACTCCATGGTGTCACCCTCATCTTCAAGATCTGTTCCATGGTGCCCATTGTGCCCTTAACTCTTTGCCCCTCAGATCCACCACCGTTGCCCAACCCCATGGCCCCACCTGTCTGCCTCACAGCACCCACCATGATCTTCCAACCCCACAGTGCCCATCATGATCCCAGCTCTCTGCCCCATGGCACCCACCATGGTCTCCCGATTCCATGCTGCCCACACCATGGTCTCCCAAACTCTGACCCATGATGCTCATCACAACCCCCCAGACCTACAGTGACCCCCCCAGTGCTCCACCCACCATGACATGGAAGGGGCTGTTAGGGACGTGCTCCCCGCCAAAGCGGATGGTGATGACGTATTTGCCGGGCTCAGGAGCAGTGTAGAAGATGTCGAAAGTGCCATCGTGGTTTTCCACCACATCCACGTCCAGCTCAGCGCCATCAGGTGTTGACACCTTGCAGGTGACCTTGCCCTGTCCCGCCGCCTTTGCATCCACCGTGATCACCGTCTCCTCCCCGATCTGGATCGTGGGGCCCAGGCAGGCACCTGTGGGGGAGGGTGGGGTCAGGGCCATGGGGGGACTCCAAACCTATCCCCCAGCTGCCTCCTCCCAGCCCCCCAACTGCCCCCTGGCACCACTTACCCAGTCCATGGCCCCCAATGGATACTGCAAGAGAGACCAGGGAGAGCGGTGAGAAGGGGTTGGGGGGCTGGTTGGGGGGCCGGGGGTGCCGAGGGGGCCGGGGGGCTCCGGGGGGGCCGGCACATCCTGTCCTGGGGGCACCCACTCATCCCCACTGCTCCATGGGGCAGGTTTGGGGGTGGTGGGAGGGATGCTGAGGGGCAGCAGTGGGGCAGGTGGGTGTGCTGGGGGACAGCCATAGGGTGGTGGGGGGTGAGGCAGGGGTGTCTGGGGTGGGTGCTGTGGGACAGCCAGGGGACACTGTGGGTCAGCATGTGGATGTTGTGGGGCAGGAGGGGATGCCATGGGGCAGCAGGGACACTGTGGGGCAGGGAGAGGTGCGGTGGGGCAGCAAGAGGACATCATGGGGCAGTGAGGGGATGCTGTGGGTCAGCAAGGGGATGCCATGGGCCAGCAAGGGGATGACATAGGTCAGCATAAGGACACTGTGGGGCAGCCCCACCTGTGACGAGGCACTTGCTGGCATCGCCAGCGGGCACGGCGAGGACGCGGAAGGGCGATGCAGGGATCTCGTCGCCCCCGTACTTGACGGTGCTGGTGTAGCGCCCCGGCACATCGGGCACGTAGGACACTGTGTAGGTGCCATCCCCATTGTCCCGGATTGATGCCTTCTTGGGCTGCCCCTCGGGGTCCTGCAGGCAACCCCCATCAGTTCTCTATGCTGGGGGCACCCTGTGGGGCTCAGCACCCCCATGACTCTCCCTGCACTGACCAGGATCTGGACTGTGAGCACCCCTTCACCCACCTTCAATGTGTCCCCCCACGACCCCCATGCTCCCCCATGTTTCCCCCTCACACACTGACCAGAATCTGCACTGTGAGCAGGCCCTCGCCAGCATCGCGGGCATCAATGGTGAATTCGACAGGGAGGCTGGCAGGGATCCCTCCTGCACTCAGCCCGGGGCCACTCGCCCGCACCTTGCTGGCATCGTGGGTGGGCAGCGCCGTCACCTTGAAGGGGCTGGGGGAAGCAGGGAGTCAGGAGGGTGCCGGGATCTCCAGGCTGTGTGGGGATCCTGTGTCCCCTCATCTGCCCAGCCTAGGTGGGGTCTCACCTGCGTGGCACCTCCTGCCCTCCGTACTTGACAGACACGGTGTAGGGCCCGTCGGTGGCCGGGGTGTAAGTGACCTTGTGGGTGCCGTCACCATTGTCTCGGACCTCCACTGGCTCCGGCAGCCCTGTGGGGCAGTGGGACATGTGGGGTGGGGACATGTGAGGCAAGGGGACATGTGGGACAGGAGGACATGGGGGGTATAGAGCAGCACAGAGGGCACGACCTCCCTGGGCAGGGAACTCCATGGAGAAGACACCCCGTGGATCTGTGTATCCATGGGGAGGGCACCCCATAGAACTGGGCACCCTATGAAGAAGAACATCCATGGGGCTGGACGTCCTATGGGATAGGACACCCTAAGGAGCAGGACATCCATAGGTAGGACACTCTATGTAACAGGGGACACCATGAGGCAGGACACCCTATGGAACATGGCATCCATGGTGCTGGACAGCCCATGAGGCAGGACATCCCAAAGGGCAGAACTCTCTATAGACCATGGGATCCAAGGAGCAGGACACCCTACGGAGCAGGACATTCATGAGGGAGGACACCCCACAGCTCAGGACACCCCGTAAGACACGAGTCCCCCCTGCCCCCTGTGTCCCCACGTACCAGTGGGCCCCAGCAGCGTCACCTCAAGGGCTGCACGTCCTGCGGCACTAACATCCACGGTGAAGCTCTGGGGCAGCCGTGCACGGACACTGGGGCCCAGCCCTGGCCCTGAGCACGTCACCTTGGAGGGGTCCACAGCATCCCGCACTCGCACCCGGAAAGGGCTTCCTGTATGGAGAAGGGGGTCAGTACATGGGGGAGGCAGCATGGGGCAGGGTAGGGTGGGGATGGGGGCAGTGTGACCACTGCCAATGTTAGCAGGGGGCCACTGTGGGGATAGGGTCAGCATGAGGACAAGATAAACATGGCCATGAGGACAATGTGTGCACAGGGATAGCATGGCCATAGAGTTGGTGTGCCCATCACGTGCGTGGGCACAGTGTGGGGCCAGTGTGCTCATGAGGTCAATGTGGTCATGGGGTCAATACATTCATAGGGTCAACATGGCTATGGGTTCAAAATGGGCATGGGGACATGGCCAGAAGGTCAACATGACCATGGGGTCAGTGCGGGCCCAATGACTGCATGGCCAAGGGGCCAGCATGGGGAAGGGCTCAACATGGGCATGAGCACAGTGTGGGATCACCATGGTCATGGGGTCAACATGTCCATACAGTCAGCATGGGAACAAGGACAGCATGGCCATGGAAACAGTTCGGGCAAAGGCTCCAGATGAGGTCAGTGTGGCCATGTGTCAGTGTGGCCATGGGGTCACTGTGGCCGTGGGGGTATGAAAGCCATGGCCATGGGGACAGCACAGGCAGGGGACAGCTTGGCCATGAGGCCACCATGGGTGGCGTCACCACAGTGAAGCCCTGTGACCAACAGATGACAACCAGGACACCTCTCCCCCCAGCCCCCGTCCCTCTGTCACCCCGCACCAGGGATGGGGTGGCCGCCGAAGGTGATGTTGACGTCGTAGTCACCAGGCGTGAAGGGGACATACTCCACTGCGCAGCTCCCGTCCTTGTTGTCCTTGCAGGACATCTTCGCCTCCGAGGGACCCTCAATGGCCAGGCCCAGCCCCCCAGTGCCCGCGCCCCTGGGGACATGCCACCACTCAGAGGGGTCACACAGGCATGGTGGGGTCAGGGGGAACAACAGCCATGGTGGGGAGATGGAGGTGGCACCTCCATGGCAAGGGGACAGAGATTCCATGCTGGTGACGTGGGATGGAGGTGACACTTTCACGGCAGGGGATGGAGATGCCCATTTGGTGATGTGGGAGGGAGGTAGTACATCCATGGGAAGGGACACAGGTGGTAGAGGATGCAAGAGGATGGACATGGGACCTCTGTGGCAGAACATGGAGATGCCAGAGTGGTGGTACAGGATGGAGGTGGCAAGTTGGTGACATGGGATAGAGGTGGTACATGCACACGAAGGGCACAGGTGCAAGAGGACAGTGGTGGCACTTCCACAGCAGGGGATGGAGATGGTGGGTTGGTGGCTTGGGATGGAGGTGACACCTCTTGGGGGGGGAATCTGTGGTGTGGGGGGGGGCAGGGTGGGAATGGAGAGACTCAGGGTTGGTGGCCACCTGGTCTCCACACTGAAGCAGGTGGCCATACCCACCCCAAACCCCCAGCATGAACAATATGGGGGGTCGGTGGGCATGGAATAGGGATAGGGAAGGGGATTTGGAAGGCAGGGGTTGGGGGGCTTTGGGGAGCAGGGCTGGGTTGGGGTCGGGGGTCAGTGCCCACCTGGTCTCCACAGTGAAGTGGTTAGCCGTGCCCACCAGGCCACCCTCCAGGCCGGGGCCGTGCGCCCGAACACGTGTGGGGTCGCAGCCCTCGGCCACCCCCACACGGAACGGGCTCTTGGGGACCGGCACGTCATCGTATGTCACCTCCACCAGGTGCAGCCCTGTGACAGGGACACCATCGCATACTGTCCATGGGGGGGGCACAAGGGGTCTCTGGGGGGTGGGGTGGGAATTTTCAGGGGATTTTGGGGGTCACTGGGTGGAGTTTGGAAGGTCTTGGGGGCTTTGGGGATCCCTGGATGAGGTTTTGGGGGGAGGTTGGGAGTCCCTGGTTGGGATTTGGGGCTTGGGGGTTCCGGGTTCTGGGGACCATGGGGAAATTGAAGGGGGTCCCCACTTGGACGTGGTATGGGAAGGGCCTCTCTGAGGGTTCCTCATGAGGATGGAGGATGCCTGGCCAGAACTTGGGGTCTCGGGGGTGTGTTGGGGTCTGGTGTGCGAACAGAGTCCCTGGGGGTGCTCATGGTCCCTGGAGGTTCCCAGAGTGTGTTGGTGTTCCCCAGGGGGTGGGGGTCCCTAGGGGTTTGGGAGTCCCCTGGGGGTGTCTGTGTTCTCCAAGGGGGTCTGGGGGTCCCCAGGAGTGTTGGGGTTCCCAGGGGGGTTGTGGGGGTTCCTCACCCTCCTCGAAGGGTGTGTACTCCACGCGGTAGGTGCCATCACCAAGGTCAGTGACAAAGGTGTCGATGGGGGTCCCTGAGGGGTTCAGCACCCGTGCCCGGACGTGGGGTCCCCCGGTGGGGGCCAGTGCCCGTGCATCCACCATGAACTCAGTGCCCACCTCCCGTAGCACCCCTGAGGGGAACAGGGGGGTCAAGGGGGCCCAGAGGTCATCTGGGGGTCCCTTACAGCACCCTCTGAGAGCCCATGGCCCCTCGGCACACACAGGGGGTTCAAGAAGGAATTGGCGCACCCTTGGGGTCCCACCCCATACCCCCTGCACCCCCAAACCTTCCCCCCATGAGTGGAAGGAAAACCACAGAGTCCCCTGCATAGTGGTGGGGGCAAGGGGGACAGGGGAGGAGAGATGCCTGTGGGGTGGCCAGGAGAGCCCCCATTAGAGGGGGTGCCCATGGGAAGGAGATGTTGATGACCATGGGAGTGTCCATGGCCACAGGGTTGTCCAGGCAAGGGGGAGGTGCCCATGGAGGGATGTCCATGGGGTGCCCAGGAGACCCCCCCACATGAGAAGGGCTGTCCATGGGGTGCGCATGGGGATGGGACGCCCGTGGGGTTGGAATGCCTGTGAGCAGGGACGTCCACAAGGAGGGTGTACCCACAGGGATGGAGTGCCCATGGAGATGCTCATGGAGGGGAGATGCCTGTGGTGGTGTCTGTGGGGTGTGTCTGTGGTGTCCCCCACCCAGGAGGAAGAGATGCCCACAGGGATGGAATGCCCTTGGGGAGAAGGAGATCCCCATGGGAAGGAGATGCCCGCCCAAGGGAAGGAGGTGACATGGCGAGCAGCCTCTGCATGGCCCCTCCCTCACCTCGCGGCTCCACGCCTTTGCCGTAGACCTTGACGCTGCTGGTGTCGATGGCTGGGTCAACAGTGACGCGCACAGGGCAGTTGGGGACCGGGAGGCCGCCATAGTTGATGGTGATGGTGTAGGCGCCAGCACAGGCCGGCGTGTAGGTGATGGCATAGGTGCCATCACGGTTGTTCTGCACCAGCACCTCAGCCTTGGCGCCGGCCTCGGAGCGGATCTCGATGGTGAGCTCGGCCTCTCCAGCCTGTGAGCAGTCCACAGAGAAGGAGGCCACCTCGCCCGCACGGCCACGCTCCAGCCCCGGCCCCGACGCTGTCACTTTGGCCGGGTCGAAGGGAGCCGTGACTGCAGCTGTGAAGGGGCTGCCCGGGATGTGGCGCCCAGCGAAGAGGATGTTGATGTGGTACTCGCCGGGCGCCGTGGGCAAGTAGGACACAGCGCAGGAGCCATCCCCGTTGTCCTGGCACTCAATCTTGGCCTCGCAGGGCCCCTCCACTGTCAGCCCCAGCCCCCCACTGCCCGCACCCTGCGTGGCAATGGAGAACGGTGCCGGGACCCCAACACAGCCGCCCTTCAGCCCTGGCCCCGAGGCCACCACCTGCAGGCACAGGGACACATGGGTGTCAGGGGGAACACAGGAACAGGTGGAGGTCAAGTGGGACACAGGGACAGGTAGGGGTCAGGGGGAACAGAGGGACACATGGAGGGGGGTCAAGGGGGACAGGGGGAAGGTGACGGTCAGGGGACCCCCATGCGCCTGCCCTGCAGCCCCAGCCCCGAGGCCAGCACCCGTTTGCACAAGAACATGTAGGGGTCGGGGGGACATGCAGGGGGGGCATGGGCACATGTGGGGCTTGTGAGTGGCACAGGGGGGTCAGGAGGGCAGAGGGACACACAGAGATTGGGACACACACACCCCTGTTGCACACGCGTGTGCCTTGCTCACCTTGGAGGGGTCAGGGGGCAGCAGAGCCTCCACAGGGAAGGGGCTGCCTGGAACCGGGTGCCCATCGTAGGTGATCTCGACACGGTGGGGCCCCTCCTCGGAGGGTGTGAAGGTGACGGGGTGGGGGCCTCCAGGGGGCGCAGGCCCCACTGTGCAGGGCACGGGGCGCCGCGAGGGGCCCGTCACCTTCACCTCCAGGTGCCCCTGTCCCCCTGCGCCCTGTGCCTCCACCTGGAACTCCTGCACCTGCCCCACCTCCGCCTCTGCAAGGGAGTGGGGGATCAGAGGGGCATCCCACACCCTGGGGTGCCCCCAGACCCATGAGGAACCCCACACCCGGATGTGTCCCCCAGATCCTGGGGGTGGGTGTGTGTGTGTCTGTCCCAGGGTGTGTCACCTCCACCCAAGGGTGTCCCCCATATCCAGGGTATTGTCTCTCCACAGGGTGTGACCCCCAATGCCCTCACCCATGTCTGTCCCCCATATCTGGTTGCCCCCACACACAGGTGGTCCCAAACCTCTCCTACTAGGATGCTCCCCAAACCACCCCTGGGGCCCCCCATATCCAAGTTGCAGCCCATAACCAGGGTGTGTATCCCCCACCCAGGTACCCCTACATGCAGTGTCCGTGCCCTCATGTGCCCTCACTCCATGCTGAGCCCCACACCCAAGGGTGCCCTCCCCAAATGCCCCCACATTCAGGTTGCCCCCCCAGGCTGATCCCCTGACCCAAATATCCCCTCCAGGGTCTCTTCCCCCAGGGTGCTCCCAATGCTCAAGTGTCCCTTGCCAGGGTCCCCCCCCACCGTACACCACATGCAGGGTGCTCCCCTCCCTCGGTCCCCCCCCATTCCCCCAGTGCCACCACTCACTGCTGTTGAGCCCCTGCACCTTGACCTTGCCCAGCTGCAGGGGGGGGCCACAGTGACGGGGAAGGGGCTCTTGGGGATGGGGTCCCCCCCATAGGTGACCACCACAGACAGGGGGCCCTGCAGGAACAACTCCACTTCAGGGTGCTGCCAGGGGTCCCCCACACAGCGCCCAGTCATGGGGCAGAGGGCGGACACCCATGGGATGGTGCTGGGGGGTTCCAAGGGGGTCCCAGGGGACACGCAGCCATCAGGCTGGGGGAGGCTGGGGGTCATCCATGGGGGTGCTGGGGAGGGGAAAGTCCCAGGGATGAGGGGTACCCGTGGATCTGGGGGTGCCCTGGGTTGACAGGTACCCATGTGGGGCTGCAGCTGCCCCAGGGGGGTGCCCACAGAGGTGGGGTGCCCATGGGGATAGGGGGTGTTCATAGGGGTGAGTTTCCCAGCAGCTGGGGTGCTCATGGGGGTGCCTGTGGGGAGGGGGTGCTCACGGGGGTGCCCCTATACACTAGGCTGTATGGGGGCATGTCCCTGGGGGAGCCCAGGGAATGGGGTGTCAATGAGGGGGCCCCTCTTGGGTACCCCATGGGCTGGGGTGTCCCTATATCTGGGGGATCCCCCCATGGGGTGACCCCATGGGCTGGGGTGCCCAGACAGGTTGAGGTGCCTCCATGGGGTCTCCCCATGGGTCAGGGTGCCCCCCCCATACCAGGCTGTCCCCTGGTAGCCACCTGCTGCAGTGGGGTCTGCTTGGTGGTGGGTGCCCATAGCGGTTGGGGGGCCCCACCATGGGTCAAGGTGCCCCCTTCCAGGGTCAGGGTGCCCCCAGGACCCACCTGCTGCAGCGGGGTGTACTTGACAGTGTAGGAATAGTCGTGATTGTCGATGACCTCGAAGTCAGCAACAGCCGGGCCAGGCCCCGTCCCCATGAACCGCACGTCCAGGGGAGCCTTCCCTGCCCCCCGCGTCTGCACGCGGAAGTGGGTTGGGGTCCCCACCTCCACCCCTGCACCACATCGTCAAGTCACTGTAGGACCCATGGCACCCACAGGACCCACAGTCCCTGCCCCACAGCACCCAGAAGTGGGTGGGGGTCCCCACCTCCACCCCTGCACCCCATTGTCAGCCAATGCAGGACCCACGGCACTCACAGCACCCATCACCCCCAGCCCATGTCCCCCATCCCCACCCCACTGCCCCTGGCCCCTCACCTGTCCGGCTCAGCCCAGGTCCCTCAGCTTTGACCTTGGTGGCATCATGGGATGGATCCACCTTGATGCGGAAGGGGCTGGAGGGGATCTCCTGGGGACCAAAACCAGAGCACAGTGACACAGCGGCACCACGGGGTCGAAGCTCCAGCCCCACCTGGCCCTTGGGGGCTGGGGGCACCCCACAGAGTGGGGGATGGGCCCTCAGGGATGTGGGGCAGTCCCAGAACTCTCACCTGGTTGGCAAAGAGCACCATGATGGTGTAGAGCCCCGCGCCCGGCGCTGTGTACTTGACCGTGAAGGTGTCATTGTCATTCTTAATGATGTCAAAGTCAATGTCCGCCTCGAGCGGCCCCACCACTCCTGGGGCGCACTTGATGCCAATGCTGACGTCACCTGTGGGGTTGGCCGGGTCAGTGGCACCCACTCGCCAGGGGGACACCAAGGAGTGGAACCAGGCACATGGGGCAGAGGGCTGGATCAGGACTGGGGCTGATGGACAGGATCAGGGTTGATGGACCGGGATCAGAGATTATGGACCAGGGATGCAGGTGCAGGAACAGGGATGCAGGCCCAGGAATCCTGGACCAGGAGCAGGGACAACGGACCAGGAGCAGGGATGCAGGATCAGGGAAGTTGGACCAGGGATGCAGGACCAGGACCAGAATTGATGGGCTCAGAATGAAGGACCCTTGATCCAGGGATGATGGAGCAGGACCAGCGGCAATGGTCCAGGACCAGGGATGCTGGCCCAGGGACACAGGCCTCATGCCCTCAGAGAAGTTCACAGGGTGTCCCCCTCCATGGCACCCACCCTGTCCAGCCTCGCTGCAGTCCACAGTGAAGTAGGTGGGCTCGTTGGCCTTCAGCCCCGTCTTCTCCACACCCGGCCCGTGGACTTTCACCCTGCTGGGGTGGCTGCCCTCACCCACGCTCACCTGTGGGCCCACAGTGTCACATGTGGGGCAGGGGCACGGACCCCTCCTTCCCTGGCACCCCATGGGACTGGGACCTCCAACCCTGCCACTGGCACCCTGCCTCCCTCCAACCACTCCAGACTCCCATCCCCAGTACTTCAGGGGACCTCCGACCCCTCCCCAGCACCCTATAGGTCTGGGACCCCCATCCCCACATCCAGCACCCCATGAGACCCCCCTCTCCAACCACATCACCCCATGGGCTCCCAGCCCCACCCTGGCCCCCCATCCCCACAGGACCCCTGTGCCCCACATCTGACACCTTAACACCCTCCATGACTAGCACCCCCTCCCATAGCCACCCCAGCACCCCATGGGCCCCCTATGACACCCACACGGAAGGGGCTGTTGGGGGTGTTGACTCCCCCCCAGGCGACGATGACCGTGTGCTTCATGGCCTTGGTGGGGACGTAGATGCAGTGGAAGGTGCCATCACCATTGTCCTTCACCTTGATGTCAATAGGGAAGCCCTCGGCGTCCTGTGACCAGCAGTGGGAAGGTGAGGGAACCCAACGGCACTCAGTGTTGGCCAACGGCACCCAACAGCACCCAACGGTACTCGGTGTTGGCCAACAGCACCCAACGGCGCCCAACAGCACCCAATGGCACTCAGTGTTGGCCAACAGCACCCAACAGCACCCAATGGTACTCGGTGCTGGCCAACGGCACCCAACAGCGCCCAACACACTCAGTGTTGGCCAACGGCACCCAGTGGTGCCCAGCGGTCCCCAACAGCACCCAGTAGTGCTCAAGGGCACCCAATGGCGCCCAACAACACTAAATGGAACCCAACAGTGTTCAACAGCACTCAGAGGTGCTCAACACCACCCAATGTCACTCAACAGCACCCAGCACCACTCCATGGCCCCCAGCACCACCCAACAGCCCCCCTACAGTTCCCACCTGTGCATAGAGCTTGAGGGGCCCCTTGCCGGCACCACGGGCGTCGATGGTAAACTCGGCTGGGCGGTCCACGATGCAGCCAGTGGGCTCCAGGCCCGGCCCGAAGGCCTTCACCTGTGGAGACGGGGTTAGGAGGATGCAATGGGGTGCTTGCACCCCCAGCACCCACAGGTGAGGTGTAATGGGGTGCAGTGGGGCACAGCAGGGCACTATGGGGAACAAGGGCACAGTGGGGATCTGTGGGTTGCCGTGGGCTGCAGCACCTTGTCGGGCCAGGAGTCGGGGGGAGCGGGGCGGATGTCAGCCATGAAAGGGCTGTCCCGGATGTCCTCGTCGTCACAGACCACGTGCACAGCATAGAGCCCTGGCTCCGTGGGCCAGTACCGCACATCGCACGAGCCATCGCCCTTGTCGTCACACTCGATGCGCGCCTGGGATGGGCCCTCGATGGAGAACCCTGGGGGCACCGCAGCCACCGTTACCCTGTGCCCATGCCAGGAGCCCCAGACCCCATCCTTGTCCCCGCTCTGTGCCCATGCCCCCAGCAGGGTGCCACCTAACATGTCTTTATGTCCCCACAGTGGGGACCTTGAGAGCATTGTCCCCTCTCTGTGACCACGTCCCCAGGGTGGCACCACCCATGTCCCCACGACCCCACTGGGGCCAACCCCAACCCCAGCCTGCCCCATGTCCCCACCTCTGTGTGCCTGTGTCACCCCAGCAGTTGGGGACCCCACCATGGCACCCATCCTCCAGCCTGTCCCCACGTCCCCAGTGGGGTTTCACCCACTCCCTGCCCTTGTCCCCGCCACAGTGACACTCCTCAGAGTGCTGTATCCCCTCATGGCGCCCCCCCATTCTGTCCCCATGTCCCCAACAGGATGTCACCCACTCATGCTCTTGTCCCCACCATGTAGCTCCCCACCCTGTTCCCACCACACTACCCCCAACCCTGTCCTCATGTCCCCACCATGGTGCCCCTGACCCTCTCTCCATGTTCCCCCCTTCAGGGCTCACACAGGGTCCCCACCACAGTGCCCCCCACCTCCACATCCCCCCGGCTCACCAAGGGTCCCCACTTCAGTGCCGATGGCCTCAACCACGAAGTCTGCGGGGCGTCCCACAACCCCGCCCTCGAGCCCCGGCCCCCAGGCCCGGACCTTCTGTGCCCCTGGCTGGGGGGACACCTGCACCTCAAACGGGCTGGGGGGAACACGTAGGTGTGAGGGGGGGCTGTAACACACCTGTACACCCCCACTCCCACACACCTGCGCCTCGAGCAGGCTGGGGGGAATAGAGGGGAGAGGGCTATACTACACCTGCACACAGCTGCACCCCCAGCCCCCCCAAACATCTCCCACCCCTGGGGGAACACCTGCACCTCAAATAGGTTGGGGGGATAAGGGAGGGCTTGTACCCCACACACACCCCCCACATGCCCCAAAACCCCTCACCCCTCAGGGAGACATCTGCGTCTCAAATGGGCTGGGGAGGTGGAGAGGCAGTGAGGGGCGGGGCTTGTACACCACCCCTCCCCCCCGCACAAACCCACCCCACTCACTTCCCCCTGCCAGGACCCCTGCACTTGCCACTGACCTGCGGGGGATGGCGTAGCCCCCCCAGGTGATGGACACCTGGTAGCTGCCAGGCACCCGGGGCACATACTCGCACTCGTAGACGCCGTCACCGACATCCCGCACCGTCACTGGTTCCTCCGTGCCCCCTGTGGGAGGGGGTCAGACAGGGCACCCGCCCCAGGAGCACCCCCCAACCATGCACTTCCCATGGTGCCCCCCCACCCATGGTCAACCCCAGGATGCCCCTCAACCATCCAACCTCCATGGACACCCTCACGGGACCCTAACCCACACACCCACCTCCCCGTGGCCCCCCCCGGTGTCCCCCAACCCTAGACTCCCCATGGGTCTCCCATCTATATCCATCCCTCCATGGGGAACCCTGATCCATACACTCAGCCCATGGGACCCCCAGTGGGACCTTACCCACGGGCCCTCCATGGAGAACCCTATGGTGCCCCCCAACCATCCAACCCCACCGTGCTCCCCCACAGTGACACGCACCTGGTCCCCGCAGAGTCACCCGCAGGTCCCCACTGCCCGCGCCCCGTGTCAGGACCTTGAAGTCAGCCACATCCTGCACTCGGACCCCCCGTGGCTGCAGCCCCCGGCCCGTGGCCCGGACCGCTGAGGGGGTGCAGGCTGCAAACTCTCATTAGCACCCACCAGCATCCATCGGGCACTGGGAGGTCCCTGAGGAACCCCAGGGACAGGAAGGGATGGGGTGTCCCCAGGGCTGGGAGGGGCCCATGGGGATGCCTTGGGGATGCCGTGGGGACAAGGGAGTGCCATGGGGTCCTCAGGGGCACAAGGAACCAACCCCTGGGGACACCCTGGGACTGATGGGTGACACAGGGACACCCCGGGGACAGGGGTGCCAGAGGGACACCCTGGGGAGTGTGACGGGACCATGGGTTCGCCCGTGGACACTCATTGGTGTCATGGACCACCACGGTCACCACTGGGTGCCTTGGGGCCACCGTGGTCACCGCTGAGTGACAGGGGGCCTCTGATAGTTGTCATTAGCTACAGAGGTCACAAATGTTGTGGAGCCACGTGGGGACCTGGGGGGGAGCCTCACCTTCAGCCACGTTGACAGTGAAGGGGCTCCTGGGGACCTGAGCACCAGCATAGGTGACACAGATGGTGTGTGGTCCCTCGAGGACGGGCCGGTAGGTGCAGCGGAACACGTTGTCCCCTTTGTCCTCCAGCATCACCTCCACTGTGTCCCGCCGGCCCTGGGGGTCCGTGATCACCACCCCCACATCGCCCGGGCCAGCCCCTGTCACCACCAGGACACGGGCTCAGCACCATGGCCAGGCCACCATGGGGAGCCACCAGGCCATCAGATGGCCAGGCCACCATGAGGACAGGTCCCCAGGGTCACCCAGCCATGCCATGGCCCTGTCACCCTGACGACACGGTCCCACAGCCACCAGACCATCCCATGGCCATGGCACAAGGACACAGTCTTGGTGCCACTTGCCATGCCATGGCCCTGCCACCATGAGACCACCCCATGGCCATGTCACCATGAAGGCATGGCCCTAGAGCCACCAAATCATGCTACGTTGAGGCCACCTTGAGGACATGGCCCCAAAGCCACCTGGCCATGCCCTGGCCCTGGAATGAGAAGGACGTGTCCCCAAGCCACCATGAGATAATGCCATGGTCATGCCATGGCTCTGCCACTCCAAGAGCACATCCCCAGAGCCACCAGGCCACCCCATGTCATCATGAGGACATGACCTCAGTGCCACCAAGTCATGTCACAGCCACACCACCACAAGGACACGTCCTCAAAGTGTCTGGGTCATGCCATGGTCATGCCACCATGAAGGCACATCCCCAGTCACCTGGCCATGCCATGGCAACACCACCACAAGGACATGTCCCCAGAGACCCACAGCTCCCCCCGTGCCCCCACCTGCAGTGTAGATGTCGAAGTAGGTGGCCTTGTTGGCCACGTTGCCCACGGGCTCCAGGCCAGGGCCGCGTGCCGTCACCTTGGTGGCATCGCCCAGAGCCATGCCCACAGTCACCCCAAAGGGGCTCCCGTCAATGTTCTGTCCCGCGAACAGCACTGTCACCTGGAGGGCACAGGGACGTCAAGGGTATCAGGGGACCACGGCCTCCATGGCCGCACCACATCCCCCATGGACTCCCATGGAGACAGCATGTGAGACATCCCCGGGACCCCCCCTAGGATGACAACCTGAAGAGGATCCCCCAGCAGTGACCACCTCCCTGGGACTCCCTATTGCCCCCCCAGGGACTCTAATGCATAGGATACCCAAGAATCCCAACGGGACACTCCAGGGTCCCCCCCATTACAACACCTCTCCCATGGACTTCAGTGTGGCACCCCAGGGACCCTATAGGGGCACCCCAGGGCTGTCCCCAGGGGACCCCAAGGGAGCCCCCCAGGGACCCTCAAACCCCACTGTGCCAAATGTCCCTCATCCCCCTTGCAGGGGGGTGTGGGAGGGGCAGCCACCACTCTGAGAGTGGGGGAGTGTCATGGGGTGGGGGTGTCACGGGGGACATCACAGGGGGCGTGTTCTGGGGTATCATGAGGGGTGCTGCAGGGAGGGCAGCAAGAGGATGTCACAGAAGGGGTGCCTTGGGGGGGTCACCAAGGGGCTCACCTTGTGCAGCCCCCCGACCTTGGGGACATAGGTGACGCTGTATGTTCGCTTCTTGTCGTTGTTGGGGACCACCTTGGCCTGGGATGGGAAGAGACCCCAAAACCGGGGAGAGGGGGTGACACAGAGCTGGGGCACTGGGGGGTCTCCCAGAGAGGGAGACTGGGGGGATTCCCCAGACATGGAGCCAGGGTCCCCTGTACCTCCTCAGTGTGTCCCTCGGGGTCCTCAACATAGACAAGGACCTCGCCCGTCCCTGCCTCGAGGGTCTCCACCGTGAACTGGGCTGGGCGCAGCACCACATTCCCCTGTGGCTCGATGCCTGCAGGGTGGGGGGAGTGAGCACAACCCCCAGCATCCCACAACCCCCCAGGACTTGGAGGCCCCAGGTTGTCCTTGGTGGTAGCAGGGGGGTCCAGATTGTCAGTGGTGGTCTCCCGAGTATGGGTGGCTGAGCTCGAGGGGACTTTGAGGGGTCCCTGGGCATGGGGGGACTCTTGGAGAACCCTGGGTGCAGGTGGACACCCTGGGATGTCCCGCAGGTGTCCCTGGGCACAGGTAACACCCCAGGACTGGAGAGGAGTCCCTGGGCTTGGGGGGGGCCCATGGTTTACTGTCATGCCCTGACAGCCCATAGCCCCCAGGTGCTCTCTTGCACTGGGTTCCCCCTGAGCCCTCCCCATGTCCCCCACCCAGTACCCCTCTCCGTGTGCCCCCTGTGCCAGCCCCCATGTGCCCTGACCTCCCCCTGCGTGGGGTCCGTGCCCCTCATGTGTCCCATCTGTGCCAAGTCCCCAGCCTCCTGGTGCCCCCACAAACCTCCACATCCCCTCATGCCCCTCTGAGCCCCCTGAGCCCTTCGTACCGGGCCCGTAGGCACGTGCACGGCCGGGCTGGGGGGGGCGGGGGCGCAGGGGGGCCCCCGGCCGGAGCTTGGCCTTGGGGAACTGGGACAGGTACGTCATCACCGAGTGCTCGTCCACGTTGGGGTCCACGATCTCCTCGGGGGCGATCACCTGGGGGAGAAGCCCAACACCGGTCAGACCCTCCCAGCACCCCCACCCAGGAGGACCCTGCTGGGTGCACCATGCACCCCACTACCAGGAGGGACCTCCTGCCTGACCCTCCTGAGACCCCCGACACCCATCAGACCCTCCCCGCCCTGCTGGGGAATCCCCCCACACCCACACCCCTACCACACCCACAGGTGCCATGGGGTACCCCAAATGCCCAGGGAGCCCTGTGGATCCCCAAGGACGCCCCCCAGGCACACCCCTGCACCCCCAGTGTCCTCTCCCAGTGCCCCCCCATGTTCCTCCCCTGCATCCCATACCTGGGCGACAGCCAGTGCCCCCCCCATGCCCTGTACCCGGGAGACCTCCAGCGTCCCCCATGCCCTGCATTGTGCCCCATACCTGGGGGACTCCCAGCCAGTCGTCTGCCTGCTGCATGGCCTCCCGAGCGTTCTGCACCGGCTCGTTGGGGTCCCATTTCTCCCAGTCTGGGCAGAGACCTGGGGGGGCCAGAAGGGTCAGGGGTGCACCCCCATCCTGACCCTCGTCCTGACCCCCCCATCCTGCGCCTCCTCCCTTCTGCACCCAGTGCCCCCCAACATCTCCATCAGTGCCCCTCGAGCCAGCCTGGACCCCGTACCTCCCAGTACCCCTGCCAGCTGCCCCCTGTCCCACCCTCTGCCCCCAGCACCCCCCGCCCCCTACTCCCTCCTCACCGGGGGCGCAGTTTTCCCCCCCATTTGTCCCTCCCACGCCCCCCGCGCCCCCATGGCCTCCGCCCCCGCCGCGCTCCTTACCCGGGGCGCAGTTGTCCACCAGCGCTCCCAGCGCTTTCCCGTCGCGCCAGTCGCGATTGAAGTTGGTGATGGGCAGCTGCGGCACCTTGTGCTGGATCCAGCCCAGCAGCCGCTGCTTGGGGGTCTGGCGGCGGCCTTCGTCGTCGTCCTCCTCCTCCCACATCGGCATCGAGATGGAATAGTGCAGGATGAGGGTCCAGATCAGCCCCAGGATCAGCTTCAGGTTCCCGTCCACGATTGCCTTGCTGTCTGCGGGGGCGAAACGGGGGGGCTGAACCCCGAGATCCCTCGGAACCCCCCCCGGGGCACCCCGACATCCTGCGGGACCTGCCGGGGGCACCCCGACACCCTACAGACCCCGACACTCCACACCATCCCCCGGGGCACCCCGACATCCTGTGGAACCCGCCGGGGGGACCCCCGCACCCTGAGAGCCCCGAGCCCGGGATCAGCTTCAGGGTCCCGTCCCGGCTGTCTGCGGGAAGGGGGGATAATGGGAGGACCCGCCTGGGGCTCCTCGAAACCCCACAGCACCACCATAGGGACCCCGACACCCCACGGCAGTGCCACGGGACCCTGCACCCCAACACCTTCCTGGGGACACCCCGGGGCACAGGAAGTGAGGGCTGAACCCCGACACCCGCCTGGGAACAGCCCGACGCCCCGGGGCAAAGGAGGGGGTCCCTGTTGTGGGCCTGGGGATTCCCCGACACTGCCCCATGTCCTCCCCGAGTATCCTACACCGTGCGGGGGGACCCCAGTAGCCTGCCAGGAAGTGCCTGGTGGGGGCACAACACTGGCAGCACCCGGGGGGTCCCCAAGTGAGCACCCTGGGGGTCCCCTGACCGCCCGCGGCACCCTGGGGTGCCACACCCCTGACCTCCCCAAGGGATTCCTTGAGTGCCAGGATGGGGAAACTGAGGCAGGGGACGGCTGGGGGGGGAGGGGGCCCGAGGCATCCCGGTCCCTCCCCCACCGCCCTGCGGAGCGGACCCTCCCCCGCTCCCTTCCCCCGCCACTTCCCCCCACGAGCGATCGCGTTTCAGGGAGGAAATGGGGGAGATGTGGGAGTGGGCGGGACAAGCCCCTCCCCTCCGGGAGCTCCCGGGGAGCCAACACCTGGGAGATCCCCAAAACTTGGGGTCACATCTGGGGGGGGGGAGGGGGGAGGCACGGGAGGGAGCAAAGACACGCGTGGGGAGGGGGAGGTGACACCGCGGGAGGGGGTCTGGCACCCCCCGGGCCCGGGTGTGCGAGGGGGGCTGTGCACGAACGTGTGTGCGGGGGGGCTGCGAGCCCTCCCCCCGTGCCGGGGGGGTGACCCTGCAGCTGTCGGGTGGGGGTGGGCGCTGGGGCCCCGCGAGGGGCGCGGGAGCGTGCGAGGGCCGGTCCCCCCCGCGCTGAGCTCACCGCGCGCGGCCCCGAGCCAAGCGTGAGCTCAGCCCCCCCGCACGGCCCCTCGCACCAGGGCCGGACCCCCCCGGCTCTGCCCGGCCCGGCGCGGGGTCAGCCCGCAGCCCGCACGGCCCTTGCACGCTCGCCCCTTGCACACGTCCACAGCCCCACGGCTGCGTCCAGCCTTGCACACTCACCCCCATTCCCATTCCTCCACTGCTCTTGCACACTCATCCCGCTCCTGCTCCTCTGTCACCCCTCCCCTTGCACAATCATCCTCATTCTCATCTGTCCATCGGCCTTGCTCTTGCACACTCATCCTCCATTCCCATTTATGAATCACCCTACTCTTGCACACTCACCTACGGGCCCATCCTCATTTGTCCATCATGCCCCTTTCACAGCCATCCTTCAGTCCCACTCCTCCATCCCCCACCCTTGCACTCTCATCCTCTTCACACTCATCCATCTCCTCACACACTCACCCACATCCCCACTTGTCCACCCCTGCCCTTGTACACTCACCCTCAATTTCCCATCCCTCCGTCACACCAACCCTTGCACACTCATTTCTCATTTGTCCACTGGCCTTGCCCTTGCACGCTCATCGCCAGCCCCATCCTCGCTCCTCTGTTCTCACAGTCACCCGATTCCCACTCCACCACCACTGCCCCTGCCCTTGCACACTCACCATTCCCGTTCCTCTTCCACCCTCCAGCACATTCGCCCTTTCCCCCCTCACACGCCCCTTGCACACCCACCCATGGACACTGTTCCCCCCCGCATGCCCCTTGCACACCCACCAATGGACACGAGCTTGATGTGCTCCCGCTCCAGGAACTCGAGGGCCACCGAGACGTTCTCCAGCTTCATCTGGCGGAAGTTGGGGCGCGGGTGGTGCTTGCGCCCCATCTTTTTCTGGCTGAGCACCTCGAGCAGCGCGATGAGGCGCAGCCCGTCACTCAGGTCACGCTGCAGGTCCACGATGCGCTTCTGCACACACTTGAGGTGCTCATTGCACCAGCGCGTGAACGTGTTCTGCTGGATCTTCTTCCAGGGCGCGTCCTCTGCAAGGTCCTTCTCGGTGGCTGGGAGCTCCTCGGGGTCCTCACCCGGTGCTGCCTCAAAAGTAGAGTTCATCCTGGAGGGGCTGGGGGGGTCCTCGATGAGCAGGGGGTTTGCTGAGTGGTGTGGAGGGTCCTGAGTGGGGGTGGGGGGGTTAGTCCTGGGTCACTCCTGGTGCTGGGTGGGAGTCCTGGGTCAGTCCCAGTGTCCTGAAGGGATCCTGGTCCCGTGGGTGTGGGTCCCAAATCACTGTGGGAGTCCTGGGTCAACGTGGGTGCCCGGGGTGAGGGTTCTGGGTCCCGGTGGCAAAGCCGGTGCTGGGGGACGGTGTCCTGGGTTGGGGACGGTGTCCTGGGTCAGAGCTGGTGTCCTGGGTGGGGGCCCTGGGTGGGTGCTGGTGCCCGCTATGGGGTCCCGGTGCTGGGGGACGGCGTCCTGGGTCAGTCCCGGTTCCTGGGTGGGGGTCCAGGTGGGTGTCTGTGTCCTGGATGGGGTCCCAGTTCCCGGAGATGGGGGACGGTGTCCTCGGTCAGTCCCAGTGCTCAGGGAGGGTCCCGGTTCCCGGGGTCAGTACGGGTGCCTGGGGACGGGGTCCCGTCTCAGTCCCGGTGTCCCGAGAGGGTCTCGCTGCTCGGTTCCGGTGTCCCGGGTAGGCGTCCCTATTCCCGGAATCGGGGGCTGGTGTCCTGGGTCTGTCCCGGTACAAGTTCCCGGTGCTGGGGTTGGTTCCCGGTGGGTTCCCGGAGCGGAGCGGCGGGTCCCGGAGGGATGGGGGGTCCGGTGGGTTCCCGGGTCGGTTTCCGATGAGTTCCCGGAGCGGCGGTTCGCGGTGGGGTCCTGAGTGTTCGCGCTGCTTTCCAGGAGGGTTCCTGGGCCGGGGGCGACGGCGGCAAGTGGCGGGGCCGGGGGGCGGCGGCGGCTTTAAGCGCTGCCCCGGCCCGGCCCGCCCCGTCCCGGGGAGGGACCGACCAGGAGGGACGGAAAGACCGCCCGAGCGGTCAGGGGGCGGGGGGCCCGGCCGTCGCTATTTATAGCCCCGGCCTCACACCCGGACCCCCAGATACCGGCACCCCCAAAATCCCCGGACTTCGGCACTCCCCAAACCTCGCACTCCGGGACCCTCAAAACCCCGGAATCCGGCACCTCCCAAACCCCGGATCCCAGCACACCCCGGACCCCCAAACCCCGGCACCCCCGAAACTCCCAAATGCCAGCAGTTCCGAAAACGCACAGACAGCAGCGCCCCTAAGTCTCCGACATCCCTAAAACCTCAGTAACCTCAAACACTGGCACACCCAAACACCGACACTCCCAAATATTGACACCCCAAAACGCCGGCACCCACAAACCCCCAGACACCAACTCCCCAAAACAGTAACCCCAAACAACCGGCACACCCAAACACTGACACTCACAAATAGAAACACCCCAAAATACCGGCACCCACAAACTTCCAAACAGTGGCACCCCAACACCCCAAAACTCCCCAAATTCCCTAAAGTCCAGTGCCACAAACTCCTAAACTCTGGCACCTCAAAACCCCCACCCCCCGCCCCCAGACATTGGCACCCCCAAACCCTTTGCATGCTGAACCACTGGCATGCCTGAACTTCGGCATCCTCAAAACTCAGCACCACCAAACCTCGGCCCTCGAGTACCCCAGCCTCCCTACCCTGAAACACTGGTACCCCAAATCCTGGCACCCAGACATCCCCGAAACTGTGACGCCCCAAAACCCCACAACCCTGGAACCCCAAAATCTAGGCACCCCCAAACTCCAAAATCCACCCCCAATAATCCCAAATACCTGCAACCTCGACACCCCAAAACCCCAGCACCCTATAGCCCGGGCACCCCAACACCCTGTTATCCTGATATACCTGTACCTTGATACCCCAACACTGCAGGCACCCCAATACCGCAGCCCCCCAGCAGCGCAACACACCCCAAAACACCCCGCAAAGATGCCCCCTAAACTTACTCGGAACCCCCTCACTCCTCCCTTCCCACTTGGGAACCCCGGAAAAACTCACATAAAAATCCTCGCCCAGCCCCCAGGGGCACAACGGAGATCCCACAAACCCTCTCAGGATCCCCCTCCGGGGAAACCCACCGGGACACCCCCCCCCAGAACCACCCCCGGCGTGGAACCCCCACCCAGCACCCCCCGGTTGCACCCCACTCCCCCCCGGTGACTCCAGCTGTGGTCCCCCTGGCCGTGCCTCAGTTTCCCCATAGCAGCGACACATGCCTGGGCAGGGGGTTCGGTCATATTTGGGGGCGACCCCTGAACCCCGCTGCCCCCCGAAACTCTCTTGTGTCCCCCCCCACTCCAGACGCCCGAGGCCTTCTCGAGACCCCTGAGAGGGGCGTGCGGGGACACTTGGGTGACCCACATCTGGGTCCTTTTGGGGGGGTAATTTGGGGGGTATCGTGTTCCCCCCTGTTCCGGTGCCTGCCCTGGAAGCTTCCAGCGGTGGGGGGGGGGGGGGGGGTGCGGTGTGGGTGCACCCCGAGGTGACAACGGGTGACAGGGGGGTGACGTGGGGGGGTGACGTGGGGGGGGTGACGTGGTGGCGCCTGCGCCAACACCTAAAAATAACCTGCCGAGTCAGAGCCACGCACCGGCACCCAAAATACCCGGGGGGGCACGCGGTGGGGGGGCACCCCAACACACCATCACCCAAAATATCCCGGGGGAGGGGGCTGGGGGGCACGCAACGGGGGTGGAGGTGAAACGCCAAGGGGTCCCCCACCGGGACCTTCAAACCCATGGCAGGTGTAGGAAGGGGAGCGAGTAGATTGTTTGGGGGGTCAGGGTGGTCTGGGACGTGGGGGTCAGGATTTTTGGGGAGGTCAAGGGTTGTCCAGGAGGGTCTAAGCAGTCAGGGCGCTCCAGGGGGGTCAGTATAGTCCAGGATGGGGGTTCAGGATGCTGCCGGGGCAGGTCAGGGGGAGCCAGGGGGGCCAGGGTGCTTCGCAGGGCGTCCCGGTGCCCTCTGGAGTCGGGGCAGAGGAAGATGATGGTGGAGACAATGATGAAGGGACAAAGGACTTGGCTCCGCCAGTGTCTCCTGGGGAGGAGACAGAGAGCAGAGCCACTGCCCCCTGCAGTGACACCCCGAGTCCCGTGTCCCCCCACCCTGTCCCTGGGTTTCCTCTGGGCACTGGGGTTGGAAGCAGAGGAGGGGACCATGGGCAGCATGGGGGCACAGAGAGGGGAACAGGGGGACACTGTGGACGTGGCCATGGGGACAAGGGGGACAGGGCTGGGGGGCACAAGGGACAGGGACAGTGGGACACAGGGAATATGGCCATGGGGACAGCAGGGACATGTGTGGGGCCACATCCAGGAGGGCACAAGAGCAGGGACTTGGAGGGCCTGGGAGTCCCATGGGTGCTACAGACAGAGCGCTGGGGGGGCTGTGGGGGCCATGGGTCCCATGTGGCAGGGGTGCTGCCAGTACCAGGGGGTGCCGGGGGGTTGGTGGTGCCAGCACTGGTGGGCGCTGGGAGGTCCTGGCAGGGCTGGTGCTGCAGCCCCCGGAGCCCTGCACTCAGCACCTCCTGCTGCGCCCACGGGGGGAGCGGCTGCTCTGCACCACCCCACTGCCCCCTGAGTCCCTTCCCTGCTCCATGGCCACCATCCCAGAGTCGCAGAACCATAGAACCACTGAGGCTGGAAAAGCCCACCAAGGCCCTGGAGTCCCAGCTGTGCCCGATGCCCACCTTGTCCCCAGCCCAGAGCCCTGAGTGCCACATCTGGGCCTTCCTTGAACACCTCCAGGGATGGGGACCCCAAACCTCCCTGGGCAGCCCCTGCCAAGGCCTGACTGTTCCCCACTGTGCCCCAGCTCTGCTGTGGCCCCCACTCCTCCTGTGTTGCGTCCCCCCCTCCACAGCCCCATGGCCTCGGTGTCCCCAGTGACCGCAGCTCCATGGGGAACACGGTGGGCACACAGAGAGGGATATGGGGACCCTTGGTGGGGTGTCTGTCCCCTGGATCACCATCCCTGTGGCAACCATTTGGGGGATGCCTGTTTGGGGGTGCCCCTCCATGGGGATGCCCAGTACAGCACCAGCAGAGCTGACCTGATCCAGTAGAGCCCAGTACAGCCCACTACGACCCTGTTCAGCCCAGTACACCCTGGTACAGTATGACCAGAGCAGTACAGCCCAGTATGACACAGTACAATCCCATATGATACAATACAGGGCGGTGCAGCCCAGTGCAGTCCAGTATAGCCCATTACAGCCCAGTAGGATACAGTACAGCCCAGTACAAGCCAGTACAGTACAGGCCAGAATGATCTAGTACAGCCCAGTCCAGCCAGTACTGCCCAGTAAAACATGGGCTGGGGGTTCAGCTCACCCAATCCCCTTGTTCCTCCCCTGGCCCCATCCCTGAGCCCTCCTGTCTCCATCTCTGCCCTAGAGCTGGACACAACCCCAGGGGTACCCCAGGGCACCCCCAGGGTGGGCACCCCACACACACTCCGCAGGACACAGCTTCTCCTGGAGGCGTCCCCCCCCGCCTGAGCACCCCTTCCATGGGGGTCCCGGGTGCCACAGCCTGGTCCCTGCACCGGCCTTTATAGGTGCCCCCAGCCCGGGGGGGCCCCAGCGCCTCTAATCCCCCCCCTAAGCAGCTTCTGCTCATCCTTCCTGTTCCCCGGGGGTTCCACAGCCTGGGGGAGGGGAAGGCGGGGAGGGAGGGCAGGAAACGCTGGGAGTCTTCTGGGATTTGAGTCCCAGCAGTGCACCCCCAAAGTGGCCCCCCAGCAATGACCCCCCAGCACTGCACCCCCAAAATGAACACCCCCTGTCAGACACCCCGCCTCAAGCAGTGCCCCCCCAATCTTCCCCCCCACCCCTTGGTACCCCAGATTCCCCCCACCTCACTTGGGACCTCCCCAGCACAGGGCTCCTGACCTCCCCAGGCCCAGAACTGGGGGCAATCGCTTGAGGGGGGAGGCATTTGGCGGGGGGCACCCTGGGGTGCTGGGGTGGGGGCAGCGGGTGACCTCCTGAGGGAAATTCCAAGTTCTTCCCAAGGCATCCAGGGCTGGGCCATCCTGGGGGAGCGGAATCGAGGTTGGAGACACCTGGGGACCTCTGGGGATACCTGGCCATACTAGGGGGAGCACAACTGGGCTTGAGGACCCCTGGGGAGCACTGAGGACCCTGGTGGGACCAGGACCAGGACTCTGGCCATCATGGTGGGACCAAGACTGGGCTTGGGAACACCTGGGGACACCTAAACACCCCAGCAGGAGCAGGATCAAGCTGAGAGACCCCTGGGGACCCTCCCCATACCCAGGTGTGGGGGGGAGCCCTTCCACCCGCCCCCCCCCAAATCCCCCAGAGCACCGGCAATCGGCTCGACCCGGCTCAGGGGGCCGATTAGGTGCTGAGCCTGGTTTAGCCCACCCTAATCCCCAAGTTTGGCCGGGCTGAGCCCTGATCCCTCCTAAGCGGCTTTGGGGGCGCAGGGTATATCAGAGGGGTGGGCGCCACCCCCCCCACTGCCACCATGGACGAGGACGAGTTCTACCTGTTCAAGAACCAGTCGTCGGTGGGGCCCTGGGATGGGCCCCAGTATCACATCGCGCCCATGTGGGCCTTCTACCTGCAGACCATCTTCATGGGTGTGGTGTTCGTGGTGGGCACCCCCCTGAACGCCATTGTCCTCATCGTCACCGTCAAGTACAAGAAGCTGCGGCAGCCACTCAACTACATCCTGGTGAACATCTCCTTCAGCGGCTTCTTGTGCTGCATCTTCAGCGTCTTCACTGTCTTCATCTCCAGTTCCCAGGGATACTTCATCTTCGGGAAGCACATGTGTGCCTTGGAGGGCTTTGCGGGGGCCACTGGAGGTACGAGGGGACCACTGGGGGCTGCTGGGGCCGGAGGTGATGGAGTGACCACTGGGGGCTGCTGGGGCCAGAGGTGGCCACTGTGATCTCCTGGGGCTGTGGGATTTGGGGTGACCATCATGGGGTGACCATGATGGGGCTGGAAGATTTGGGGTGACCACCATGGTCTGTCTGGTAGGGCTTGAGGTATTGTTGACCACCACATTCTACTGAGGCTGTAACAGTTGGGCTGACAGCCACGGGCTGCTGGGGTGCAAGCATTGAAGTGACCTGCTGGACCTTTAGGAGTTGACCACTGTAGTCTGGTGGGACTATAGGATTTGGGGTGACCACTGGGATCTGGTGGAGCTGGAAGTGGGGGTGACCATCACGTTCTTCTAGGGCCGGGGGAATTGGGGTGATCACCGTGGTCTGGTGGGGCTGGAGGTGACAAAATGGGTAAGGGCCATGGGTAGGGTTGAGCCCTGTGATCTATTGTGGCTGGAGTGAGGTCTGAAGGTATGGCTGAAGGTAGGGGTGATTACTACATTCTGCTGGGGTTGTAGGACTTGTGATCACCCAGTGGCCAGGGGGGCTACGGGTGTTGGGGTGACCTGTAGCCCTGGTGGCCCTGGTGGCCACGGGCGGCGTGTGAGGCCAGCAGCCGTGTTTCCCCAGGGCTGGTGACAGGGTGGTCCTTGGCCTTCCTGGCCGTCGAGCGCTACATCGTCATCTGCAAACCCTTCGGCAACTTCCGCTTCACCTCCCGCCATGCACTGCTGGTCGTGGCGGCCACCTGGGTCATCAGCATCAGCATCGCCATCCCCCCCTTCCTTGGCTGGAGCAGGTGAGGACATGGCGGGCACGGTGGGCAGGGGATGAGCGGGGTGTGGAACAGCTCCAGGAGTGGCAAGTGGGGGGTCACTGGGGTGCCATGGGTGGGTCACAGGGGTGCCATGAGGGTGCCAGGTGAGTGCTTGAGACACCAGAAGTGCCGTGAGGTGCCACAGGGTGCCATGGGGTGCTGTGGGGGCACCAGGGGGGTGCCACACGGTGCAGAGCAGGGGCTGAGCACAGGTGCTGCAGGTACGTCCCCGAGGGGCTGCAGTGCTCCTGCGGCCCTGACTGGTACACGGTCGGCACCAAGTACAAGAGCGAGTACTACACCTGGTTCCTCTTCATCTTCTGCTTCCTCGTCCCCCTCTCCCTCATCATCTTCTCCTACTCCCAGCTGCTCAGAGCCCTGCGGGCCGTGAGTCCCAGGGGCACGGGGGACATGGAGGACATGGGGGGCATTGGGGTCAGGCACACTTGTGCCTGAGGGGGAGGGATGGAGAGTGGAGAGGGGCTGGGGGTCAGAAGGGAGGGAGGGAGAGAACAAGGGATGGAGAGATGGAGAATTGCCTGGAAGCGGGGAGGAAGGGAGGGCAGGATGGGGAGCAGGAGCAGGGGAGAGGTGACTGGAGGGATGAAGGGATGCAGGAAGGGAGGGGAGGTTGCTTGGACAGAAGGCTGGGCAGGAGCACAGGCGGGAGGATGGGTGGGGGGCAGACAGGTGCACGGGCACAGGACTGGGCAGGGGGTCAGGGGGCTGGACAGGGGATGGGGGGGCAGGGGGCCAGCAGCCCGGGCAGGCCCGAGGTGTCCTATTGCCGGCGCAGGTGGCGGCGCAGCAGCAGGAGTCGGCCACGACACAGAAGGCGGAGCGGGAGGTGTCACGCATGGTCGTGGTCATGGTCGGGTCCTTCTGCCTGTGCTACGTCCCCTACGCGGCGCTGGCCATGTACATGGTGAACAACCGCGACCATGGCCTCGACCTGCGCCTCGTCACCGTCCCTGCCTTCTTCTCCAAGAGCGCCTGCGTCTACAACCCCATCATCTACTGCTTCATGAACAAACAGGTGACACCAGCGACACCGGGACACTCGCAGAGACACATGGGATAGGGGCGACATCCAGGGCACCCAGGAGATGGGACACCCGGGACACATGGGATAGGGGGGACACCCGGGACACCAGGTGATGGGGGCATCCAGGGGTGCCCAAGCATATCTGAGGACCAGGGACACCCAGGGACTCCCAAGCATGGGGAACACCCACGGATATGAGGGGACACCTCAGGACACTGGGGCAACAGGAGCATGCAGGGTTGCCCAAGGACATCTGGGGACCAGGGACACCTGGAGATGGGGTATGTGGGGTATAAGGGGCATCCGGGAACACTTGCATGGCTGGGGGTACCATGACCCCACGGACAGGAGATGGGGCCAATGCAGCATCAGAGGGTGTGAGGACAGTGCCAGGGCTCGACACAGGACCACTGGGACCCCCAGGCTGAGCTGTCCCCTGTCCTGTGACCCCGTGTCACCTGTCTGTGTCCCTGCAGTTCCGCGCCTGCATCATGGAGACGGTGTGCGGGCGGCCCATGTCAGACGAGTCCGAGGTGTCCAGCTCGGCCCAGCGCACCGAGGTCTCCTCTGTGTCCTCCAGCCAGGTCAGCCCCAGCTGAGGGGCTCTGGCACCGCCCCAGCCCCCGGGACCCCCGGCTGCCCCGCGGGACCCCCAGCTACCCCCCAGCTGCCCCCAGTGTGGGGCTGGCACTGGCCTGGGGGCCTGGGGGCCCCGGCCAGCCTAGGATGTAGCGCGGGTGGGACAATAAACCATGGCCGCGGTCTGAGCGCAACAGGGACCCAGTGAGCACCTGGGGCCCATGGGACGGGGGATCCATGGGATGGGCATCCTAGGGGCAGCTGTGCCCCACAGCAGGGTGGGAATGGGGGAGCCTGGGAGTGGCTGTGCTGCATGGTGGGATGGGACAGGGGTCTTGGGGGTGGCTGTGCCCCATGCTTGGCTGGGCTGGGGGTCCCACGGGTAGCTGTGCCCCACAGCAGGGTGGGACAGGTCCTGGGAGTGGCTGTGCCCCATGGCAGGGAGGGACAGTGGGTCCCAGGGGAAACTGCCCCACAGTCGGGCGGGACGGGGGTCCCGGAGGTGGCTGCGCCCTGCAGTGGGGCAGGATGGGGGTCCCATGGGTGGCTGTGCTCCACAGTGGGGCAGGATGGGGGTCCCGGAGGTGGCTGTGCCCTGCAGTGGGGCAGGATGGGGGTCCCATGGGTGGCTGTGCCCTGCAGTGGGGTAGGACGGGGGTCCCGGAGGTGGCTGTGCCCTGAAGTGGGGCAGGACGGGGGTCCCATGGGTGGCCGTGCTCTGCAGTGGGGCAGGATGGGGGTCCCATGGGTGGCTGTGCCCTGCAGTGGGGCAGAATGGGGGTCCCATGGGTGGCCGTGCTCTGCAGTGGGGCAGGACGGGGGTCACATGGGTGGCCGTGCTCTGCAGTGGGGCAGGATGGGGTCCCATGGGTGTCCGTGCTCCACGGTGATGCCATGGTGGACTCTGCTCCCTTGTCCCCCTCAGGCCTCACGGGCAGTGGGGGGCAGGGAGGTGGGATGCTGCTACCCATCTCCATCTGTGAGGCTGGGGTGGGGCTGGGCCCCCCCATCTGTGGGGTGGAGGTGGGGCTGAGCCCCCCCATCCGTGGGGCTGGATTCCCTCTATGAGGCTGAGCCCCCAAGCCCCAGGGGCAGGACTCCCACAGGCCTCACATCCCCCCACACCCCACATCCCCCCACCCAGTTCCCCCCACTCCCCTCCTCAGGGCGCCCCCGGCTGAACCCTTCTGGCTCAGGCGGGGGGGGCTCCCCCAGATCCCGGTTTAGGGGGAAACAGGGAATTAGGGTCCGTCCCCCTCGGCCCATCAGGGGGTGAACAGGTTTATTGAGTTCCAACCGATCTGAATCCCTTCAATCAGCCCGAGGAGAAAATCGAGGAATAAACCCGGAGGAGGTGAAAAATCCGTGTCCGGAGTTGTCAAAGGGTCCCAAATCCTCATGGATGGGCAGGGGGTGTTAGGAGAGGGGCTGCTGTGGGGCTGGGTGGCTGCATCAGAGGTGAGGTTGCACCACAGGCTTTCCCAGTATTCCAAACATCACTTACGCTGTCCCGAATCATCCCTGGCGTCCCACATCACTCCCAGATCACCCCCAGCATTCCCAGATTCCCAAGGCCCGCATGGGGGCATATTCCCAACCCACTGACCCCTGGATTTAGGGAGGAGAGGAAAGGAGGAGGAATAGAGAGAGGAGGAGATGGGAGGATCTGGTCAGCCCTTGGAAACCTTTGGGAAAGGACCTAAGGGAAAATCTGGGCATTTGGAAATGGCTGGGCCTGATTCCTTGCAGCTCCGGTGGCTGCAGGGGGATGAACAACACAGAAGAGAGAAAACCTTGGGAATTGTCCCAGAGCGGGGTGGGATGGTGGGATGAGCCCCCCCCCAGAGGTTTGGGGGGTTCAAGGCACTTGGAGCGGGGCGGGGGGAAGGGTCTTGCCCAGATCCCAGGGGGCGGCGATGGGCGAGGAGGGTCCGACCGCCCTGGGGCCACCTCCGGGTCACCCCCCCCGGTCCTGCTGCTGCTCCGACGGTTTTTGGGGTTTTCTTGGGTTTGAATTTTCATTTCAATGTTCACTTTTTATTCCAATTTCACACCAACGTTTCCATTTAATTCAATTTCACTTCTTCGGTTCCAATTCTATTTCAATTTCGATTTTCATTTCAATGTTTAATTCCAATTCCATTTTTAATTCAAATTTCAGTCCAATTAAAATTCCAATTTTAATTTCAATTTCAACTTTAATTCCAATTTTAATTTTAATTCCAATTCCAATTCTAATTTTTATTCCAACGGCAATTCCAATCCCAATCCCTCTGTGAATTTCCCATTCCCCCCCAGGCCCCCGGGCCCCGCAGCCCTGGGCAGCCCCATCGCTGCCCCCACGCCAGGGGAGCTGTTTCCACACGTGGTAAAACCAAAACATACAAAAATAACCCAAAAGTCATTAAAACCCGGGGAAAACCCACAACAAGACGAGCCCCAAGTGCCGGGGGAGTGTGGCTTTCCCGAGCCCCATCCCCGGGAGCCGGGATGGGGTTTCTCCGCGGCAGGAACGGCCTCGGCGAGGGACGGAGCCCATAAATAGGTGTCGGTGTCGAGCCTAGAACTCGTCGTGCCGCACCAGCGCCTCCCCGAAGTCCGTGGCCTGGCTGCCCACGAACAGGTCCGACTTGTCCACGATCTCCTCCCGCGTCAGCTTCCCGTCCTGCAGGGAACGCCACATCCCGCTATTTCCCCATCCTGCCATTTCCCCACTCCTCCCATCCCGCTGCCAATATCCCACTGGCCCACCTTGTCCTGGTCAGACTCATAGACGAGGTGCCGGGCTTCGGCCTCGGCGTGGTCATAGTCTGAGGGCAGGATCCAATCCTTGGTCTCCTCCTTGTCCATCTTCCCATCCCGGTTCTTGTCCCGGAATTCCACAAACTGTTCCCGCTCTGTCTTCACCCACTCGGGCTCATCAGCGTCACCGTCCTGGCTGTACATGTCACCTGTGGGGAGAGCAGGATCAGGATCAGCCCTACGGCCCCCACCCCATCCCAAAGATTGACCCAAAGCCTTGAGCTCCCTAAATCCATCCCCAAAATCCAAAAGCACCATCTGGGTCATGATTTCACCCGAAAATCCTCAATGGAGGCATGGGGGCAGGTGGAAGTTGAGAGAGAGAAGAACATTCTGTGAGGGGGAGGGCTGGGAAGGACACAGCAGCAGCGGCTCCCACTGGACGGGGACACTGAGAGGATTTGGAGAGCACGTGGAGCTCCAGTGTCTCACCGATGTACTCCTCCAGGTCAATGAAACCATCGCCATTCTTGTCAATGTCCTCCATGGTTTCCTGCAAGAAGATGGTGGTGTGAGCCGAGCCCAGAGCAATTCCGGCCCCTCAGTGACCACCCGCCACCAGAGCTTCCCAAAATACCTCTGTGCTGGCCCCACCTGCACAACAATGTCCTTCATGTAGTCGTACTCCTCAGGGTGCAGGAAGGCCGTGAACTCCTCCTTGGTGGCTGCCAGGTCCCCATCCTTGTCGGCCATCTTGAAGCGCCGCTCATCCCGCACCATCATCTGTTTGTAGTTGAAGCCGTCGTCAGGGTCCGGATCGTCTGGGAGGGAGCACAGGGAGCACCCAGGTCAGCTTGGGCAGGGGAAGGACCATGGCACCCACCAACCCAACCCCACACAACCTCAAACCAACCTCAACCCAACTCAACATTCT
Source organism: Corvus cornix cornix (assembly GCF_000738735.6). Classification (NCBI taxonomy): domain Eukaryota; kingdom Metazoa; phylum Chordata; class Aves; order Passeriformes; family Corvidae; genus Corvus; species Corvus cornix. The sequence goes on from NC_047057.1 coordinate 176,073, forward strand.
CAATTCAACCTCAACTCAAACTCAACCTCCTCTACTGAACCTCAACTTCCTCACAACTTCAACCTCAGGACAACCTCAATCTCCTCAACCCAACCTCAACCTCCTCAACCCAACCTCAACCTCCTCAACCCAACCTCAACCTTCACCCCGACCCAACCTCCTCCACTCAACCTCCTCCACACAACCTTCTCCATCCTCAGCTTCCTCAATGCAACCTCAACATCCTCCACCCAACCTCAAACTCCTCAACTCAACTTCCTCCATCTCAGCACAACCTCCCAACACTTTGCCAATGAAACCTCAGTTGCAGCCTCCACTTCTCTCCTGTGCCCACTCCCAGGAGGAGGAGGAGCTGTGGAAGCCCTGGGATCATGACATTCCCAGGGAGAGGCCCCAAAAGACAAGGCTCGGGGGGTTTGGCCAGCACGGCCAGAGGCTCAACCTGAGCTATTTTGGGAGGGGAATGTGTAAGGGGATCTCACTCGCTGCCGGGGCGGTGGCAGGGCCAGGAGGCTTCAGCTGGGTGGGATCACGGGGCACGCGTGGCCTCTTGGCATAGCCTTGCCAGCAGCAGGACAGGAGTTCCAGGACACAGGGCCAGCAGTGTCCAGCAGCCTATGGAGAACATGGATGCTGGGGGACACTGCCACGCTCTGGTTAAGTTAAACCTGAGCCAGGCCCAATCTAAAGAAAGGGTCCAAAAGTCCCTGTGTCCCTGCTCTGTTACCTGGGACAAAAGGCAGGCATAGGGAGCCCTGGATTAAGGAGCTCTGGAGCAGCCCTGGGGCCATTAAATATCCAAAGATTGTGACTTGAGGCAGCTCTAGGGCAGAATGAACCCCAAATTCCTCATTCTGTTCCCAAGGTTTTGCCTTGAGAAGCAGCATAGCCCTGAACAAGGAAACCTTCAGGACCAATTCCTTAATTGCTGTTGGGCTAATTAATGGGTTTGATGGGGGAGTGGTGGGAGGCAGGTGGGTTAGAAAGGGTTAAACCCTCCCAACGCCCCCAAAGTCACTTCCTGTCTCGGTCCCTGGGCTGGGAGAGGTTTGGGGGAGCAGACGGAGGGGAAGGAGACAGAGTTGGGGAATTGCTCAGAGTATGGCAGCAAAGCCACAAGCTCAACCCAATGTCTTGTCTCCTGGGACAAACATTCCTGGTTTTGGATCCTACCATGGGACTGAGGAATTAACAAAAATAGGAATGATGATGATGATAATTTCTGATTTTGAAGGGAGTTTCAAAGGAATTTCCAGTCTCAGATGAAGCTCTTGGACATTTATCACTTGATATTCCCTGCTTCCCAGGATTCCCCCCAGCAGAACCCCACACTGCTCCGTGACACTTCTGGGGGCCACCCAGTGACTCATCCTGGCATGTAATTAATTAATTAATAAAACTGGTCCCAGCACCTCATTTTGCTGACAAAACACCACATTCTGGACCCTCCAGAGCAGCCAAGGGCGATGCCTGGCCCCATGCATCCCTTGGCCACTGCTCAACACACAGAAGGCACTTCCAGAGGCATTCCAGCCCCATTCTGGCCAAGGAGGGGAGCGAGGAGAAGAGAGAGGAACACTTCAGCAGCAAGGAGCTGTGGAAAAGTAATTCCTGCCGAGAGGAGCCAGAGCCAGAGCGTGAGGCAGGATCCTCCCGGCACTCCGTAAGGATACAAGTATGTGGGAGCAGCACGAGTCGAGGCTCCATCGGGGCCTGCCAAGGGCACTCGGCCTCCAGCACTGCTCCAGGTTTGGAATCGGCCGTGCCGGGGGCTGGGCACTCCCACTCGCTGCTCTGACTGTGGGAAGGAACTTCTCCTTAAGCTCATCAAGGGGATTCCATTAATTCAGGGTTTTCTCATTAAGGCTTTTCCTCATGAATGTTCCTATTTTTCCCTATCCAACAGCTGCACGTCCTGAATCCCACCCCAGACTCCTCAGTGCTCAAACCCTTCCCAGGACCTCTCTTTCCCCTTCCAGGCTGGATTTACACAGGGAGATCAGCCCAGACCCCAGAAATCCAGGGAAAAGGGAGGTTTGGGAAGCGCTGCCCCAGCCTGGGGGTGTCACGGGGATTTCCCTGGCCACCAACACAGCAAATCCAGATCCTCCCTGATCCCAAGGGAGATGGATGAGCCTCCTGTGCTGTGCAGCAGCTCCCTCTCTGCACATCCCACGGAGCAGTTTGACTATTTTTGGCAATATTTAGGAAATAAGAGTGGATTCAACACTCCAGAGCTGCAGCTCCTCCACCCGGGCCAGTCTACAGTGCCGGAGGCCAGAGCTGGCACAGGGCTTTAGGGTTTAAGGTTTTAACCCCACAAGAGCTGTTGCTTCCCACACTCCCAGGGATGTCTGAAGCCGTGCCACACTGCTGGCCCAGCACGTGTCCCAACATCTCTGAGTTCTGGGGTCTAACACTGCTCCCAGGATAAAGGAAAGCAATTGAAACCTCTGCTAATGGTTTTTTGTGGGTTCAGGGAAGCAATGGACACACCAAGGTGCTTCCACAGCCGCAGGTCAGTCGGTTCCACCTGCAAGTCCCAAATGCCCCCACAAGCCAGGAATTCCAAAGGGCCAGAAACCCCCATTCCCACATGCCATTAATCCCAAAATCACCTGCATTCAGCCCAGAGCTGCATTTGTCACCGGGAACATCAATAATGCCCAGACGTGGCTGCAGAGGGGAAAAAAGGGATGGGTGGGGCTGTAAACATGCCCTTTGGGGGATTTCCATGTATTTTGGGTTCTTTTCCTTAGATTTCTCTTTGTTAATGCCACCAGGAGATAAATCTGGAGAGTTTTGGAGGTTTTAAAGTGTGAGATCTCGGGGACATCTGCTCCAGCTGGCCCCATGTATACCAAGGCCATGCCCTACATCATATTCCTGTGCTTATCCCAGGGGAAAAATCCATCTCGGGTCAGCCAAACACCTGCCACCGCCGCTCCACACTCCCAACCACAGACTTCCTCTGGGCCTCCTTAATCCAGGCCCCAAACTCCCCCTCTGGATCCATGTCCATCCCACTGACTGTCATGCTACAAGCCCATCCTGATCCACCTCCACCCCACCAGCCCTCGCACTCTAAAGCAGAGCAGGACGTCCCAACTGCTGGCTCCAGGAAAGGCTCATCCCAAGAGCCAGGACCTACCCAGGATATATCCATAGGTGGCATTTTTATACTCCTCCCAGGAAACCAGCCCGTCCTCATTGAGGTCATGGCCCTTCCACTGGCGCTCCACGTCCTCGTAAATCCAGCGCTTTTGGGCAAACTTGATCCAGGCCTTGAGCTCCTCCACTGTCACGAACCCGTCTCCATCCTCATCTATTTTCCCTACAATCTTCCTGTGGGAAACGCAGAGAAATCCAGCAAAAGTTAAGAAGAATGAGGGGTTAGCAGGGAGGGAATGGGAAGGGGCAGAGGGGGTTAGTCGAGGTTGTTACAGACTTTGGGAATTCAAGTATTTGGAGTTCATCCTTAAAACCAACAATATGGTTCAGTTGCCAAAGCTTCAGCTCAGACATGAAAATTGCTGGCTCAGCCATTTTTGGACTACTCAGGTTTTGGTTTCTTCAGAAATTATCAGTTTTAGGGAAAAAATTCTTTTTTAGCCCCTGGGAAAGACCTATCCATGCGTCCTTTGACCAAGACAGCACCAGGTGATGAGCATGGACCCATATTTATATTAAAAATGGGAATATTGGCTCTGCCTCCCCTGGTGATGCCAGGAGAAAGTTGAGGTGGTTATAGAATTTGCAAATTCAACCATTTGAAGAGTTTATCTTTAAAACCAACATTTGAGTTAGCTGCTGAAAAACTGGGTCAGCTGCCAAAACGCTGTCCCGGACGCAGAAAACATTGGCTCAGACATGGAAATCACCAGCTTGGCCACTCTTGAACCACTCAGGCTTTGGTTTCTTCAGGAATTACAAATTTTAGAGGAAAATCTTCCCTGTTAAATCTTAGGAATCCATCTGTGTGTCCTCCCACCTCGATGGCGCTGGGCGAGGAGCACGGATGCACATTTCTGCTAAACCCGGAAAGTTTGGCTCTGCAGTAGGAGCTGGAGCAGCCCAAGCCCAGCCCAAGCCCAGCCCAAGCCCAGTGGAGCAGAGGAGCCCTGGAGCAGCCCTGGAGCAGCCGGGCCTGTCCCACGTCCCACCCGCTGCCCGGGGGAGCAACCGGAGCAGCCCCAGTGCCACAGCGGCCGCGTGCCTCCGTTATTTTTAGCAGCAGCTGTAGGAAAAGCCGGCAGGAATGCAGGATCCAGGGGCAGATGGAGCCGGGGGGTGGGGGCTGTTTGATCCACAGCGCTCCACAGGGCTCGCTCCCCGGAGCAGACGCAGCTCTGTGCGGGGAAAGTTTCGGGCTCCTTGGATGAAAATCAGGGGTAACGGTCCCAAAATCCTTTGTCTGGTGAAGCAGGATCCTGTTTTTTTCCTTTAATATGAAGGTTTAACAGAAAACCCGTTCAGGAATCCTGAGCTCCAGCCTGGGTATTTGAGGAATTTTAGAAGACAGGTGGAAAACACGGAATTTTTAAATTTTAAATCACCACTAGGACTATTAATTCCAAAAATATTGGTGCAAAGGAAAACCCGGACACCGGAGCCACCCGTGCTCACAGCCAGGTTTCCGTGTTTCAGAATTGCCTTGGTCAAGGACAATCAGGAATTCCTCCGTGGCACAAAGGATGTTCCTGGCAATGAGAAACTGGAGAGAGACTGGAAGAAAATGGGGAAAAATGTGAAATTTAGTTCTGACTAATTTTCTGAGGTGCCAGAGTGGGGGCAGTGAGCAGGGCTTGGAGACCTGAGCAGTTTTATAGAGAAATACATAAAATAAATATGTAAGTATCAAAACCAGCTCATCAGTAGTGCCCAAAGTTATGCATAAATATGTAGATTATTATATAAATATTTCAGAATTTTATATATCAATATGCAAAGCATCCCTTCCAATATTCCTGATCAAACGGAGAAATATGAAAAAATCACATAAATAGTAAACATTTGTCCATGTAAATATATAAACCACAGATAAATCTGTCGAATTCTTCCTATTTCAGGGAAACAATTCCATGTTTCCTTCTCCCAAGAAGGTAACACCACCGGCAAAGGGAGTCATTGGGGAAAACCCCTGGAATGGAGGACCAGAGCCGGCAGGGGTTGATGGCCAAAGCAGTTTTTCCAGGGCAGTTACCAGGGGGTTAATTAGGGAACAGCTTCCCAGGCAAGTCAAACCCTCTCCAACCCTTGCCAGGCACTCAGGAAGCTCCCAAACCTCCTCCCCACCCTGGTCCCGCACCCGGGGCCGGCACCAGCTGCTCCCGGCTGCTTTCCCAGGGCAGGAGCCACCGAATCCTCACATTTTCCCAAACCCCCATTCTGCCCCCCCCGCAAGGGAGGGCAGCAGATGCTCGGGAAGGGCCGGCAGCTGCTCGCCGTTCCCACTCCCTGATCCAAGCGGATCCGCGTGCCCAGGGCCGCTGCCAGGGAACGGCACTGCCGCCGGCACTAAACAAGGTACGGCCCGGGCATTGTTCCCAAATCCCCGACGGCCCAAAAGGCAGGGAGGTGAGCAGAGCTGCGTGGAAAGCACTTGGAAAGCCGGAGGCGGAGCTCTCGCAGAAAAACAGGCCCTTCCTGCAGCACAACCCCGTTAAAGCACAGAATTTATAGAATCAGACCGTGATAACGAGTTTATCAAAGCAATTCCAGCTCGGGATAGAGGAACTGGCCTCAGCGGATAAAGCTGCGGCTGGTTTGTGAGGAGGGCGGAAAATCTCGGCTGGAAAGTCGGCGCGGGCGGGCGCTGCCGGCGTTCCGGGAGATAACTCGGCAGAACAATGGGATTGAGCCGTGACTGAGCCCGGGCAGCGGGAACGCGGCGGGGGAGGGCGGCCGGGGCTGAGCGCTGAGCTTCCCCCAGCATCTGACGCTGCTCCAGGGGGGTCGAGGGATTCGCTCTGATTTTGCCAGAAGGCAAAAAGCCTCCTGGATCCTATATTTTGGGAGTTTACAGAGCAAGCAGGGCCTGGCTCCAAGGGATCATGGGGTTCTCCAGTTGAAATAGTCCCTGGAGGGTGGAAATTCCCTCCGGCCCACCAAGTGTTGGGGGAGAGGCCAGCATCTCCTTCCCACTGGGAGCCTGGACGATCCATAGGGATGGATGGAACGTGGCACTCCCTGCCCTGCACATCCCGCTGTATCTGTGGGACTTGGCTCACTCTGAAAGTTTCCTCAGCACCCACATGTGGTTGAGCTTTTCTTTCCCATCAAGGAGCACCATTCCCCAAAAACAGCCCAAAATTCACCGTGGGCTGCGGTAGGTGCTGCTCTGGCAACAGCAAGGTTGGGATGCTTGGCTGAAAAAACCGGGTCTGACTAAAAAAGGGGAGATTTAGGTGGGGTATTGGGAAGGAATTCTTGGCTGGGAGGGTGGGCAGGCCCTGGCCCAGGGTGCCCAGAGCAGCTGGGGCTGCCCCTGGATCCCTGGCAGTGGCCAAGGCCAGGCTGGACATTGGGGCTGGGAGCAGCCTGGGACAGTGGGAGGTGTCCCTGCCCATGACAGTGGGTAGCACTGGATGGGCTTTAAGGTCCCTTCCCAGCTAAATCATTCCAAGAAAATCCAGCCAAAGGCACCCAGTTCCAAGGTGATTGGAGCCCAGCATCCTGAGGAGTGTCCAGAGCTGCCCAGGGAGCCTCCGCTTCCCCAGTTCCCCCCACCCCACCCCGCTGGAGGCTGCAGTTCCCAGGTTTGAGCCACCCGGAGCCCCAGAACAACTGCAGCAGCAGCTGCTGCGGGGGCACCCAGCCCTGCTCCGCTCCCGGGAATGATCCCAGGGCCAGGCCGGGGGGGCCCGGGGGAGGCACAGCCAGATCCCAGGGGAGGTGCAGCCATCCTGGATCTGAGGGGAGACACAGCGCATCCTGGGTCCCAGCCGAGGCCCAGCCCCACGCTGGAGGGGGAATCTCCATGCAGGGTCTGTTTACCCAGCTCCCAACCAGCTCCTTCCAGCCAAGAAATACCCGTGATCCCAGGGGCTCTAGTGGTACCCGGAGAACACAGAGTGAGCGCGTCACAGCCCAGCCCCCCATTGTCTGCTCCAGAGTTTTGGGGAATGCCTGGCACTGGGAATGGCTCCAGGTGACTTCCTGGGGAATGCCTGGCACTGGGAAGTGAATTCCTAGGCTGGGAGCGGGGTCTCCTGCAGGGGGAACGGTGCACGTGCCACCATCCCCACTGGTGCTGCTCCCTGTGTCCCCGCTCCCTGTGCCCGGAGCTCTCTCTGGGAAGGGTCGGGATGCTCTCCTTACCCCAGGCGCTCCTTGCTCTCCTCCGGTGTGAGCTGGTCGAAGCTCTTGGCCTCGTCAGCGCCCAGGAAGGCGTCGTGGTCGTAGTCGAAGCTCTGGGCATCGTCGTGTTCGCGGGCGCTGAGCGGGGCCTCGCGCACCACACGCTCCTTGCGCTCCGTGGGCTTGGCGGAGCCGCACAGTGCCCACACGCTCAGGCACAGCAGGAGCCGCGGGAACAGCATCGTGCTGGGCCTGTGGGGACAGGGACACCGCGATGGGCCGGACCCGCCGGCACAGGCACCGGGCGGCACGGGCAGCGACAGCATTAGGGCGTGCTGTCAGGGAAAAACGGGGATTAGGGCAAATTATCTGGGGAAAATAGGGATTAGGGCATGTTATTGGGGAAAAACCAGTTCAATAGTAATACTGATTATGGGAGCAAAAATGATGAATTGATCCAGATGATCTGGACAAAATGATAAATATGGATTGTCTGGGCAAAGACAATGAACTAATGCAGATTGTCTGGGAAAATGGGGAATTAGTGCAGATTATGTGGGCACAAATGACTAAAAAATGCAAATTATCTGGGAAAGTGATGAATTCCTGACTATTCTCAGGGCAAATTGATTAATTGATCCCAATTATCAGGGCACTGTAATGAACTGATATGGGTTATCTGGGCAAAAATGATTCCCTGACACGGATTATCAGGGCACAGGGATTAATTAACACAGATTATCAAGGCACAGGGATCAATGGATGTGGATTATCAGGGCACAGTGACTAATTGACACAGATTATCAGGGCACTGGGATTAATTAACACAGATTATCAGGGCACAGGGATTAATGGTTGTGGATTATCAAGGAACAGGGATTAATTAACACAGATTATCAGGGCACAGGGACCTTCAAGCCCCCGGCGCACGTGGGCAACATCCCGTTTCCCCCGGAGCTGCTCCCAACCCCATCCCAGAGCCCCTCAGAGTGGCAACTGTGGCTGGGAAGGGATCCAGGGGTGGGGAAAGGGATCCTGGCGGGAAGGGAGGAAGTGGATCCAGATGGGAGGAATGTGAAGGACGTGCGGCACAGGCCCCCTCTGCTCTCCCTCCTCCCAACATTCCCTCCCCAAGCCCTTGTGCCGCCTCCTCCCAACGCCTCCGGACGCTCCTCCAGACCCGATGTGGGTGGAATCCTCCCCCACCAACCCGATCCCCCCGCACTGGAACCCGCCTAATCCAACCACCCAAATGTGCCTGGGATCGATGGCAGCTCTGGAAGGATTCCAGAGGCTGATCCCTTTAAATCCCAACTGAAATTCAGGTGTTCCCCACCCTTGTCACTGAGATCCCAACTTAGATTCCATCATAGATCCAGGTGTTCCCCATCCTGATCTCTTTAAACTTCAGTCCAGGTATTCCTCCTCCTGATGTATTTAGCATTAAATTTTAATCAAGATATTTCTGTTCTTTAACTCTTTCACTCCAAATTTGATCCAGATACTCACCATCCAGAGCTCTTCAATGCAAATTTAATTCAAGATATTCCCCATCCTTATTGCTTTAATCTAAATTTAAACCCAAGATATTCCCCATCCTTACCCCTTTCAATTTACATCCAGGTCCTCCCCACCCAGAGCTCTTAAACATAAAAGTAAACCAGGTATTCCCATTTTTTAGCACTTTAAATCTGTGGTTTAAAATCCAGGTATTCCCCTTTAACCTGAACTCAGACCAAGGAATTCTGCCCTGGGAGTGACCCAGGAATGACCTGGGACTGCTCCCACGTCAAACCAAGACAGTGGTGGCCAGACATGGGGGAAAGAACATGGAAAAGCCCTTTCCTTCCTTTTTTTTTGAATAAGGATCTATCGGACCATTCAGAAAACCCACAAATTTCAATTCCTTGGAAGTGGGGAAGGAGGGGGTATGGAGAAGGGATTTGGGTTATAAAGAGTAAAAGTCACTTTTTTAGTGTTTCTGGAGAGGAAAAACATTCCAGGAGGGAAAGCCAATTAGAGGTGTAAGTGGAGCTCTGGATATCCATGTGCTGAGGACCTTACTCCTGCTCACTGTGGACACATCCCAGTGCCTGGGGCCTGCCCGGCCTCATGCTGATGCCAGGATCAGCCCAGCCTGGAGCACAGGGCGACCTGGAACAGGTCAAACACCCCGATTTTATCTCCCAGTGTCCACACAGAGCCTGGGAGGCACTTGGAAGTGATTAAAGAGGGACAATCCAACCTCCAACTGGATCCGGGCACAGGGCCGGGAGCTGCTGCGGGAAAGGTGCTCAGAGAGACCAAAACCCACGAACCAACTGTGATCCGTAAACAATCACCCAAAAAAAACTGGCAGCACCAGCAGCTTCTGCTGACCAGCGGGATGGGCCCCCGGATTTTCTGCAGAGATCCCAATCTGAGGAAAAGGCAGAGCCCCTCTCCTCACAGGAGGAGCCACTGGCAGCAGATCCCTTTTCTCCTGAATAAAAGGGTGAACTGTGGGGAAGTCGGGAACAGGAAACAGTGGTGGGAAGATGTGGGGGTCAGAATGGGGGTCCAGACCCTCAGCTGGGGAGGAACTGAGGATTCCAGCAGAGCTAGGTGGGATTCTGATGGAGGACCTTGAGATTGCAAGGATATTGATGGAGAAACTTGGGATTCCAGGTGGGTTTGCTGTAACATTGATGGTGAAACCCAGAATTTCCATTGGGTTTGCTGGGATACTGACAGAGGAACTCGGAATTCTGCACTGGGCTTAGAACTGTGGTGACATTTAGAGAAAACTGATGGGAAGAAGCCCCTCTGGATGCACATTTCCAGTCTGGGAGGCCAATAGGATCCCATAAAACCCCTCATAGGCAACACAATTTGTTCAGGTTTGTGTATCAGCCTCTGTTTTGGCTTTTTACCAATGGGATCAATCCAATGGGATTGATCCCATTGGAGCAGCCAGGGAACAATTAACTGGGACCCCAAGGTGCCACCCCAGGGGCACAGCGAGGGTGAGGGGTGCGGGTTCAGGGAATTCCGGCCCTGAGAAAGATTTATGGATGCGGGGGAGACACTGGGAGCCAAAACCCGGGGTAGAAACGGGCTGGTCCTGCCCCAAACCAGCCCCAAAGTTTTGGGGTCACTGATGGCTGCGGGAGAGGATCACGGATTTGGGGTGACACCTCCTCGGCCCAGAGTCCCCGCGCAGGGCAGCACCGGGGGTCCCACAGCCCGTTATCTTGGTGTCCCGGGGGTCTCACAGCCCCTTATCCCGGGGGTCCTACAGCCCGTTATCCCGGCGGATGCCCCGGGGGACTCCATGGATCCCCGCGGGCCGGTCCCGCCCGGGTCGCGAGATGCGGACGAGGCTCCATCCCCGGGACCGGCGGTCCCCGCCGGCCCAGCCCACCCGCCCTGGGCCCGGTGCACGGGCCGCCCTGGGACTCAGCATCGCACAGCAGGACTGGCCGCAAAACTCGCGGACGCGGCGGCGCCGCCGCTCCCGCCCGTTCCCATGGAGACCGGGCCCGGCGCTGCCGCCGTCGCGTTACCGCCACACCGCAGCGGCCCCGCAGAGCCGCTCCCACCACCTCCCGGGGCCCCAAGCCCCGGCCCCGACCCCCATGCCGGCGCCCACCCCGATCCCATCCCGTCCCGTCCCGTCCCTCACCGTCCCCGCCGCCGCCGCCGCCGCTCCGCGCACCGGAAGTCGGCGCCGCGCCACGCCGCACAGCCCCCCGCGCGCCCTCCCCGCCAACCAATCACAGGAAGGCCACACCTCCCCCTCTGCGCCGCTCCGCGTTCCGATTGGTCTTCTCTGCCGCCACTCCGCCCCTTTGCCCGCCTCAGCCCCGCCCCCGCGCGCTCCGCCGGCCCTGCTTCCTCCGGCCCCGCCCCCTGCCGGGGATGCGGACGCTGATTGGCTGGAATGCGCCACGTCCTCAGGCGCGCGCCGGCCGCCGACCCCGCCCACCGGGGCGCCCCGCGCCGCACTGCGCACGCGCCTGCCAGGTGGGCAGAGTCACGTGTGTGGAAAAGGCGGGAAAGTCGAGGCGGCGGCGGACCTGGGGAGGGCTGTGCCCCTGCCCTGGTCATTCCTTGGTCACTCCCTGGTCATTCCCGGCCTTTCCCAGCCGGCTGGTGTGGCCCAGCTGAGTGGCCGGGCTGCCACGGAGCCGCAGAATCAGTTACACTTGCCCAGTGACAGAGTCCCCTGGGTCGGACCCACAGGGATCATGGATCCAGCTCTTGGCCCTACACAAACATCCCAAAGTACGGAAAGTCACGCTATGAAAAGCCAGTGTCCACGAAGGAGACAGAGGAACCCTGCAACTTTATTTGAATAAAGGGAGAGAGTCCACTGGGGCACACACCTGCGGGGTTTTCTCTGTCGAGGTTTCGGAGGGCGCAGCCTCCTTTTATCCCAAACTCCCGGCTGCATGTTGCTCTTTTCCTTTCCCTGTTGCTGAGGTACCAGGAAGGTGCAGCCTTCCCGAACCGCCTACCACATATTCTCCCTTAAACACGTCAGTTTTCCCCCAAAGTTCAGAAGTTCAGGCTTGTGCAGACGCTTGTCTAAGCTGTCTGGGCTCTGTAAGGAGCCTGCTGCTTGAAGTTGGTAGAGACATTAAGACCCATTTCAAAGATGTTAACACTCATACCCTCACCTATGGAATTGTTTGTAAAGACATTAGCACACATCTTTCCTATCACCAACAATCCCCCCTGGGCATCCCTGGCAGCGCTGTCCCAACGCTCCTGGAGCTCTGGCAGCCTCGGGGCCGTGCCCATTCCCTGGGGAGCCTGGGCAGTGCCCAGCACCCTCTGGGGAAGAGCCTTTCCCTGATCTCCAACCTGACCCTGCCCTGACACAGCTCCAGTCATTCTCTGTGTCCTGCGGTGTTTATCCAACTGGGCTGGGCACTTTGTCCTGAAAGATCTGGGGAGGGACAGAGCTGAAATGTCTCAAACTTCAAGAAAGATATTAAGGGTCTGGAGCCCCAGGAGCGGCTGAGGGAGCTGGAAAGGGGCTCAGCCTGGAGCAAAGGAGGCTCAGGGGGGACCTTGTGGCTCTGCACAAGTCCCTGACAGGAGGGGGCAGCCGGGGGGGTCGGGCTCTGCTGCCAGGGAACAGGGACAGGAGAGAGGGAACGGCCTCAGGCTGGGCCAGGGGAGGGGCAGGGTGGGCATCAGCAGGAATTTCCCCATGGAAAGGGAGCTCAGGCCTTGGCAGGGGCTGCCCAGGGAGCTTTGGAGTGCCCATGCCTGGAGGTTTCCAAGGAAGGGCTGGACATGGCACTCAGGGCTCTGGGCTGGGGCCAAGGTGGGGATGGGGCAGAGCTTGGACTCGATGGTCTTGGGGTCTTTTCCAAGCTCAGTGATTCTGGGATTCTGGGAAAACTTTACTGAGATCCAAAGTGATTTTTTCTGGCTTCCCTGGATCAGCTCAGGGGTACCTTGTGGTACAAGGTAAAGAGGTTTGGCAATCAGGATGTTCTCTGGTGATCCCGTGGCTGCAGCCTTCTCAATAACTCCCAGAGGAATCTATTCCAAGATTGTGCAGGGCACCAAAGGGATACCAACAGGCCTGGAGCTTGCAGGTTGTGCTTTTGGCCCGTCTTGAAAACTGGGACAACTTTTGCCTGCTGCCAACTGATTTTGGTTGGAAAATCCTCCGTGACCATTGAGTTTCCCCAGCGCTGCCAAGGCCACCACTGCCCATGTCCCCAAGTGCCACATCCACACAGCTTTGAAATCCCTCCAGGGATGGGGACTCCACCCTGCCCTGGGCAGCTGTGCCAGTGCTTTCCAGGAGGAATTTCCCCAATATCCAACCCGAGCCGTTCCCTCTCCTCCTGTCCCTGTTCCCTGGCAGCAGAGCCCGACCCCCCCGGCTGCCCCCTCCTGTCAGGGACTTGTGCAGAGCCACAAGGTCCCCCCTGAGCCTCCTTTGCTCCAGGCTGAGCCCCTTTCCAGCTCCCTCAGCCACTCCTGGGGCTCCAGCCCCTTCCCAGCTCCGTTCCCTGCCCTGGACACGCCCCAGCCCCTCTCTCTCCATGCAGGTCCCAGCCACACTCCAGACGTGCCCCAAGCCATGACCACATCGATCCCAAAATAGTTCCAGGGCTCCTCGTCCGAAGTGACGGCCTGGCTATAAATACACCTCGCTCTGGTGTGTGAGGCCATGCTGCTTTAGCGGCTCCCTTGGACAAGGTGTGATCCCATCGGCAGGGAATGTCTCCCAGGACCCAAATCCCGGTTTACGGGCTCCCAGCAGCGTCAGGCTCTATTTAACCCGCGCTGCCTCCGCACCGTGACACATCAGCCGATGCCACGGGCTGAGGTCAGCGCCGATCCCGCTGGATGATCCCTGCGGAGACACGCGCGGCCACGTCTGCCCAACTCCCCGCAGAGTCACTGAGGAGAAACCGGCGCTTCCAGGGCCGTGATTCATCCCATCCTGCAGAAATGCCTAAATTAGGGCAGCAGGAGCATCCTGGGGCTGCAGCTCTCCCACTCCAAGGGAGCTGTGCCGGGGCAGAGGCTCCCAGCAGATATTTACAGTCAATGAGATAATTCCCACCCTCGGCCTCGCCGGGAGCCGTGCCAGAACTGACACTCGGACACGGCCCCGCAGTGAAGTCACGGGCTGAAAAAGCTCAGCCCAGAATTCCTTGGAAAACCTCCCACTGTGTTTTTCCCCTCGTTAATCTCCCTTGGTGCTGGAATTGCATGGTTTTGAGAGAAAAATGACCCCAGATATGGGGAACAGGCACTGAAAGCATGATGTTTTTATCTTATTAATAAAATGAGTCTCAGCAGGGTTGAGATGGTTTTTTGAACAAAAGGTGGCTCAGGAAGGTTGAAATGTTTCACTTTTTATTAAAATGTGAGTTAAGAGGGTTTAGATGGGTTTTTAAAATAAAAAAATGGTTTGAGGGTCATTGAGTTTTGGGGTTTTTTTAAATAAAAATGCTTGGGAGGTTGAAATGTGAGGGGTCTTTTTGAATAAAAGATGGTTTGGAGTTGGGCTTCTTTGTGGTTTTTGGATTTTAATGTTTGTGGTTGTGAGCTTATCTTTACATCGGTGGAGTAAAAGTCTGGATGACTCCAGACTTCTTCCTTTCTAAGGAATCCCAGAGAATCCTCAGCTGGAAGGGCCCCTGAGGCTCATCTCATGTGAAACAGGAAATAAGAGCTCCAAGGAAAACCAGGAGCAGCCTGGCTTGCCCCAGGTCCTGCCCATGCCAGCGGTTCCAGCCTGGGACCTGCTCCCCTTCCCAGGAGGCTGGGAATCCTCCCGGGCACAGGGGGATCTGGACCTGAAGGGATCCCGTGCGTGGATCTACAGGACACGGAGCGATCCCAGCAGAGGCCTTGGAGGGTAATGGAGCAAAGGCTGGATCCTGGGAGCGGGCCCTGCTCCCCCTCTGCAGGGGTGGGAACTCATCCCAGGCACGGAGGGACCCGGACACAGAGGAATCCCACATCGGCAGGACACGGAGGGCTCGGGGAGCGACAGGCTTGGGACGCTCCGGGGTGGACACTCGTGCTCAATCCCAGGGACATGAAGCAGCTCCCGGCCTGGAGTCCTGGGCATGGTCCACCAATGCCGACCAAAACCTGGAGGGGTTTTTCCTGAGGGGAATTTGAGGCTCTTTCTGTGTTATTCCCCTTTTGGAGGAGCTGAAGGACCTCCAAACTCCAAGTCCCTCATGAACCCCCTTTTCTCCACGTCTCAGACCATTCCCATTGTTTCTTTTTTCAGTTCTTGCAGTTTCTCAGTCTTTCGAAGCCATTGACACGTTGCAGCTGGATCCTCTTCTCTCCCAGTACTTCGCATAAGGCAAAACCCACTCCCAATCCCCGTTTTCTTCCTCACCTCCTCAGTCCCACTGGTTTTGCCCAAACTGTGAACATTTAGGGGTTTCTCTGCTCAGACAGCACTGACAGACAACATTTCCCTTCCCCAATGGTCTTGTCCCACTCCCAGCTGTCGGTGAGACCAGCTACCAAACTGGGTAAAAATTCTGATTTTCACACACTTCCCAGCTGGATATTTATTAATGGGACCTTCAGACACTTCCAAGTCCCAGAATTTAGGAAAGCATGTTATTTATTAACCAGCTTTTTGGCTGCAGCCGTGTTTGCCTCATTGTCACACACCCTGGCCAGCAAAGCTCCAGGGAGGATGGCCTCGGGATTTGGGCAAAAGAGAGGGAATTTTATTGGTCTGTGGGTGTTATTGATCCCCTCCCGCCCACTGCAGGGCCCCAGACACAGATTCCACGCTGGCTTTGCCTCTGTGAATTCCCAGAGAAACTCCTGGAGGAAAATCTGGGGTGGTCTGGGAAGAGACAAAACCCAAGGGATATGAGAACAGCCCCTGGAGGTCCCAGACCCTCCTCTGTGAGGAGAGGACGGAAAACCTGTGCTTGAAATGTGGGAAAAAGAAGCTATATGGAAATGTTTTAGAAATCCAGGAGCAGGGCAGAGCCATCCGGGCACGTCTGGGTGGAGGATGAGGGTGTGGATAGTCTGAGTCCAGCACGTGGACCTGCAGTGGGGGAATTTGGGTGGGAAGGATGGAGAACCAGGGACGAAGAACCTGGGATGCAGAACCTCCATCAGGAGGCCGCTTGGGAGGTGCCTCCCAATGGGAAAGGCTGACTCATGCTCTGCTTCGGTTTACCTCAGCCCATGGGAAGGAAGATATAGTGTCAAGAAACCAGACCATGAGCCTTTCCCGGCTTCTTCCAATGGCTCATTCCCAGTCCATCCCAATGCTCTTGTGCCTTGCGACCCTCTGTGGGACCCGCTGGGGGCACAGGCAGGGCATTCCCTCACAGCCCCAGTCCCACACCCGCACCCCAGAGCGGAGCCCGCGGCAGGGCTGGGCCCAATCCCATAAAACCCGGAGCCAGGCCCTGGACCCCGCCTGGTGCTGCCTGTGCACTGGTCCCTGGGCTGGCACCGCCGTGGCCCTTCGGGGACGGGCAGCGCCTCTGAACGGCCTCACGCTCCACCAGCGGGGCCGCGCCGTCACCGGGAAAAGCCCAAACGCCGCTGCCAAATCCAAGCGGAACAAACCCGGCCGGGCTCGGGTGGCTGTGGATGCCCCCGCGCTGGTTTGGAGGGGTGGCGTGAGGGAGGAGGAGAATCCCAAGGCCAGGGGAGTTCAGGAGCAAGGCGGCTGTGGGAGGATGGATGAGCCGAGGAATGCCCCGGCTAATCCTGCTGCCCGCCGCCGGCTATTTAGGGAAGAACCAAGGAGACCGCGCTCAGCTCCTGGCTCCCCTCCCGGTCCAGCTGGCTGAATCCCGCCCCGACACCCCCTCCTCCCTCTGCTCCGGGCCAGCCCTCGGCTCCGCTCCCCCGGAGCGGGCTGGGGACCACGGTGGCCCCGTCCCGCGGGCACAGCGCCCTCGGCACGGCTGGAACGGCCCTCGAGGGCCCGGAGAGGCGAATCGCCGCTCCTCGGGCCGCCCCGCGTGTGCCGGGGCCGCGGGAGCCGGGGATGAGCCCTGCGAGCCGTGATCTCAGGGAGCAGCAATGCGAGGGCGCTGCCAGCCCGGCTGCCGGCAGCGCCAGCCCAGAAATGTCCTTGTCCCAGCACGGCGCTGTCCCCGGCGCTGCCAGCGCACGGGTCACCCACCATTGTCCTGCCAGCCCCGGGACACCGCCACCGGCCCCGGCCCCCATCAGCCCCGGGCGCGGGGGTACCCGAGCGGCGGCCGCGGCAGGAGCGGCTCCGGTCACGCTCGGGTGAATTTTGAGGAAGAAAAGAGGTTTTTGCACCTGCTGAGTTGGCGGCCCAGACCTCCCGCTCCCCCCTTTCCACCCCAAAATCCCGTGGGTTTCTGCACCTCCGAGCCCTCACTGCCAGGACACACTCGCGTTGGAGCTACAACACGAATTCCAAGCGGCTGTCCCGCCGCGGTTTGGAACTGCCGGGATCCCGCGGCGGGATGGGGCTGTGGGGGAGGCGGCAGCTCCCAGCTCCGGGGTGCCGCCAGAGAGGGCTCCGGGGGTTTCCTCCGCCCTCCTCTCCCGCTGCAGGATGACGGATGGAGGTCAAAGATGACGCCATCAGCCTCTCCTCATCCTGGGCGTTGAATTTTCCCAGCTCTCTCCATCTGCCGGACCTTTGATTGGGAGAGCTTCAGCCAAAAAGGAGAAACTGAACCATGGAATTCCTGGTTCCGGAGCAGCAGAATTTAATTAAAACCACTTAAATCATTAAAGTGATTTGCCAACTAAATCAACACAATGAGAAACCTCCCATCAATTCTGCCCCTCCCTCGGGTTTGTTTCCTCAGG
Source organism: Corvus cornix cornix (assembly GCF_000738735.6). Lineage (NCBI taxonomy): Eukaryota > Metazoa > Chordata > Aves > Passeriformes > Corvidae > Corvus > Corvus cornix. Next base: position 193,686 of record NC_047057.1, read on the forward strand.
AAAAGGTCATGGGAGCAGTGGCTGGGCCGGGCCTGCACCCCAGCAAGGGTGGAAGTATCCCCAATGTCCTGTGGTGCTCCAGGACCCTGCGTGTGGCTGTCCTGGCACGGTGCCTTTGCTGCAGGATGTCCTGGATTCGATCCCTGTGACCGGGTCCTGTTTGTGTCCATGTGCGGCCCTGCCTGTCCCAGAGCACCAGGCTGCTTCCTGCTGCCTGGCAGGTTTCAAAGCTCATCCTGCGCTGCCCTTGGTCACCCGACCCCAGAGAACTCCTCTTTGCTGGCTCCCAGCTCCCTGCCCCTCAGTGCCCAAGGGAACATCCCGTCACGGCTCCATGAACTCAGCACCCCCCAAATAGCCCAGCGAGCCTGGCCCCCAGCAGGAGAGCTCCGGCCCCGGCTCTGGCCGGCGGATGATCTTACAGCCTGGGAAGCTCCAAACATGCTGCTCCTGCCCATAAAAAGCAAAGGGCTTTGGGCATGGAATCATCGGGAACACAGGGATTGCGCCAGCCAGGGGAAGTGTTCCCGGGAGGCAGCACTGTTGGAGAGGCAAAAGGGCAGAGGGAGCTGGGGCTACGGGTGGGGGGAAGCCCCAAAACACGGCTCAGTCCTGGTCCTGACCCCTCCAAGGGTTTGTAAAACACACCCAGAGCTTTGCTGCCGCCATTCGGCTCCTTGGCCACCTCATCCTGATGGGAATATGTGACCCAAGTTATGACAGCTGGTGGGTGGTCAGTAGCTCTGACTGAAGAAGCTGTGACCAGTCTGAAGAGATGGTCCCAAAAGGAATCGCCTTCCCGAGGCCTGGTGTCTGCCCTCAGCTGCTGGCAGGAGGGCCCGTGCAGAGACTGTCAGCTCTTTAGTGATATCAGCTCGTGATTCCAGCTCAGCTCTGCAGGGCAGCCTCCAGGCCAGACCAGGGAGAGACGAGAGGCTCGTGTAGCTGTTCCGCACAAGGCAGCTTTATTGGTCTGGCGAAGGGGAGCCAGGGACAGGCTTCTCTCTGCCCTCGCAGGGGCAGAGGGCTGGCTTTATAGGGATACAGGGGGTGGGTGTCAGAGGATAAAGGCCAATGGGTTACAAAGGATCTGCATGGGGTCTCCCAGAGGATTCTGGGTTTGTCTTCTCACCGTAAATGAAAGTGGCTCCCTTTCCAGGGAGTCTTGCTGGGAGATTGAGCACTCTCCTTATCTCAGCAGATGTCCCTCCAGGGCAGGGTGGGCATACCCCACACCAAATCATGCACCAGAAGCAGTTGTTAGGAACACAGAAGTGGTTATTCTGTTGTATTGTAATCCCTATTTTTCGATTGCCCCCAAATCCCAGTCTATCCCATACCACCAGCTATGGAGACCATTCCAGAGTGCTGGGGAGCCGGCAGAAGCCATCCCCTCCCGGCAGTGCTTGAGGCTCTGGGCACCTCAGCAGTGGAGCCCGCCTGGCTGCAAGAGACCGCACAGGGAAGTCCTCTCAGTGAGAAGCCAAGTTTTCCAGGCAGGAAGAGGAAAAACACCCCACTGGAGCAATGGTCCAATGGATAAAACTGGAATTTAATTAAGTTAAGGAGATGTTTGCAAAACTAGAAGATCCAAACCCCCTCCCAGCAACACCATGTGCTGCCCCCTGCCCGGACACGTGTGGAGACAACGGTCCCTCCGGAGCCCCCTGGACCCCTTCCGCAGCTCCCAGGAATTCATCTTCCTGATCTTCTTTGGCCACCCACAGCCTGTCCTCATCCACCGCCGTCCCCAGGGCCAGCCCGCAGGTCTGGGCGCAGGCGGATTTCCACCAGCCGGACAGCGCGGAGCAGCACGGCCAGCTGGGAGCACACCCGGGCCACCACGTCCAGGACAGGATCCGTCAGGTCCCGGACGCCACCCAGCACCTTCAGCAGGAAGAGCAGGAGTGGCTGCAGGAGGCTGTGAAACGCCGCCGTCAGCAAGGGCTTCAGGACATGGTCGCCAATGGCTGTCAGGACACCGACCACCAGCGCCTGGATTTGGGATGAAATCCTGAGTTTGAGGGATATTTGCCAGGAGTCACCAAAAATGGGCTGAGGCACAAAAATTCCACTACGGGAGGGGAAATGTGCGGCAGTGGGAAATGGAAGTTCCTTCTCCCAGTACTGAAGGACTTTGACATCCTCAGCAGCTGTTCCGGCCGTGGCTCTGCGGGAACAGGGCGGCTCACCTGGACCACGACCTCGCCAAGGAAGCGGATCAGCTCCACGAGGAAGAGGCTGAACACGCTGACCAGGCACCGCGGGATGGCAAAGAATTCCCGCAGCTTCCACTGAATCGTCCACTCGGAGCTGCCGTGGAGTAAAAGGAATGTCAGACCAGAGAGCTGACCCGCTGAGGGGATGGATCTCCATCCCAGAGCGGAGCCGGCACCCCAGGCAGTTCCTTGGCAGCACATCCCAGCTCCACAGCCACCAAATTAGGGATGAGAAAGCGCTGGAGGCGTGTTTCCACATGCTCTCCCTGTACGGCCCAAACCCGCCTGAAGTAGCCCCAAAACCCAGTCCATCGGGATGGGACCCAGAGCAGCGGCTGGCCGGGAGCCCGGGAAGCAACAGCCCAGTTCCAGGGAATCCCGTCCAACACCAGCCGGGAGCAGCTCCGGTGTGGGCAGTGCTGAGGCTCCCTCTCATGGCCACCACCACGAGGTGATCCGGGAGATCTACTCCGGTTTCTCTTTCCAGAAAAATACCAAGGGAAGAGGGGGAATTGTGCCCGGCTGGGAGGAGACTCCAGCCCACCGGAGCACCAGCGTGCCCGGGAATGCGACAGCAGCAGTGCCGGTTCGGGGGAGAAGGAGCGACCGCAGGATAATCCAAACCCTGAGGTTTTCCCCCATTTTGTCCGCATGACCAAACTTCCCATTTCCCAGAACCCCAGCCGAGATGCTCGATGCTGGCGCTCTCCCACCCAGGATCCCACTCTGGAGAAACCCCCAGTGAGGCCTGAGCAGATACCAGGGTGGGATCCCTGGGGAAATATCCCTTCAGCATCCCATAACTGGTGGTTTTGGTGCCGTTTCCCATCTGGGATCAGGCCCTGGCCTACAGCCAGACTTCACACAGGCTGCAGCTGTCCCTTGGGATCAACTGGGATCCTGGGAACAGGATGGACAGGCAAGTGCAGGCAAAGTGGTGGGATAAGCTGCAGAGAAGTGATCCAGCTGGGAATCCACCATGACCTGCTCCTCTCCGCCGGGGATCCACTGGGCTCTGCTCCTACACCCCCATTCACAGGGATCTGAGTCTCTTTCCCTGGGAATCCACCGGGATCTGATCTTCTCTTCTCCCAGGAATCCACTGGGATCTGCTCCCCACCACCACCCTGAATACAGTGGGATCTGCTGCTCTCTCCTAATAATCCCCCTGGCACCTGCGCTCCTGCGAGAAAGCCCCGATCCCGTTCCCAGCGGTAGCACCGGGATCGGGGCAAAAAATAACATTAAAACCCTGAAATCCGCAAGTTAAATGAGGCGAGACTGCCCCAAACCCGTCGGGACCCCCGAGTCCCCTCCGTCCCCCCGGGGACAAACCCGCACCCCCGGCCCCCGCGCGGCAGCAGTTACGGGTCCCCTTCCCCGGCGGGCCCCAGGGCAGGGAGGGGTCCCGATACCTCCTTCGGTTCTTCCTCCCGGGGCGGGGCGGGGGCACCGGGGGGGCGCGGGGGGCACCGGGGGGTCCCGGCGTGCGGCGGGGGGCGCCCGGCGCCATGGAGCAGGCCCCGCCCACCGGAACAGGCCCCGCCCACGGGGACAGCCCCCGCCCACCGGAAGAGACCCCGCCCACCGGGACAGCCCCCGCCCACCGGGACAGGCCCCGCCCCTATCCTCAAGCTCCGCCCCGCCCCCTCAGTTGCTGTCTTGGTCACGCCCACCGCAGGCCACGCCCCTTCGTTGACGGACAGCGGCCCCAGGGATAAATGACAGCGAGCGCGACCAATCAAAGCTCGCAGAGGGACTCCGCGGTTCCCGCCCACCGCGGAGATCCCCGCGCGTCACGTGGAGAGCGAGATGGGCACCGAGTATGCAAATATATGCAAAGTGTATGTTAATGAAGGGTCTGCCAGCAGTGCGGGGCGACAGCCGGGGAGATGGGGCGGGATCCGGGAGGGCGACACGAGGGTGGGGACACGGGGAGGACACAGGGGAACAAGGGTGGGGGGGCGTGGGGGGGAACACGTGGGGGCCGCGGGGGGAGGGGGACACGGAAGGGCACGAGAGGGGTGGCACGAGGTGGGGGGATCCTGTGGGGACACGGGGGGGCCCCGGTCCACGCCCCAGGCGCGGCGGTCCCGGGGCGGTCCCGGCCGGTCTCGCCCCACGCCCACGCCCGGCCCCGAGTGCGGAAACTCCGGGCGGCGGCCCCGGGACCGGCCCCGAGCGCAGGTGGGACCCGGGGCGCGGAGGAGTTCGCGGGTGGGTCCCCGTGGGAATGGGGGCCCGTGGGGTGTGTGCCCACGGGGAGGGGGCCGTGGGAGCGGGCGCCGTGGCGGAGCGATGCTGAGGTGGCCGGGAAGAGCCTTGGGGACACGCGGGGACAGTGCCCCGTCCGTGAGTGGGGGCAGGGTGGCCGCGGCCGAGGACGTGCCCGTCCGTGCGACACGCGTGGGCGCTGCCCGGTGATGGGGGGACACGCGGGGACACGCGGCTAGAGGGGACCGGGGGTGGTCTCCCCTCACGCGGCTTCTGTGACCCCGCATCCCTCGCGTGTCACCCCGTGTTCTGCTCTGTCTCTGTGTCTCCCGTCCCCCCTCACCCTGTGACCGTGTCCTCCCCATCCCCTCACCCTGTGACCGTGTCCCCTGTCTCCTCACGCCGCCCCTCTGTCCCCCTTCCCTTCTCCGTGTCCCCTGTCTCTCCGTGTCCCCTGTCTCCCGTATGCTTCCCGTGTCCCTCCGTGTCCTCGTGTCCTCACTGTGTCCTCCACGTCGCTACACGTGTCCCCCATCCGTCGTGCATCCCCTGTCCCCCTGTGTTGCCTGTCCCCTGTGTACTCCCTTGTCCACCCCGTGTCCCCGTGTCTCCCATCCTGTGTCCTCACTGTGTCCCTCACGTCCCCGTCCCCCATGTCCCCCATCCCGTGTCTTCTGTCCCCCGTCTCCCTCACGTCCCACATCCCCTGTGTCCCACTGTCCCTCCTGTCCCTCGTGTCCCGTCCCCTTCTCAGCTCCACTTTTCTTTCCCTGAAGCCACCGCAGCTTCTGCTTTCGGGGTGTAGGTGACGCCCCCAACACCCACGGGGGAGACAGAGCCCAGGGGCGGCCTCACCCACCCTCCTGGCCCTGAAAGCGGAACCGGGGCCACGCACGGCCCCTCTGGGGGAGCCCCGGTTCCTCTTTCAGGACCGAGGGTGCCACGCGGGAGCGTGGGGTCACGAGGTGCCCGCTGGTGTCCCCAGGCCATGGACCCCCCCCGGCGGGTGCGCCTCAAGCCCTGGCTGGTGGCCCAGGTGAGCAGCCGGCGCTTCCCGGGGCTCCGCTGGCTCGACCCCGAGCGCCGACGCTTCGTCATCCCCTGGGGACACGCCACCAGGAACCCCCCGGGGGGACCCCAGGACCACGACACCATCTTCAAGGTGACACCGGGGGACTCGGGGTGGGAGCGACAATGGGGACGTGGGATGGGGGTGACAGGGTGATGGGGTGACAATGGGAACATGGGGTGGGTGACAAGAGGGACACTGGGTGGCGGTGACAAGGATGATGGGGGGACATGGGATGGGTGGGTGACAGTGGGGTGTGGTGGCGAGGGGGACCGGGGACGTGGGGGTGATGGGATGACGGGGCGCACAGGCGGGGGGTGCCGGGCGCTGACACCCCCGCAGGCGTGGGCGCAGGAGACGGGCCGGTTCCGGGCCGGGGACCCGCCGGACCCGCCGCGCTGGAAAGCCACGCTGCGCTGCGCCCTCAACAAGAGCCGCGAGTTCCGGCTGCTGCTGGACGGGCCCCGCGGCTCCCCGGCCCAGCCCTTCCGCGTGTACGAGCTCTGCGAGGAGCCCCCCGGGGGCGCAGGTACGGGGGGGCTCTGGGGAGAGCTTTGGGCACCCCCGAAGTCCCAGCACCCCACAAGGACATGACGCCCCACAAGTGTCCCACACCCAAAAGCCCCAGCACCCCATGAGGTCCCAGCCCCCCAGCAGCCCCCCACACCCCCCAAGGACTCAGAGCCCCCCGAGACCTGGCCCCCCAAAAGGGACCCGCCTCCCTGAGAAGCCTCAGTGCCCCATGAGTCCCCAGGACCCCTCAACTCCCTCGGCACTTCCCAGCCCCTCTCTCCCTTGCAGAGGGGGGGGATGAGGATGACTATGGCTGCAGCGGGGAGGAAGACGTCAGCCAGGTATCGGGGGGGCTCAGGGTGGGGGGATCCCCAAACCGGGGACATCTCAGGGGGCAGGGGGTGTCCCTGTAACACCCACTGTGCCCTGCAGCTCCAGAAGATGACATCCCTGAGCATCGATGGTGAGTGGAGGGCATTGGGTGGGTCAGGGTGTCGGGGGGTTGGGCTGCACCCCTGACCCCCCTCTCTGCTCCAGACACGCAGCACAGGGGGGACCTGCTGCCCCCCTACCCCTGGTCCAAGGAGGAGGCCCCCACCTTTGCCAGCTGCTGCCCCTCGGGAAGGCCCTTTGGGCCTCCCCCCCCAGCGCTGCTGCAGGGGGAGGTGGGGGGCACCCATGGGGCCCCTGAGCTGCTCCCCAGTGCCCTCGCTGAGACGGGGCCCCCCCTGGGCCCCCCGGGGCCCTCGTCCTCCTGCCCGGTGGCACCGACAGAGCACCTGATCCCTGACCTGCTTGTCAGCCCCCACATGCTGCCACGTGAGGAGGGGGCTGGGGGTCTTGGGGGGCTGGATGGGGTGGCTGGAAGGATGTGGTGGCCATGGGGTGGTGGGACAGAGGTGGTCATGGGTGTGGGGTGGCCATGGGATGGCCGTGGGGTGGCTGGACTGGAGTGACCATGGGTGCAGAGTGGCTGTGGGATGGATGAGGGTGGCCAGGGGGTGGGCGGAGGTGGCCAGCTGGAGTGGCCCTGGGGTGCTCCCTGACCCCTGCTGACCCCCGTGGCCCCCGGCAGTGACTGACCTGGAGCTGAAGTTCCAGTACCGGGGCCGCCAGGTCTGCGCCCTCACCGTGAGCAACCCCCACGGCTGCCGGCTGTTCCACAGCAGCCTGGAGCCCACGCGCGAGCAGGAGGAGCTCTTCGGGCCCCTGACGCTGGAGCAGGTGCCCTTCCCTGCTCCCGACACCATTCCCAACGAGAAGCAGCGCTTCTACACCCACCAGCTGCTGGACGTGCTGGACCGAGGGCTCATCCTGGAGCTCCAGGGCCAGGATCTCTTCGCCCTCCGGCTCTGCCAGTGCAAGGTCTTCTGGACGGGGCCCTGTGCTTCTCCCCAGCCCGGCCCTAACCCCATTCAGAGGGAGAGGAGGACCAAGCTCTTCAGCCTCGAGGGCTTCCTCAACGGTCAGAGGGCAATGGATTGGGATGGAGAGGTCAGCTGGGGCGGGGGGACCCCAGGCACTTGGGCACCTGGTGGCATGAGGGGGACAAAGGTGTAATGGGGACACCAGCTGGAATGGTGGGGACACCAGGTAGGATGGGGAGACAGCAGGTGGCACCTGGGAACCTGGTGGAACGGAGCTGGGATGGGGGTTGCCCTGGGTTGGGTGGTGGTGGCGGCACGGGCAGGCACAGGTCCCTGCCCCTCACCTCGGCATTGGGCCCCGCAGGCCTCATCCAGTTCCAGAAGGGGCAGACCCCCACCCCGCCCCCCTTTGAGATCTTCCTCTGCTTTGGTGAGGAGTGGCCGGACCAGAAGCCCAAGGAGAAGAAGCTGATCACGGTGCAGGTGAGGGGCCAGGCCCGCGGCTGTCCCGGGGGACACGGGCGGGTGTCCCTGCCCGCGGTGACGCCCTGGGCTCCTGCAGGTGGTGCCGGTGGCGGCGCGGCTGCTGCTGGAGATGTTCTCCGGGGAGCTGTCCTGGTCGGCCGACAGCATCCCGCTGCAGATCTCCCACCCCGACCTCAAGGACAGGATGGTGGAGCAGTTCAAGGAGCTGCACCAGCTCTGGCAGAGCCACCAGCGGCTGCCGCCAGCGCAGCCCCCGCCCGGCCCCTCCGCGGGTGCCTGGGCGCTGCCCCCCGGCCCCCTGCCCCACTGACAGGGACACGGGGACAGCCCTGGCACTGCCAGCCGGGGTGAGTCACTCGTGGCCATCTCGGCTGGTGGAGCCGGGGCCACCCAGCACCGTCCTCATCCTGTCCCCATCCCCATCCCCATCTCCCCAGAGCTGCCAGTGACCAGCAGCCAGGGGAGCTCCGAGGGGGACCACCCACCCTGGGGCAGCTCTATCGGGGCCGAAGCAGCCGGACCCCCCTCGCTGGATTCCCCAAGGATAATCCCCCCGGGGTTTTGGGGGAAACAGCAAGAAGACAGGGGCTGGGGCCCCCTTGGACCTGGAGCTCCCAGGGATGGGGGGTACCCAGCGCTGGGGGGCACAAAGCAGCCCCAGCCCCGAGAGAAGAACCAGAGGGGGCTTGGGAGGTTTTAATTTATTTTTTCAGGTTTTTGTTGTTTTTTATTGTTCTCGAGATGGCTACACACCCCCAGAGGGAACCGCATGCGCCCGCCCGCCCTGCCCGCACTCGAGCCACCGCCTCCTACCCCAAAATCAAACCAAAGAAAACCCCAAAAAAAGGAAAAAAAAAAGAAAAAAAAACCCAAAGAAGAAAACAAACTAAAAAAGCAGAACAAAATAAAATATAAATCTCTATTTGCAGAGTCCGTCCCGCCTGTGTCGTCTCTGGGAGTCGGCACCAGGCAGGCCACGGTGGGCTCAGGGGGGCAGCGCCCCAGGACCCCCAGACTGACCCCCCATTTTCCTAAACAATTTGTATTGTTTGGTTTTTGTTTGTTTCTTTTCCTTCTTTTTCTTTTTTGTCTCCATTTCACAGAAAGTTTTTCTACTTCTTTTGCTGCCGGGCGAATCCGAGTGGATCCGTCTGACTCCTGTGCCTGGTGGGGTTGGAGTTGGGTTGGAGGGTGTTCCCGTTGGGCTGTTTCTCGGGCGGTGGCCGAGCTCCGGGGTGCGAGGCCGCCGGGCAGGCGGGATCCCCGAGCCGTCCTCCCACGGCTCTGGACTCCGGGACGTGCTGGAGCGGGCGAGAGCCCTCGGCTGATTGTGGGACACATTCTTGGGTTGCTGTTTCCTGTCTTCTCCTTAAAGACATTCCTGGGAGGAGGAAGGGAGCATCAGCCCTCTATCCCCACTGTCCTGTGGGGCGAGGGACCCCAAGCCAGGCCCTTACCTGGGAGACAGGAGCCACGTGGAGCCGGAGCTATCGGAACAGGCGGGTGAAGTCCCTCAGAGCCCAGCAGACTTGTTTACATTCCTCAGCACTGCAAGACAAGGGGTGACACCAGGGGCTGACCCCAAGGGGACGTTTGGGACCCAGGGCAGGTGTCCTGCCGAGGGATGGGAGCTGGGAGCATGGCAGCTTGGCTCCGAGATGCTGGGAGAGATGAAGGGACAATCACCGGGGCAGACCAAGGTTGGCAGCCCCCGGGACCATCCCTGGAGGGGACCGGGTGCCACCACGGTGGTGTCTGGGTGAAGGAACCCACTGCCCCTGGCACTCGGCCTCTGGGATTTGTCCAGGGACAAGCTGGAGCCAGGCAGAGGGAGGCGATGCTCCCAAAGCAGCCGGTGGCCCTGGGAAGGGACAGGCCCGGGCCGGCAGCTGGAGCCAGTGACTCACGGGGATGAGGCGGCGGCTCCGCAGGGATGGGGCCGGGCAGAAAAACCCGTTGGGTGACAGCAAAGGCGCCTGTGGCCCCCAGGGCTCCGTGTGCCTGTGCAGGCGGATGGCACATCCAGCAGGGTGAACGCAGGAAGGGCTGGGGGCTCCGGGGCTACTGGGGGCCATCCTGAGGGAAGCAGCTGTCCCAGCTGTGGACCCCAGCACCACTCACCTGGTGACCTGCTTGTGGAAGTCGGTGAGCTGTTTGTGTGTCACCTGGATGGCTCCGCCTGTGGTTTCCTTTGGCAGCCCCTTCAGAGAGTTCTCCAGCCAGCGGCAGAACGTCTGTGCCGAGGGACAGGGAGGAACTCGGAATGGGGAGCCCAACTCGGCTCCCAGGTCCTGCCTTGGCAGAGCTCTGGGGTCCCATGGGTCCAGCCCAGCCCTCTGGGGGGTCCCTCCCCTCACCGGGCGGTCGATCTGCATGATCTCCCAGAGCACCTCGGCGACGTCGGGCAGGGTGTAGGGCGGGAGGCAGAAGCAGCACGTCTGCAGGAGCTGGTTCACGAGCTGCTGCCCCAGCTGGGTCATCACCTGGTTGATGAGCTCCTTCCGCACTTCGAAGTCCTCCTCATGCTGTGGGAGGAAGAAGAATGGGGTGGGCAGGGCGTGGGGACAGGGACACACTGCTCCTGGGGACAGGAACATGGCTGCTCCTGGGGACAGGGACACACTCCTTGCTCCACAGGCAACGCCCAGAGCTTCTCTGCCAGCAGTGGTGGAGGAACCCGGGTGGCTTGTGGGGACAACAGGACAGGACTGATGAGGACGATGGGGCTGATGGGGTGTAGAGCCCCCTGGTGTAGTGGAAGGTGTCCCTGCCCATGGCAGGGGGTGGAACTGGATGGGCTTTAAGGTTCTTTCCCACCCAAACCATTCCATGATCCCATGGTGACATCCCCATGGAGGGAGAGCCCCCTGAGGAACATCCCTGTGTGTCACTCACATCGTTGGCCACACCGGTGTGGATCAGATCCCGCAGGAATTTCATGACGCTGCAGTTGGCATCCCGGTGGTCCAGGGTGGTGGCAGCAATGGCCCACTGCAGGATTGGGATCATCACCTGGCTGCGCAGGAGGGTGACGGGGCTGCGCTGGATAAACCTGCCCAGGGACAGACGGATGTCAGGGGCAGGTCCTGCCCCCTCCCCGCTCCACTGCTCCCACGGGTGCTCCCATGGGGACCCTCCACAAGGGGAGAGGGGCTGGTGTCCTGCGGCAGGAGGTGGCAGGAGCACGGTGGCACCTGGCTGCCAGGCGGAAGAGGTCATCCACAGTGTCCGGGTGGTTCTGGAGGCCGTTGGGTTGCTCGAGGAGCTGGAAGGTGGGGATGCAGAGAGCCTGGGGAGAACAGGGATCCATCAGCAACCACCTGGGATCACTCCTCAAACTGCCCTTCCCTGCATGGAACAAGCCTGGGCTCCCCATCCCTGGAAGTGTCCAAGGACAGGCTGGAGGGGGCTTGGGACAACCTGGGATAGTGGAAGGTGTCCCTGCCCATGGACAGGCTTCAAGGTCCCTTCTCACCCAAACCAGTTTGAGATTCTATATAGATTGGATATTAGGAAAATTCCTCCTGGAAAGGGCTGCCCAGGGCAGGGGTGGAGTCCCCATCCCTGCAGGGATTTAAAAGTCATGTGGATGTGGCACTTGGGGACAGGGTCAGTGGTGGCCTTGGTAGTGCTGGGGATGGTTGGACTGGATGGGCTCAGAGGGATTTTCCACCCCGAGTGATGCCGTGATTTGGCCGGCGGGCCCCACCTGCAGCATGTCGAGCAGGCCCTGCCGGCAGCCCTCCTCCATGCCATACTCATCCACCAGGATGCTGCCCAGGTAGAGGAAGCAGGAGTGCTGGTGTTCCCGGTACACATTCACCATCTGGGGAGACAGGAGCGCTGGCACAGGCACCGCCGGATCTGCCCTGATCCCACATCCCCCTGAGCCCAGCCTGAGCTGGCGTCCCAGCCTGTCCCATGTGGGCAGGGACATCCCAATGCACTCGCCCAGGTCCTGGCAGCATCCCTGTGCTGAGGCTCCCTGAGCTGGCACAGCTGCTCCATGGAAGCTTCCCCTTTGAGCCTGGCAAAGCCCAAGCAGAGTAGGGAACACCCAGCTCTGGGATTCATGGATCCTTCCACCAGGCAGGGTCACCTCCCCGAGGAGCTGCACCACGCAGGGTTTGCTCCTCCCAAATCACACACACACAGGGCTCCACAACCTCCCAGCACCCCCCACCTCTTCCAAAGCCTCTCCCCTCCCCAAGGGTTTATCCTGGAATTCCTGAGCCTGCCAGGCTTTACTGCAGCACTTCCCAGCGCCCGCAGCCACCCCTGTGACACTCCCAGCAGCCACAGTGACCTGAGCGAGCCCCCCCGAGCCAGCAGTGTGTCCCCCTGGGGTTCCCCCATAACCCACAGCATCCCCCAGGCCTGCAGTGCCCCCCAGAGCCCCCCGAGCCAGCAGGGCCCCCACCTGGGTGACGAGGGGCTGCAGCAGCGCGGCCGAGCCCTTGCCCACGCAGCGCACGGCGAAGCGCAGGCAGCGACAGCACCGCTCCACGATCCGGTTGTCGGCACTGTGCTTGTTCAGGGTCTCCGACAGCACCGGCCAGATCTGGGCATGGACAGGGAGAAGGGTCACACGCCACCCTGGAGCATCCCCCGCTCCCTCCTGGTCCCCAGAACACCCAGATCCCAGCGTGGGACGGCAGATGGGGGAGAAAAGCTTTCTGGGGGAGCCTGGAGTGGTTTATTCCCTCCAGTGCAGCGTGGCAAACGGGACATGGGCAGGGAAACCAAACACCCAGGACATTCCCAGAGCCAGGGCCCCTTCCAGGGGTTGAAGCCCCAAATTTTCCCCCTCCACACCCCAATCTCTTCTTCCAGGAGGGACAGGAGGGTGCTCCACAGCTCCTCTCCCGTGCAGCCCTGGGTAGACACACAGATCCCCCCAGCCGGGGGCCAGGACTGTACAACACCCCAGGTACCCTCACACCTGGAAACCCCCACCCACAACCCCCCACCACAACCCTCTCCCCAAATCCCAGCCCTCTCCCACGCACCTCCTGAATGACTTTTTGGCACGGGTGGACCTGGCCGTTCTCGACAATGGGATTGGTGTGTCTGTGGGAACAGCCAAAGGTTAAGGGGGGTTTGGGGTTAAAGCCAAGGAAAAGGGTTGGAGCTGTGGGAAGTGGACCAGGAACTGGCTTGGGGGCCACCTCGGGAGCTGGAACTTGGGGAAGCAGAGACTTCCAGCCCATTGCTCAAGGGCTGGGGAGAAAGAGGCGCTGCAGATTCAGGCTCTGGGGGAGCAGCTGTGCCCCAGCTCCTTCCTCACCTGAAGATGACGGCAAGTCGATCCAGGGGCACTGTAGGGTCTGAGGAGAGGCCATTGCTTGGCTCCTGGGAGAGCAGCTGGAAAACAAGGAAAAGGACACGATTTCAGGACCACAGGTAGCCCTGTGCCCAGGGAAGACTCTGCCTGGACACCGACCCCACCAGCAGCACCTCTGCACCTCCTCCACCCTTGGCCACAGGCTCCCTGTGTTTCCTCCACATCCAGAGCCCGCTCCCAGAAGTCCTGGAGGAGCTTGGAGCAGGGGGGAGGTGGAAGAATCTGGCCAAGGACCACAGGAGGAGCTCCCCAGAACCACATGCACACCACTTTCCTGAGGCTTCCCTCCCTCCTCCTGCCATCCTGAGATTTCTGCTCTGCTCTCCTGGGTCTGCATGGAAAGGTCACTTGGGCCAACACAGTTTTGGGACAGGACATGACTCCCCACAGGGGAGTCAAGTTCCCACCCGCTCCATCCTGGGGAGGCAGGGTGCAAGCTGCCCACGGCACTTGCGGGGTCACAGAGACTCCTGGGCTCCTGCCACAGACAGTGATTCCCAGGGATGGCTCTCTTCCCGTGTAACACAGGACACAGCACCAGCGTGGTGCTTCCCAGCCGGGAGGGACTCAGGGAAGGGCTCGGTCCTGGACATGTCCCGTGTGGGTGCTGGGCTCTGCTTGCACAGAACGAGCGACAGGAGGAGAGGGAACGGCCTCAAGCTGTGCCAGGGGAGGCTCAGAGTGGATATTGGGGAAATTCTTCCTGGCCCTGGCACGGCTGCCCAGGGCAGGGGTGGAGTCCCCATCTCTGAAAGGATTTAAAAGCCATGTGGCACTTGGGGACATAGGTCAGTGGTGGCCTTGGCAGTGCTGGGGAATGTTCAGACTCGATGGGCTCAAGGGGCTTCTCCATCCCAACCAATTCCGTGACTCTAGGATACACCTCTGGCTCTGAGGACACAGTTGCCGTGGTAGGGCCACTGTCCCCTCCCAGCTGCTGTCCCCACTGTCCCCCCCATCCGGACACACCTTCTTGAGCGCCAGCACCTGCACGGCGCACAGCTCGCTCAGGCACTCTGAGATCTTCTCCAGGGGCAGCCGGGCCAGCACCAGCGCCGTCCCTGCAAGGACACACACGGCTCAGGAGCAGGGACGCAGCACGGGAGGACGGAGGGGTCATGACATTTCCAAATGGAAAGGCAGTGGGTCAAGGGCAGGGCCTGGGAGAGTTTCCCTGCAGCTGAACCTGGCTCTGGTGGAACCAGACACTGCAACGCTTCAGTCTCAGCAGGGAGCAATGCTGGCACAGGGACAGGCCAACGGATGCCACAAGCACATCTGGGCCCCCCCATGTGTCCCCAGTGTCCCTGTCCTGGCCCAGCAGCACCATGAGATCCCGGGAAGCTCCAGTGAAGGTGCTTCAGGGCTCCCAGCCATGAACACGAGGAGCACTGAGCTGCTCCCAGTGCCACGGGCAGCAGCTGTGCCGCCCGGCACCGCCCGGCCCCAGCATGGCTGTGGTGCCAACCACCCCGGGGGAAAATCTCCCTGGCTTGGGAATCCCTGGCTTGTTCTAAGGGAGGGGGAGAAAACCCTTTGACAGGGAGAAGAGCAGCTCAGCCAGTGCTGGGGCATCCAGGGGAACAAGGGGAGTTTTGTCTCCCATAGCAGCACACAACTACAGGGAAGGCTCCCTGGCTCTGGGGGTAGAGGCTCCAGCAGCATTGGAATTCCTTGGAAATACTTTAAGGCACATCCCTGAAACCAGCTGTAGTTGAAGAGGCTCATGGTGCCCAACATTCCAGTGACACCAACACTCCAAGTCTAAACTGCAGTTCAAATCTCCATTCTTGGGCTCAAACTCTCTAAAATGACCAGTATTCCCAAATTTCTACCCTCTGCGTCCAACAGGTGATTCCCAGTGTGTGGATGGAGCAGTGATCCACTGCCAGCCTGGCTCTCAGCATTTCCCACATGTTCTTCCCACACAACTAGCTCAAGACAGCCCCTGAGCTGTGCCTCAGGGATGGGGACAGCTTCCAATCCAGGATTTATTTCTGCCTCCAGCCCCAAGGGAACTCCTGAGGATGCTCTGCATGCGGAATGGGACTTGGGGCACATGGGGACAAACCCTGTGAGGATGGGGCTCAGCACCCTGGGGAGCGACTCCCATGGATACCCCAGCAGATCCCATGGATACCCCAGCAGTTCCCACAGGTACCCCGGCAGATCCCTCGGATACCGACCCTTGAGCAGCCCCACGGCAGCCTCGGGCGACAGCGCGAAGGAGTCGAGGGCGCGGGCGATCTCCAGCAGCCCCGAGAAGTGCTGGGCCATGTGGTCCCGGCACACGGAGCAGATGTTGTGGATGGCCTTGGCCGCGGCCGACGCCAGGCGCCGGTCACAGAGCCCCTTCATCAGGTAGCCCAGCACGGGATCTGCGGAGACAGAGGGTCAGGGGGCGGCGGGCGCGGTGGGGCCGCGGGGCCGCGGGACTCACCCAGGAATTGTGGGTTCCTGTCCACCACCTCGCTCATCTCGCCCACCAGCTCGATGCTGGTGTAGCGCACGGCCGTGTGCACCGACTCGGGCAGCCGCACCACGCCCTCCAGCACCTCCACCAGCGTCGGGTTGTTCTCCCTGCGGGACAGGCTCGGCTCAGCTCCCAGAGCGCCGCGGTGTGGGCTGGGAGGGGCTGCCGGGGCTGGGTCCGGACCCACCGCCAAACCGGACACGCTGAACTGGGACAAACCCTGTGAGGATGGGGCTCAGCCCCACGGATACCCCAGCAGCTCCCCACAGATACCAGTGCCATAGCAGGGAACAGACAGGCAACACTGAACACCTCCAGGGAGAGCCCCACCACCAGCACGGGGGTTCGTTATCTGGGAACCGCCTGCTCTGGCGTGGGAGGGCGGGATGGGGCGACCCCGGGCCGGAGCCTCGTGGGACGGGCTGGTGGGAGCAGAGTCCCCAGTGCTTCCAGCCAGTGCTCCCAGAACAGGACACAGGAAAAATGAGCAGGAGCAGCCTTGACACAGATAACAGGAGCTAGTGACGTGAAAGGACTGAGGTGACTCCTCCAGGCGCCTGGGGAACGGGGGGATAGGATTCCCAGCCTCACACGGAAGGGAGGGATAGTGTTACCAGCCTGGGAAAAGGAGTGATGGCAATCACAGCCTCCCAGGGAAGAGAGGGATGAGGATCATCCCAGGGGAGGGAGGGACAGCATTCCTAGCCCAGGGAAGGTCAGCTGGGCTGTCCCACTGCTGGCAGTGCACAGGACTCACTGTGGGTTCACCACCCTGGGTGTCACCTGTCCATGCTTCCACTGTCACTAACAGTGGAGGAAACACACCTTCACTGACTTAACCTCCCCTGAAGATACCCAGGAAAACTCTGCCTGGATGTGGAAGGATCCCCAAGGAATGGTTTGGGTGTGAAAAGACCTTAAAGCCCACGCAGTGCCACCCCTGCCGTGGGCAGGGACACCTTCCACTGTCCCAGGTTGTTCCAAACCCTGTCCAACCTGGCCTTGGGCACTGCCAGGAATGTGAATGTCTTCGGGACATTTGTGGTGTCTGTGTCACACAGAGGCAGCCCTGGCCCCCCAGCCCCCCTGGACACGGGTGGGACTCACTGGTCGACACTCTTGGCGATGGAGGCCATGATGAAGAGCACGGCTTCGGTCACCTCCCAGGGCGGGTTCCCGTCCTTGAGCGTCGCGTAGAGCTGCAGGAGGGGACGGTCACTGAGGGGACACGGACCCCCAGCACCAACCCCTGCCCTCAAAGCCCTGTTCCTGACCCCTCCTGTCCCCAAACTCCCACCCCAGCCGCGGGCCCACAGAAACCCCACATTCCACAGGCCACCATGAGACTGTGGGACCACAGCAGCTTTCCCCAAAATGTCAGACACCTCCCACAGCCCCCACACCTCCTGCTCTCCCAGAACAGCTCCCACCACACGCTTCCTCGTGCACGAGATGTGTGTGACCTCCTCCAATCCCAAAGGCTACCAGGGCTCGGTGACCTCCCTTGGGATTTGCCTGCACCCCATTGCACTCCTGCAAACCTACCTGAGCAAAACACTCCACTGAGCCCACCAGGAAAATCAGGTCTTTCACCAGGTCCGAGACACGCATCCGGAACTCCCCGAAGTCATCGGTCTCCTCCGGGACACCCTCCTGAGGGAGAGGAGGGAGAGCACAAGGGGAGCTCAGGGGAATTCAGGTTCCCACTCAGCCACAGCCAGGGGAACACCAATG
Organism: Corvus cornix cornix; assembly: GCF_000738735.6. NCBI lineage: Eukaryota > Metazoa > Chordata > Aves > Passeriformes > Corvidae > Corvus > Corvus cornix. The sequence continues at coordinate 211,105 of NC_047057.1, forward strand.
ATTCTGTTTTAGGGAGATCCATCATTCCAGCCCTCCTGTCCCAGACCAGGCTGCTGGAGGGATCAGAGAGCTGTGCCCAAGGAAAACAAGACCAGCCTGAGCACACACTGCGTATTCCTGCTCTGACAAGCCGGGGAAGGGAGGGGAAGCAAGGGGATGACGAGCTGAGGAGGGGAGAAGAGGATAAACCATCCCAGACGGCACAGAAGAAGATGCCAACTGTGGCTAGTGAGCTGTGCCAGCTTTATCCCAACAAAACCTCCTCAAGCAGGGAAAACACAGCTCTCCAAGGAGAACCATCCAGGGAAGGTGGGAGAGGGTCCCCCTGCAGCCTCCAGCAGAGCAAGAACTGAGTGCATGAAAGAGGTTTAATGCAGCAGATTTATCCCTCTCACACCTTGCTGGAATCAGGATGCTGCCCTGCAGAGCCCCAGAGCTACGGAGAAGCCCTGGTACACGCACATACACCCCCCACTGCCCCGGCTGTTCCATAGGGACACACACACACACCCCACTGCCCCGGCTGTTCCATACACACACACACACACCCCACTGCCCCGGCTGTTCCATAGGGACACACACACCCTCACACCCCCCCCACTGCCCCGGCTGTTCCAGAAGGGACCTTACGTGGTCGGAGTCGAGCTGGCAATGCCGTGCCAGCGCGTGGAGCAGGCGCTGGATGTAGGCTTTGAAGATGCTGTGGATCACAACATCGTCCGTCTTGTACAGGTGCTCCCCCAGTCTGTACCAGAAGTTAAAGGAAATTTCTACCACCTGTTTGGAAAGAAAAATACAGCATTTTTTTACCAGCAGAACATTTTTTCCCACTGTCAGTGGTACTGATGGAGAAACAGAAACCCTCCCTGAGGTGCTGGCAGTGGTGGCATGACAGATCTGCATCGGTGCTACGGTGTCACACAGTGGTGACACAGGGACCGGTTCCCCCAGAGCCACTGATTTCTCTGCCTGTCACTCAGTGGAGGACTTGGAACCCCCCAGTGACCCTGAAGACCTGTCCCAGCCCTTGGCAGCTGAAGCCTTTCCGGCCCGGAACAACCCCGGAGTGGGACTGGCGGCTCTGGGAGCAGCTCGGGCTGGAAGCAGACACAGCCCCTTTGTGGTGGGTTCTTTCATTTATCATGTGGTTATTGAACAGAAACCAAGAGTATCAATTTGCCCAGGAGCAGCTGCAGAGCTCCATGTCCCCCTCAGCACCGACGGCACAGGATGAGGCCGTGGCCAAGGAAAACTGAGCTTAACAGACCTGGGAAAGGAGGAAAAGGGTCCCAGAGACCCCAGCGAGCAGTGGGGCCTGCTGGAGCACAGCCACTCTGCACCTCCCACAGCAAACCTGCCATGCAGCCCCTTCCATCCACTGAACACAGGCAGGGATCAGCTACAGGGACTAAATTACCGGTTTGGGAAGAATCAAAGGATAAAGAATTAAATAAAGGATAAAGAGAGACCAAAACAATGACAAGTTTTGCTCCTGAGGCAGGTGGGTGGGAGCTTTGACAAGAAGCATTTCAGTCACTCGCAGGGCAAAAATTCCCAGGAACCACAAATTCCCACTGAGCTCAACTTTAACACGTGGGAAAGCACTCTCAGGGGTTTCGGAGCTGTGCTGGCAATCCGACTTCCAGGACACCCGGAAGGAAACGCGAAGCCAGAGTCCTGCCCACGAGTGCAGAGCGGGCATTCCAGAGCCAGCAGCTCACAGGGACCAAGGCCACGACTGCATGGCAACGGAAGGGAAAGACCTTCCCCTCTGGCAGGGCTCTGGAGGGCGGGGTTTGGGCTGCGGCTGCCCCGCTCCCCTCGTACTGCGGGTGCCCGGCGCAGATGAGCAGCAGCTCCAGCGTGCGCAGGTCGCCCAGGCCCTGGCCTGGGGTGCACACGATCTTGTCCAGGAAGGTCTCGCACAGCTCGGTGAACACACGGCAGTAGTTGAGCACCCTGGGGAGGGACAAGGGTCAGATCAGCCTCACGGGCTTTACCCCAGTGCAGGGCAGGGCTGGGCCAAAATGTGCCCAGAGCCACGGCCAGAGCAAGAAACCCCAACTTCTGCTTCATCAGCAGCTGGGAAACGCCTCAGCAGGGGAAGTGGGTGCAAACACGGGGTTCCAATATGCAAATCTGCTGAAATACTCATCTCATACTTCTCCAAAAGCCCAGTGCCAAGTGTGAGGGTATGGCTCCAGTCCAGCCCAGCCCCGGCCCTGGGCCCCTCCATATCTCTCTTGCAGCAAGGGGCCCAGACCTGCCCCCAGGCTTTGGGTGTGACCCCATGAGTGCCCAGCACAGGGACGGGCACTGCCCAGCCCCCATGCCCCCAGCACTGCTGATGCTCCTGGCACTGGTATCCCCATTTGGAGGCTGACATGGCGCCAGCTGGGTCAATGCTGCCCTGCCCGTCCTCTCCCGGCCACGGCGCAGGTCCCTGTCCCTCACTTGTCCAGGTCCTCCCGTGCCACAGCCATGTGATAGGCACTCTCGAGGGTGAGCACACCCTGGAAGAGCTGCAGGGCCAGGGGCAGGTTGGTCTCCACATTCTCGATGGCGTAGAGGGCCGAGCACACGCAGTCCGACGCCGCCTCGTGCAGGTTGGACGATGTCTTGTCCTGTTGCTGCAAGGCACAAAAGCCCAGCAATCATCAAACAATCATGGAATACCCTGAGCTGGAAGGGACCCACAGGGATCACAGATCCAGCTCCCGGCCCTGCACAGACAGCCCAACAGCCCCACCCTGCGCATCCCTGGGAGCGGTGTCCAAACACTCCCGGAGCCCCCCTACTTCCTGGGAAACACTCACCAGCACCTCGAAGAGGAGGGACAGCAGCTTGCTGTTGGCCATGAAGGTGCTGTCCAGGACACCCAGGTTGAACCAGCTGCCCAGGCACCGGAAGATTTTGATGAGCATCTTCTCCTCATTGCCCGCCTTCTCCACACACGTCACCTGCGGGGACACGGGAGAACGGGTCAGGATCCAACTCCAGCAGTGATCCATGAGAAATAACCGGTAACATCCTCTGGAGCCCATGTGAGAACATTCCAGAAGCAGGCTGCTCCCAACAGCCCTGCTACCTACTGCCCTGGACTCAGTGAGCAGAAGGGACAGAGCCCAGACCCTCCTGCCAGCTCCAGCTGCTGTCACAGGAGCAGCAAGAGCAGCTGGAGTGCCTCCCTCATTCCCACTCCTGCAGGATGCCGTGTCAGGCCACCAGGGATGTTCACACACGACAAATCCCAGTTTAATCCTTCTCCCCACAAACCACCTCTGCAGAGAGAAGCTGGTGCTGAGAGCCAGACCTGTCCCAAGGGACATTCCAAACACGCCATCCCAGTGTCCAAGCCAGGATATGCTGGGATGTGGGAAGGCAGCAGCTCATTCCCTGCACTGGCCAACGCTCCAGCTGCAGCCCAAAACCCAGCAGAGCCGTGCCCAAAGCCCCAGCCTCGACAGGCACAGGGAAAGGGGGAAGAGGTGGACAGGCAGGACATGGAGAAAGATCCCAGACCCCCTGGACTGGCCCAGGCATCCTTGCACGAGAGCTTCCAGAGATCCTCTCTCCTCACTTGACACTGCAGTCCTAAAGGTGGAATGCTGGACCTCATCCCAGTCCCTGGAAGGCTGCTTTAACCCCCCCATCTTGTAACTGAAAATGGGAATTTGGCATTCAAATCCCACACAGAAAATGTAAATTTGGCTCTTCAGGCAGGTGATGGAAACACCTGTGCTCGCACTAATAAGGAAAGCTCAGGAAAGCTCCAGGCAGGTGCAGAGGGAGCAGGAATGTGCAGGGACAGGGCCAGCCCTTGGTGATCCTGTGTCAGCTCCAAGCAGCCACGAGCACCAGAGCAAGGGGACACTGCCTGTGTCCCCAGCGTGCCAGCCAGGATCTCCCAGGGATCCCAGGAAAAGCTGGGGCTGGACATGGCTGGAGGGAACAGCCCAGTGCAGGGACTCTCTGATGTGCCAGCTAGGATACCCCAGGGGTCCCGGGAAAAGCCAGGGCTGGGGCTGGCTGGGCAGGGTGGCACTGGATGGGGACTGGAGGAAGGTGAAGGAATTTCAGAGTGAGCAAGGGCTTGCTCAGACAACTTCTCCTAGGAACAGGTGGAGCTGGGCTGCCCTGATGGCTGCAGTGGCACTGGCAGGGAACTCCGCCGGGATAAACACGGAATGGGGAAAGGCTTCTGCAGCAACACCTGAGCTGCTGAGCACAGGACACAGCTCAGCTCCATCTCCTGACACAGGATAAGGGGAAGCAGCCTCGAGTTGTGCCAGGGGAGGCTTAAGTGGGATATTGGGAAAATTCCTTCCTGGAAAGGGCTGTCCATCCCTGGCACAGCTGCCCATCCCTGGAGCAATTAAAAAGCCATGTGGATGCGGCACTTGGGGACACGGTCAGTGGTGGCCTTGGCAGTGCTGGGAATGGTTGGACACGTGGGCTCTGAGGGCTTTTCCAGCACAAACAATTCCACGATCCCATGAGCTGGGCTGGGCACTGTGGAGCAGAGGGAGCTGCAGCTGGAGGTGCTGCCCAGGCCTGGCCCCGCTCACCAGCAGTGACACCACGGTGCTGGAGTAGTAGGCCAGGTCCTCGATGATCTCGGTGCGGCGGTTGGCCCCGATGCGCAGGGAGCGGCTGTGTACCTCCTCCGGCAGCACCGTCAGGATCTCCAGCAGGAAGGGCAGCGACGTCACGTCATTGCTGTACCTGGAGCGCGGGAGCAGGGGCAGGAGACACCTCAGCACCGGGAACAGCACAGCAAGAGCTGGAGGGGCATCCCGGCCCGCAGCAGGGCGTGGGACTGGGTGGGCTTTGAGGTGCCTTCCACCCAAAGCATCCCAGGACTCCATATTCCACAGATTTGGCAGCAGTGTCACGTCAAGGACAGGCAGTGTCCAGCACAGGGGCACAGCCCTGCCAAGAGGAGCCTCCAGGATGGCTCAGCCCAGGATTTCCCACAGAGCGGTGGCAGAAGCTTTCCCAGCCCATGAGCTCTGTGAGTCCAGGTGCCACTGCCCGCACAAATCCCGTCCCCTCCTGCTGCCAATGGACACAGGGCCACCTCAGCATGGTGGCAGCCCCAGGGGCTGTTGCTGTCACTGTGCAGCAGCATGTGGCATCCTGTGGGGACACCTGGGGACACCCAACAGTGACCAGCTCCAGCCTCACTGCTCCATCCCGCAGCACAGCTCCAGCTGAGGGGAGAGGGATCATCCCAAACAAAACAGGGATGAGGAAAAGCGCTGAGTGTTGGGCTGTGGGCAGGGAAGCGTGCACGGCAGACAGTCCCTCCTGCCACCACCCAGGGCACCTGAAACCAGGGATCATGGGAGAAAAACTGCCCTTTCCCAGACCACACAGGACCACCCACCAAACATCTGCCCGCAGGACAATCCCCAGTGCAGAACCAGAGCAGTCACTCACTTCTCCACCAGTGTCTGCACACAGCCCTTCCATGAAGCCATCTGCAGGGCGAGGTCAGCTATCGCCAAAGCGAGCTGGAAGGGAATGCAAAAACACACGGATCAGTGTGAGGAGTGCTGGGATGTGCCCAGGAGAAAGGGCTGGCAGGCAGCTCTGGAGTCCACCCCTACCATCCCTGCCAGCAGGTAACTCCAGAAACATTCCCAACATCACCTGAGGGAGCTCTGGGCCAGCTGCCCCCAGGGGTGACATTCCCGGCCACAATAGTCAGGGGCTGGAGGAGCACCCTGGCCTCAGCCTGGGGTGTCAGACCCCCCAGTGCCACAGGAACGTATGGATAATGGGAATGAAGGGTGCAGAGAAATCCCCCTGAACACCCAGGGCGCTGCTGGGTTTGGTCTCAGGGAAAACCCCTGCTCCTCCTCTCTGCACAGCAAACGAGGATGAAGTAACGGATGTCACCGAAGGAACCAAGTGATGAAGGAAGGAAAACAATCTTGTGGCAGGCAGGAGCAGGGATCAGCCTTCCCTGCTCTCCAGCCCAGGGAGAGCAGTCCCAGAGTAACTGCCAGGAGCAGGACAGGGAGGGAGCAGCTCCATCCCTCCCCCACCAGCACCCACCTGTGTGACAATGACCGGGGACAGGTCCTTCAAGTTCTGGATGTGGGACAGCAAAGAGTCCCGGAGTGAGGCGTGGGAATCCGTGGGAAGTTCATAGAATGAAGTTTGGATCTTCATCTTCATGGTCTGTGCTGCAAAGTAGCAGGACTCCACATCCTGGTGGATCTGCAGCAGCTGGTCTGAGATCTCCCAAGCATGGACCTGTGGGAAAACCACTGCGTGGTCAGTGGGCAGGGCCGGGGCAGCACTGAGGGGTGGGGGGGTCAGGGGGCTGCAGACAGTCCAAATTCCCCAATGGAAATATGGCCCTGTCCTGCCAGAGAGAGTCCAGAGAGGCCCCGGAGCTGCTCCAGGGCTGGAGCCCCTCTGCTCTGGAGCCAGGCTGGGAGAGCTGGGAATGTTCCCCTGGAGAGGAGAAGCTCCAGGGAGAGCTCAGAGTCCCTTGCAGGGCCTAAAGGGGCTCCAGGAGAGCTGCAGAGGGACTGGGGCCAAGGCCTGGAGGGCCAGGAGCCAGGGAATGGCTTCCCAGTGCCAGAGGACAGGGCTGGATGGGAGATTGGCAATTGGGAATTGCTGGCTGGGAGGGTGGGCAGGCCCTGGCCCAGGGTGCCCAGAGCAGCTGGGGCTGCCCCTGGATCCCTGGCAGTGGCCAAGGCCAGGCTGGACATTGGGGCTGGAGCAGCCTGGCACAGTGGGAGGTGTCCCTGCCATGGCAGGGCTGGCACTGGAGGGGCTCTGAGGTCCCCTCCCACCCAGCCATTCCACGACTCCCCAAACGCCCCTGACTGCAGAGTCCTCACTGTGCTGCCATCCCAGCTCAGGCTGGGGGCTGGGAAGGTGCTGGCACTGGGACAGCCACCCGAGGAGGGACAGAGCAGCTCCATAACATCCTGACATCGGCAGAGACCCCACAACCCGTCCAGGAGAGCAGATTCCACAGCAGATCCGATGCCCCAGCCTTGCAGGAAAGTTCAGTCAGAGGCTTTCCTGGGCTGAGTGGAGTCTCACATGGAAACGAACACAGGAGAGCCCAGCAAGGCACAGGTGGCAGGAGGGGGTTGGATAAAGACCAAAATCACGACAGGGAATCCCAGTACTGAGGACACTAGGCCCATCTGAGGGCCCACACCAGGACTCCAGAGCAGAACATGGATGTGCCCAAGAGCTGGAGGAGAGCCAGGCAGGAAACCACAGCCTGCCCGGCCTCAGAGCTGCTCCAGCCAGTGCTGGGCTGGTCTGAGCCCAAAGGCTCGGTCCTGAGTGTGGGATCGGGGCACTGCTGAACCAGGGAAACACTAGGCAGACCCCAGAGCCCCCTGGCTGGGCTGGGGCTCGGGAACAGACTGTCACTGAATCCCAGAGTCACTGAGGTTGGAAAAGATCTTCAGGACCATCGAGGCGAAGCTGTGCCCCATCCCCACCTTGTACCCAGCCCAGAGCCCTGAGTGCCACCTCCAGGCCTTCCCTGGACACTTCCAGGGATGGGGACTCCAAACCTCCCTGGGCAGCATGATTAAAAATCCCAAATCCAGGTGATGCGGAAACCTGGGAGCAAAACTTGAGCTGATTCCATGAGCTTCGTAGCCCTTGTCTCTGACAGCCTTTGGGCCACAGGATTTCCCTGAGCTCAACCCAGTGTGAAATAAAACCTCTGCATCCCTAAAACCCATCTGTGGTCCTCACTGCAGCCTCACTAACAAAGGCAATTCCATCACAACCCTTGGCCAGCCACTCCAACAGCTGAACAGCTCATTGTTATAAACCACCGCCTGCCCAGCCTCGCTTCCAGCTGCAATCCAGCCTGGAAGAAAAAATAATCCCCTTTCCAAATCTCTCCCATGGGCAGGACAGTGGTGCCCAGAGGCTCCACCCCTACCAGTGCTCCGGACCCAAATCCTGGGCCAGGGTTCCCAGGGCTCTCCAGCATCGAACAGGGAACAACAGGGCAGCACCAGGCCAGATCAGCATGATCCAGGCTCATTCCCAGGAAAACCCAACCTCTTGCAGGTGGAAAAGGAAAACGTTATAGCTGGTGATAGCACAGAGCCTAGCTCCTGATCCCACTCCCAGAATTTCTGCTAGGAGATCTTTCCACGGCAACTGCAGCCTGGAATGCAGCCGGAGCCGACTGCGGAACCCAAAGGGCCCAGACAAGCTGAGGAGGGCTGGGACACTCAGCACCCCATGTGCTCTGCTCTCCTCTCCTCTCCCTTTCCCCTTCCACAGAATCCTCAAGAATCCTTTGAGCTGGAAACCCCCAGAGGCCACCGAGTCCAACCATTCCCCAGCGCTGCCAAGGCCACCACTGCCCCCGTCCCCAGTGCCACATCCACAGGGCTCTCCAGTCCCGCCAGGCTCAACCCCACGGCCGGAGGATCCATCCCTGCCACATCCAGGTGGAAACTCTTCGCAGCTTCCCATGGGATACAGCACATTTTCCCCATGGAATGCCGCTCCATCACCATCCCTGACCACAGGAGGGTCAAGGAGTCTTTCCCGAGCTTCCAGACAAGCTCCTTTGCTGTTTCCAGGCCCTGATCCTCCTTTCCCAGCGGCCTCCATGACATGTGCTGTTCCAGGTCAGTAACTCCAGTATCTCCAGCGACTCCTGGTGTGAAACTCACCCGTAATGACACTGACAGAGAGTGAGAAAAATCTGGAGGCATTGTAAACGTCCCCTCTGGATTTATTTACCCTCACCAGGAAGTTACCAAACTGGGAATAAACAAAAAGTTAAGACACTCAACACCTAAAACTGCCAGAATCCCAGCAAACCCTCTCATTAAACTCTTTCTCCCCTCAATTAATGGGCTGGTAATTCCCAGTTTGGATGCACACGGTGGCACATATGGGAGATCCTCCCAAACCCACCCATCCCAGAGCACATGGATAATCCCTCTGGGAGCCACCAACTCAGCAAAGAGCACAATTATTAACGGACTGTGAGCACCAATGGCTACAAGAAGCTGTTTCTATGCCTGAAACTCCTCATGGCACATTCAGGAATTCTACAAAGCCCTCAAGAGCTGAATGACATCGGCTCCTGCACCCTCAGGCAGCTCCAACAATGCCGACCTGGGATCAGTGTCCTGGGAAATCCCACCCTGATGGAGCATTCAGCAGGAACAGGTGCACAGGGCAGCAGAACAGGTAGGGAAAAACTTAAAGCAGTGTCAGGAAATAAATAAATCCTCCGTCCTCGAGGAGCCCCTCTGCTGTGGAGACAGGATGGGAGAGCTGGGGGTGCTCACCTGGAGAAGAGAAATGTCCAGGGAGGCCTTGGAGCCCCTTCCAGGGCCTAAAGGGGCTTCTTAACCCCAGGCTGTGCCCAAGCAGACTCCCGGTGCTGCTCCGCAGCTGCCGCTCGCGGTGGCCCAGGACCGGTGGCCCAGGGCTCCAGGACACAAACAGCCAGCAAGCTCATCGCTGGGCACACGCCAGGAATCCGGGGATTTCTCATTTCCATTGGTGTCCTGGCAGTCCAAACCCTACATGTTGGGTCAGGCTGAAGCCCCGAGGAGAGGACAGGTTGAGCCATGGCCTCATCACCATCGCCAAGGGGCCAGGGCTGAGCCTGGAGAGGGAGACACTGGGACCCTTTCCCAGGCCCCTGTGGGCACAGGGCACAGGGCCAGGAGAGTTTATTCCCATAGAAGTGGGAAAGGATTTCAAACTTCTGCCCAGGACACTTCATTTGGTACAAGGTGCTCTGGTGGGTTTTTAATTAATTAGGGGTCACTCTGCTCCCCGATGTCATCAATACATGAGCTTTGGGGACAGATCAAAGGGACTGTGAAACGTCAGACCCAGCCACTCCAATGAACCCTGTTGACTACAAGCCAGAGGATTTCCTTCCCAGAAAGCACTTCCTGAACCACCACTACAACCCAAACCAATCTCCACTCAATCCACACCACAACCCCAACACCCAGCTCACAGCCACGGATCCACGTGGAACATTCTCCCACAGCTCTGCCCCAGACACCAGGGATGCAGAGAAACTGCAGCCATGAAGCTCAGAAAGCCAGGATGAGGCCAATCCCCCCGCTGGGTACGGCTCCTCTGCCTCAGGAAACCCCAGTGGGTCTGGAATCAGCCCTCACATGACTCCCACCATACAGCTGGCTGAAGGATCCTCAAATTCTGGGATTTAGGTCAACTTGCACCTTCAGCCGAGCTCTCCAGTGCTGTGCAAGCGCAGAGCTGCTCCACCACATCCGGCCCCATTTCCCAGGAATAACCAGCAGGAAAGGCAAGAGCGAGGCTGCTGGAGGAGCTGCCGGACAAACCTGAACCCCCAGTGCCCTCCAGACCCAAACCTGAACCCCACGTCCTGCCAGAGATGCCAGGGATGGAAACCACGGGGATCTCAGGTTTGGGGGTCCCCAGTGCCAAACCTGAACCCCCACAGATTGACTCAGGCACCCAAACTCAGCTTTAGGCTTTGCCTTCTCATGCCCACGATGGCTCTGATCCCCCTGGCAAACAGGGAGAGCTCAACACAACATCCCTGGCAGTGCCCAAGGCCAGGCTGGACATTGGGGCTGGAGCAGCCTGGCACAGTGGGAGGTGTCCCTGCCATGGCAGGGCTGGCACTGGAGGGACTCTGAGGTCCCTTCCCACCCAGCCATTCCAGGATTCTGTGCTTAAAACTCCAGAAAGGCAAAAAACAGTGGGAACCCAACCCCGAGAGCTCGTCCCAGCAGAGGCAAATGGGACAGAACCGACCAGGGCTGAGTGCTCTGGAACAGGCACAGCCTGCCCCAGGGATGTCAGGGACACCCCGTGACAGGTGGCACTGCGTGGACACGTTTTGGCCACAGAAGAGGATCCAAGCAAACGTCCTTTGGGGGTCAATCCCAGGGACTCGATCCAGACCAGGGCACAGGGAGACCTGAGAGACAAACACCAGTGACAAGGGAGCGCCCAGTCAGGGCCACCAGTGCCACCAATGCCACAGTGACTCCCAAGCCGTGGCCTGTCCCACCGGTGTCACCGTGGCCCCCAAGCCTTGGCCTGTGCCTAAGTGCCCAGCCAGTGCCACCACAGCCAGAGTGACCCTCGAGCCGGGGCCTGTCCCTGCTGCCAGCCCAAGTGGGCAGCCAGTTCTGTCCCCACGGACCCTGCAGGGACGCTGGGCAGCAAACCCACCACTCCCAGGATTTCCATTCCTGACAGAACCCTGGGCACGACCCTCCCTTGGAGCTCCCTGGGGCTTGCCTGCTGCACCACGCTTGGGAGCACGGGAAGGGAAAGGAGCAGGGCTGGAGGGGCCAGAAACACCAGAAAGGAGCTTTTCTTTCCCGTTTTCCTCCAACAGCCACAGCCCTGTGCAGGTGCCACGAGCAGCTCCTGCAGGACCTGCCCTCACGGAGCTCCAGGGGCAGCGGGCAAAGTCACCTCCAAAGGACCCAGTTACGAGCTTTTTGCTCATATTGAGTGGATGAAATCCAGGGGCAACGAGAGCACTGCCATTCCCAGCCACGTCTGCTGGAATGGGTAACGAGGAAAGGCCTTAACGCCCAACCCTGCAGCTCCATTTGCCTCTGTGAGCACTGAAATATCCAGGTTTGGTCTCTGTGCCCAAAAACAAGGCAGAAGGACCTTTGCTTCCCCACACCCCTTCCAGGCAGCTCCCCCAGCCACCCCTGGCTGGGAAAGGTCCCGCCAGAGCATCCCAGCCCTCCCACCCCATGCCAGGGGAGCTCCTGCTGTGGAGCATCAGCTCCCGCTGCCCCACGGGCTGGAATAACCCGGCAGCTCCAAGGAGAGGAAGGTGCTGGATGGAACCAGGCTGGGCCCGGAACACCTGGAAAATAACTGGGATTCCTTCTGAGACCCGGCAAATAAAGCCCAGAAAGGACCAGGGTGAATAAGCACAATAAAAGGGGAGAAGCAGGAATGCGGCTGACCTGAGGCTGAGCTGCTTTAATAACAATTATTAATTATTGCTATGGTTACTGTTGTTATTATTATTATTACTATTACTACTATTGTATCAAAAGCAGCCCAGACAAGCAGGGAAAAGCCCAGAGGAACTGGAGCAGAGATCCCGGCCCTGAAGAGGGTCAGAGTGCTCAGGAATACCAATCAGTCCCCAAAGGCCCAAACTCTCCTTGGGATGGGGAGGCCTGTCCTGAGGACACCCCTTTATCCAACAGGAATCCTGGGGGTCTCACCCAGGCAACCCCCAGCCCCAGTGGGTGACCCCGACCTGGGAGTCCCTGGGACAGGAGTTTTGGGGTCTCACCCAGGTTCAGGGGACCCTGTGACAGGAACCCATCCCTGAAATGCAAATCTGCCTCCTCTAGCTGCCCTGAGATCTCTGTTCCAGCAAAGCCCCTCCCCAGGGGAACACGGGGGAGCAGCCCCGATGGGAACTGGAATGTAGCTGCAGCACTGAAGGGAATTTAGGGGACAAAACATGGGGCAAACATTGAGTTTGTGGGAACAGAGAGTCTCGAGATTGGCCCAGTGGTGGGAAGGGAACGGAGCTGAAGCTGCTCCGGAGGGAGCTGAGCAGGAACTGGGATACACAGAGCAGGCAGGGGGCAGGATACGGCTCCTCCCCAGTCCCAGCGTGAGGGAATCTTGTCCCATGGGGAGGGTTTGGGGAGAGCAGGGGGGGAGGACGAGGCACCCCAAGGGCCCCGAGGGCAGCACAGAGGGGACACTGCCCAGCTCTGGGGAGGGGGAACATCCACCCCCTGAGGGGGGGGGACAAAGCGGCTCCAGCAGGACAAGATGAGGCCACAAAACACTAACAAACACCCCAAGCCGGGTGGAGCTGGGGGAAGGAGCCGGGGCTGTGCCCTAAGGGCTCTGGGGAGGGGAACGAGGCCTTGGCTCCATCCCGTCACAGATGCCGGCAGCTCTCTCGGCCCAGCCGGCAGGAGAAGCCCGGAAGGAGCCCAAATTTCCCTCTGGGAGCCGATTCCTCCTTCCCAGCTACCTCAGGACTGTGCCAAACGTCCCAGTCCGTTGCTCCTGGTGTTAATCACAGAACCCGGGAATAGGTTGGGTGGGAGGGGACCTCAGAGTCCCTCCAGTGCCAGCCCTGCCATGGCAGGGACACCTCCCACTGTGCCAGGCTGCTCCAGCCCCAATGTCCAGCCTGGCCTTGGCCACTGCCAGGGATCCAGGGGCAGCCCCAGCTGCTCTGGGCACCCTGGGCCAGGGCCTGCCCACCCTCCCAGCCAGCAATTCCCAATTCCCAATCTCCCATCCAGCCCTGCCCTCTGGCACTGGGAAGCCATTCCCTGGCTCCTGGCCCTCCAGGCCCTTGTCCAAAGTCTCTCTCCAGAGCACTCCCAGGAATGGAGCAGCCACAGAGCAGCAGGAAGCGGCACAGGCGGGGTAGGGGCTCCCCGGGGCCGCCCCGAGGCCGCCGTTCCCTGCCCCGCCCAACCCCGGATGGGGCCCGAGGCCTCCCCGCGAGCTCGGGCCCGGTTCCCGCCGCCCGCGGCTCTCACCGAGCGCTGCAGTTCACCCAGCCAGCAGCTCGCCCGCTCCTTGCCGCTGGGGTCGGGGTCGTGGTAGAGCGCCTGCACGGCCTGCTGGACGAGCTGCAGGCTGGGCCGGCCCGGCCCGCGCTCCATGGCCGGTCCCTCAGCGCCGCCCGCCCGCCGCCATCGCCGCTCCGCCGCACCGGGCCGGCCCCCGGAAACGCGCCCGCGCGCCTTCCGTTCCGCGTCCTTCCGTTCCGCCGGCCTCGCGCGCCGCCGCCCGCTCCGCCCAGTTCCGCCCCGCTCACCCTCTCCCATCTCATCCCATCCCATCCCATCTCATCCCATCCCGTCCAGATCCGTCCCATCCCGTCCCATTCCATCGCATCACGTCCCGTCCTCTCCCGTCCCGCCTTGGTTTGTCCCACCGCCCCCCCCCCCACGCCCTGCCCGGAACGGGTTTCCGGCGGTGCGGCGGTTAAACGTGTCCGGGCGCACCCGGCGGGGCAGGAAGGACCCGCGACCCCCCCCCCAAATGGGAACGCGGGGTGCAGGGACCTTCCCCCAGCCCCCATAGCCTGTCCTGAGGGCTCCAGAGACCCCCCAGCCCCCATGGACCGTCCCACGGGGGTCCCACCCCCATTCTCAATGAACAGTCCCTGAGGGCTCCCACCCACATCGGGCCGGGGAGTGCCAGCCCCAGTGAACTGTCCCGAGGGGCTCCACCCCCCCAGACCCCTTACCCCATTTGCCGCTCCCCAGTCCCTTATCGCAGCCTGGCCCGCTGTCCCCATCACTTCCACTGGTCCCAACAGCCCAGCCGTAGCCGTCTGGGGGTCTCCTGTGGGACCAGGGCTGGGCCCAGCTCCCCGTGCCAGGACACGCTCCAATTGTTATGGAATATAAATCATTAATCATGATTGGCGACAATTGAATCCCAGACCACGGCGGGGCCTCAGGCCTCAGGTTCCAAAGCCCACGGTCCCTACAATAAACCCCCGACCAAAGAGGTCTGTACCCACGGGTGCCTCAAGGAGGACAAGATCACATTGACCCCGAGGGAATTCTCCATCCAAGCTGGAGAACGACAGGGAATTATCACCAAACTCCTTCCCCATGTTTGTCAGCCCCGCAAACCCCCCGGAGTGGGGCCAGTGGTGATGGATCACATTCGGGGGGGTGGCTCCAACACAGGCTGGAGGAGGAATGAACACACGTGGCCACTGAGGGGGCTCCGGCTGGTCCCCACCATCTGATTGAGAAAACTTCGGCTGCAGCTGAGGAGTAATTTTGGGATGTGGGGGGGGCTTCCCTGGAGCCTCAATCCCACCTTGTTCCTCATCCCGATCACTTGTTTGGTGATGAGCCTGGAGTCAAACCCAATGTGCCGTCAGGCGGGGGTGCTGGATTGAGAAGGATTTTGGGGGAAAACTCCTTTAATTTCCTTTCCCTCATAATCATTGTTGAATAATGATGCAGTGGTTTCTGAGGCCAGTGGTGCCTGTTCCCTCTGCCCAGGGCTGGGACAGCCACCGTGTCACCTCATGGTGCTGCCCTTAGCACCATAGCATAGGTGGTGGCACAAAGTCATCTCTTGGTCTTTTCCAACTCAGACCAGTCTGAGATTCCACAATTCCATGGTCAGTCCAGCTACAGTTGTGATTTCGCTGGTGTCAGGCCATTGGGTGGCTTCATGCTGAATTTGGGTGGTCAGCAGAACGTGCCCTCAGAGCCTGACGGTGTCACCCTCATTTGGGGTAATTACTGCTCAGCTGCCCGGATTACAGACCTCGGGAAGCTGTTCGGATGCCCCAGGGCACAGGTTCAACCAGGCAGGAAGGAGCCGTGGTCATTAACGCCCAGCCTCATAATCACACCCAGTTTACACAGCACAAACAAATAATTAATCCTCAATCAGAAATGAAAGTGCCGCTTTTGATCCCCTGGAGCTCTGGCAGCTGATGCTGGGTGTCAGTGACAGGAACTGCCATGGATACAGCAATGGAATGCTCTTTATCTTGGACCAGTTCAGAGCAGGGTGGTTGGCTGGGCCCCAGCGGTGGTTGGGGCACGCTGTCTGGGCAGTGAAGATCCTCCGACTTTGGGTCAATCCAATTAAGCCATTAACGAGATTTGGTTGCTCTGCCACCCCACAGCACCCGCTTGGCCAACACCATGATGGCTACAAGCAAAGCTGGTGGCCCAACCTCTCTGATGCCAGGCGACACTGCCCTGGTGGCACCAAGGACCCCAGGATCCCCAGCCGTGGTGGGCAGGTGCCACACCGTGTCTTGGGCCCTCCGTGTCCCAGCCTGGAACCTGAACCCTCGACTTCCTACAGGTGATGAGCACAGGGACTCTGCTGCCCTGGAGGTGTTTGTGACCTGATCAGTACATCCTGGTCAGTGTGACCTAATCAGAGTGTCCTGACCAATGTGTCCTGGTCAGAGTGTCCTTATCAAAGCCACCTGTTGGTTTCCCACTAACGAACCCGAACAAATGAGAGCTGGGTCTGTGCCCATGTCAGGAGGTTTGACAAGGCCAGGTGCAGGTGCTGCTCCCAGGCCTCGGCAATCCCAGCACAATTCCAGGCTGGGCCAGGAACGGAAGGACAGCCCTGGGACACGGCCTCAGCACCCTGAACTTGCTCCAGACAGGATTGCTCCCAGCAGAAGCAGCTGCTCCAACACCAGGGCCAGACATTCCCCCGGTGCCCGGGCAGGAGCCGACGCCAACACCAGAACCGGACAGGCTTCTGCTCATCCCGGTCCCGTACCGGAGCCTGGTGAAATTCTGTGACCTGCTCAGGGACTTCCTGCAGTTTCTCAAGGAGCGGCTGGGCTGACCAGGAGGACGAGCAGCTCCAGCTCCGGCCGCCGTGGCCCCGGGCCGTTCCCTGCCGGCATCGCGGGGCCAAAGGCAGCCCCAGCGCCCGGGGCCGCGCTGTCCTTCCCCGCCCTCCCCTGCGCCCAGCCCGGTGTCGGAGCTCCGTTTGTGTTGAAATAACGCTGCTCGCGTTCCCGTGAACCGCGGCCTCAGCGCAGTGCAGCCCCCGGGGCAAGGCGAGCCGGGAGCCGGGAGGGAAAACGAGCGGGGTCAGCCCCGGTTTGGGAGGAGACGAGGGCGGAGCCGGGGAGGAGCGGGAGAAGCGATTTAATAACGGAGCGGAACGGGAACGGGAGCAGCTCGAGCTGGGAGTCCCCGAGTGCCGAGGGACGCGGAGGTGCCGGAGGTGCCCACCCGGAGCTGCTGCTGCCGCCCAGGGGTGTCCCCTCTGTCACCAGGCCCTGCCCCGGAGCTGCCGGGACCCCCATCCCCCTCCCCCGCTGTGCCCTCGGCCCCGGCAGCGCTGGAGCTGCAGCCCCGGCTCTGCTCCCACCCTGGGCCCAGCCGGGATCGCTGGGTCCGGGACGTTCCCTCTGCTCCAAAGAGCTCTTCTGGCTCTGGAGAAGGTGGTGGAGCGTGGTCCCTGCCAGAGCGAGTCAGGGATCCTGTTAGGGGCCTCACCTGGAATGTCCCACACGGAGCACAGAGCTCTGCCCGCACGCCCGGCAGGGTTGGGGGTTTCCCCGACCCCCCGTTTGCTACCCCAGCACCCCGTTAGTCTTAGGGGTCCCCGAGATGGAGCTGTTGGGCAGCTCTAAGGCTGAGCTTGGTTAGTTGCGATCTGGTGGGTTTGGGATGTCAGGGTGTCACTCTGCAGCCACCTGGGACAGAAGCAGACAGAGGCGTCACAGGAGCCCGTTCCCCTCCCCAGGGCTCAGCCCGTGTCCCGGGACTGCCCCTTCTCTGTGGAGCGACGGTGTCCAGCTGTGTCCCTGCTGTTGGCTCTGGGGGAGGGGCCAGACCCATCTCTCCAGAGGCTTCACAGAGTCATGGAATTGTTCGGGTGGGAAGGAACCTTACAGCTCATCCTGTTCCACGCCCCGCCTTGGGCGAGGACTCTTTCCCCCAGCCCGGGCTGCTCCGAGCCCCGGCCCCGCTGACGTCCTGCAGCCGGACCCTGTCTGTGGCCAGCCCATGTCCCTGGGGTGCCCAGTCCATGTTCCCAGGGTGCCCAGCTCACCCTCGGCGCACACATCTTGTTTGGGAACCCACCATTGCCAAAATTCCAGCCGGCGATGTAGCAGGATTTCAGCTCCGAGACCCTGAGCGAGGCGTTGGGCACACAGCCCAGCTGGATGTAGTCGCTGCACTCCACGGGCTGGTCCAGCTCCAGCACAGCCATGTCCCCATTCCTGTCCCTGCGGCCAGGTGTCCCCATCCCTGTCCCGCTGGCTGACCAGTGATGAAATCCCACTGCCGTGGGCTCCAAGGGTGCCCGGAGCCACCTGGGCTGTGCCAGACCCGGGAGAGCAGCCCAAGCTTCAGGGGGGTCCCTGCTGGGCCCTAGCACATACAGCTAACAACAACACACAGCTGGGCACACACACACAGCTGGGCACACTGACAGGGTGTGAGCACACCTGTGCACACACACACGGGTGTCACACACACACACACACACGGGTGTCACACACACACCTGCACACACTCTCTCACCTCATTTTCACACCTGCACCCCACCCCCCTTGGTGCCACCCCCATGTCACTTCCCCCTCCCCCCGGCTCATCCTCTTTGTCCCCAAAGCGGATTATGGCGGTGGCTCAGAAGGGACATGAGAGTGTGCAAGGGGGGGCCACATCCCCGACCAGCCTCACACGGAGACACAGGTGTGCACGGGGTGTCACACCGCCTCTCAGGTGTGCACGGGGTGTCACACCCCCTCCCAGGTGTGCAGGGAGGGTCACACCCCCTCCCTGGGCCCAAACCTGTGCAGGCAGCGCGGGCAGGTTGTGCCCAGCCCAGCAGGGCAGGCAGTGCAGGTACTGTGGGCAGGGGGTGCCCCAGGCAGAGCCCTCGGGCACGGGCAGGTGGGGGACGAGGTGCAGGCAGGTGACAGGGGATGCTCCAGGCAGCACAGGCAGGTGACATTTCCTGAAGCGCAAGCAGTGCAAGCAGGGATCGGTGCAGGCAGGTGATCCCCAGGCAGGTGGGGCTCAGGGCAAACAGGGCTCTGAGCAGGAAGGGCTGAGGGCAGGGTGGGGGGATGCCCCAGGCAGGGCAGGTGCGAACAGGTGATGGCCGAGAGGTGCAGGCAGGACAGGTGATAAAGGTGATGCCCAGGAGGTGCAGGAGAGCAGGTGATGCCCAGGTGATGCCCAGGTGATGCAGGTGCTGCCAAGGTTGGGCAGGTGATGCAGGTGATGCCCAGGGGATGCCTAGGTGATACAGGTGATGAGGGTGATGCAGGTGATGCCCCAGGCAAGGCAGGTGATGCAGGTGATTCGGGTGACGCCCAGGCAGGGCAGGTGATGCCCAGGTGGTGCAGGTGATGCCCAGGGGATGCCCAGGTGATGCCCAGGCGGGGCAGGTGATCCAGGTGATGTCCAGGTGATGCAGGTGATGCCCAGGTGGTGCCTCAGGTAGGGCAGGTGATGCAGGTGATGATGCCCAGGGGATGCAGGTGACGGCCAGGTGGTGCCCAGGCAGGGCAGGACTCAGATCCCGGGTCGCAGGTCCCGGGTCAGCCCCGCCCCCGCTGGCCCCGCCCCCTCTCGGCCCCGCCCCCCGTCCGGCCGGGCCGGGGCAGCAGCGCCGGGGGCGGCGGCGCCGGGCAGGTACGGGGGGGGCGGGGGCTGGGGGGGGCCGGGGGCTATGGGGCGGCCGGGGGAGACGGGGGGAGGGGATTATGGGGGGCCGTGATCCCGGGGAGGGGGTCCGGGGCGGGCATCCTGGACACGGGGGTCCTCTGCCCTGGGGGTGACACACGGGCGGGTGACACCCAGGGACCCGCAGGGTGGGAAGGGGACGCCCCCCCGACTCCCCCTCTGTCCCGCAACAGGGAGGGGGTCCTGGGGGGGATCCCCCATGCCGGTGCCGGGGATGGTTGGGGTGGCAGATGGGGAGCGCCCCCCCCTCCGCCCTAATTAGCCGCCGCTAATTGTGGGGGGGCGCCATATGGCTCCCATTGCCAAGCGCGGGGAAGGCTCGGGGACCCCCTGCAGACCCCCGTGGCAGCGGGGTCGCACACTGTGGGGCGCGGGGACACGACGGGGGCACGGAGGGGGGACACGGCCGTCCCACAGGGAGCGGTGCCGGCCTGGCAGCGGCCGGTGAGACCCTCGGGCGGGGACAGGGACACCCTGGGGACATGCACCGGGGACAGGGACACCACCCTGGGGTCCTGGGGAAGGGGGCCACGGGCAC
Source organism: Corvus cornix cornix (assembly GCF_000738735.6). Lineage (NCBI taxonomy): Eukaryota > Metazoa > Chordata > Aves > Passeriformes > Corvidae > Corvus > Corvus cornix. The sequence goes on from NC_047057.1 coordinate 230,863, forward strand.
GGCGACCCGGGTGGGTGACACGGGCAGAGACAGCCAAGCGCGAGAGTCCCAGGGGAAAGGGACCCCAGAGTGGTGACAGCGCTGGGGATCCCAGGAGAGGGGAGCTGGCAGGGGGACAGGGGTGAGGACACGGGCTCAGGGACCCAGGGAAGGGGACCTCGGGGTGGTGACAGTGCTGTCATCGGGGTTGTCCGACTGGTGGGACACTGCGGAGGGGGCTGGGGACAGGGGAGCGGGGCCGGGGACAGGGGAGCGGGGCCGGGGGTGGCAGCCCCGCTCCTCCCTTCCCCGCCACAGGCGCCCCCCGAGCTCCCCGTGTCCCCATGGCGGCCGCGTCCTGCCCGGCGCTCCTGGCCGCCTGCCTGGCGCTGCACCTGGCCACAGGTGAGCACCTGGGGGGACCTGGGGGACAAGGGACACTTGAGGAGGCCACCGGGACTGGGAGGGACCCGGCGGGCGGCTGGTGGGGACCCAAGGAGGGGACCCTGGGAATGGCAACTAGGGGTGGTGGGGATCCAAGGGATAAGGTCACCAGGGAATGGGGACTTGGGGACATGGGAAGGGGACCCTGCGAGAAGCAACCGTGAGAGGTGGGACCCCAGGGCATGGGGACACAGAGGACCCTGGGGGGGACCCAAAGATGTCACCTGAGTGCAGGACCACTGGGGGTGATGGCCCACTGGTCTCCTGGGGACGGAGACTTGGGGGTGAGGACCAAGGGGTGGGGACCCTGGGGGACACAGGAGTGACCGTGCTGGGGTCCAGGAAGTGGGACTTGGGGGGCGGGAACACGGGGAGAGTGAGGGGGGGAAGTGGGAATGGAGTTGTTGGTCCGGGGATATGGGGACCTTGGGGGCGGGGACTCGAGAGACCCTGGGGGGGTCAGCAGGGAACGGGGAGGGGGGGCAGGGAGCGGGACATGGGGACCCGGGAGAACGAGGGGTGGGAGTGGGGATCTTGGGGATGAGGAAGAGGGGATGGGGACGTGGGACATGGGGACCCAGGGGCTGGGGACCCGCGGAGCCACACCCCCCGCGGACACCCGTGTGCCCATCCCTGGCGCGGCGATGGCAGCCCGGGGCGACGGGTGCAGCGGGTTCGGGAACCTGTTCACGGAGATCGCGGAGAACAGCGCCCACGGGAGCCTGGTGGCGCGGCTGCCCCCGCCGGGGGACGCGGGGGGCGGCGCCGGCCTCCAGCTCTGCCTGGTGGGCACCGACGCCGCCTGGTTCTACCTGGACGGGCGCAGCCTCCGGCTCAACGTCTCGGCCGGGCGGGCGCTGGACCGTGAGGTGACACCGCCGGGACACCCCCCAGTCCCCTGTCCTACTTCAGCCATCCTGTGTCCGTCGGGTGTCCATCCTGCATCCATCCTGTGGCCAGTGTCCATCCTGAATCCACCTGCACCCATCCTGTGTCCATCTACCTCCAGCATCTATCCATCCATCCTACATCCACCTGTGTCCATCCTACGTCCATCCTGCATCCTTCCTATGTCTATCCTGTGTCCGTCCCTGCATCCCACATCTACCTGTGTCCGTCCTGCCTGTCATCCATACTCCATCTATCCTGGGTCTACCATCATCTGTTCATGGTCCATCCATCCTTCATCCATCCTGTGTCCATCAGTATCCATCCCGTGTCCATCCCATACTCATCCTGGGTCCATATTGTGTCCATCCAGGGTCCATCCATTCACCCTCCCCCCATGATGAGTCCATCCATCCTGCAGCCCCCTCCATCCCAGATCATCCTGCTCCACCCTCATCCTGCACCTGCTTGGCTGGGGACTCCAGCACGTCCCCAGGGGGCAGCCCCCCGTGTCACCCCATGTCCCAGTGCCCCGTCCCTTGTCCCCTGCAGGAACTGGAGTCCCCGGTGCTGATGGTGGCCCTGACCTGTGCCGAGGACGGCTCCTCCCCGGTATGGCCACACACCGTGGGGACCCTGGGGAGCTCGGGGGGGGCACAGTCCCACCCTGGTCACTCCCCGTGTTCCCTCCCACGCCCGGCAGGTCGAGTTCCGGATCATCGTCCAGGTCCTCAATGAGAACGACAACCGGCCCCACTTCCAGGGGGCCACTGTCCTCACCCACAACGTCAGCGAGGTGACAGTGGCACTGTGGGCACATGCTGGGGACAGGGCTGGGGACAGGGGAGGTCATGGATATGGTTATGGTGATGGGGCAGGGATAGGCACCAGGACAGGGATGGCCGTGGGCATGGATTGCGGACGGGGATGGGGATAGGAGGGGGGTCAGAGATGGTCGGGGTCATGGGCACGGTGATGGGCATGGGCACATGGACAGCACTTGGGACAGGCTGGTCAGGGTCAGTCGTGGGCACAGTGGCAGAGATGGGGACAGGGACAGGGTTGGGGGCAGGAACAACGCTGGCCATGGACACAGGGAGAGGAGTGGGGGTGGTGGGGATGGGGACAGGGCTGGGAGAAGGTGGGTGCCCGGAAGGGATGGGGACACCCAAAAAAGTAGGAATGGGGATATTGGGTGCGTTCATGAGTTCGGGGGTGTTGGGGGACCATAGGGGGTGTTTAGGGGTGCGGGGTGTGTTTAGGGGGGGGTGGGGACCCCGGAGGGTGTTGGCGGCTCCCGGGGCGTCTGGGGACCCCTGGTGACCCCCGCGGGCAGCTGGCACCGGTGCACTCGGTGGTGTTCAGCGCCCAGGCTGAGGACGCGGACGGGGACACGCTCATGTACGTCATCGACACGGCCTCGGTGAGCCGGGGCGGGGGCGGGGGGCCGCGGGGGGGCCGGGGCCATCTGCCGGGCTGACCGAGCTCCCCCACCCCAGCCCGACGCCCGCTTCTTCCGCATCGACCTCCCGAACAGCGGCCGCGTGGTGCTGGCGCGGGCGCTCGACTTCGAGAGCCGGCGGCACCTCGAGGTGGTCGTGACCGCCGTGGTGAGACCCCCGCCCGCCCGTGTCTCCCCTGTCTCTCCCCATGTCCGTGGGACCGCCGTCTGTGTGCCCCCCGCTTGTGGGACCCTGGTGCAGGGCCCTGATATGAGACCCCCGCCTGTGGGACCCCTGCCCACCCTCATGAATTTGGGGGGACCTGGCACCCACCCCTGGCCCCAGGGAGGACCGCAGCCCGACCCCAGCCCCACAGAGCCCGCGGGTGTGGGGTCCTCGTGCCCACCGCCCCCCCGGGTGACACCCCCGGCACGACCATGACACGGGTGGGCTGCACGGGTGGGGGTCCCCCCGGCCCTTCCGCCCCCCCACGCCCGCCGGCCGTCCCCGCCGGCCCCGCTAATTGGGGGTGACGTGATCCCGTCACCTGCCCTCAATCCCCCTCATTTCCTTAATGGGCCACCTGCGCCCCCTCCCCCCTCCAGCGCCCAGCCCCCACCCCAGCTCTCCCCGGCACCCCCACCCCACGGTGGGAACTCGGCGGGACCCCGCGGCCCTGGGCTGCGACCCCCGCTCCTGCCTGGGGCTGGGAGTTCCTGTCCCTCGAGGTCCCCTTTACATGGGGGCCCCTGTACCTGCGGCCCCGTGTGCCTGTGGGGTCACCACTCAATGGAGTCGTTGTTTCCTGGGGGTTCCCTGTCCACCTGGGGTGTCGTGAGGGTCCCCGTGCCTCTCTGTGCATCCCACAGCAGGTTTTGGGGCATCCTTGCCCGGCTTTTTCCCGCAGGAGATGAACACCCGAGAGCGGTTCAACGCCTCGGCCCGGGTGCGGGTCAATGTCCTGGACGGGGATGACCAGTACCCCCAGTTCCTGCCCTGCACCCCCCGCGCCCCCCACAGCCCTCCCGTCTGCACCAGCCCCGTCTACACCGCCAACATCACCGAGGGCCAGCTCCAGGTGGGACACGGGACCGTAGGGACACCGCGGGAACGCGGGGGTCGGGGGGGCCCGCAGGGCTCAGCCGGACACCTCCGTGTCCCCTCCATGTCCCCAGGGGGGTCCCCTGAGCTTCAGCCCCGGCGCCGTCTATGCCGAGGACGGGGACAGGGGGCTGCGGGCGGCCATCACCTACTCCCTGCTGGCAGGTAACAGGGGACAGGGGACCCGGCGGGACACGGGGGGCAGGGACACACGGACACGGGAGGGCAGGGAGATGGGGACACGGGGACACAGGCAGGCACAGACGCGTGGGCAGGAACACAGTGACACCACAATACGGACGCAGGTGGGCAGGGACATGGGGACAGGGATGTGCTGGGCGGGGACATGTGTGGGGAGAGGTGGCCGTGGTGCCCGGGGTGGTTCCCAGCGCTGCCCTGTGCCCCCAGTCCCTGGCAGTGCCGGGTGTACCCGCACGGTGGGGGGGTTTTGGTGATTGGGGGTCCCCATGCTGGGGGGTGTCCCCGCCAGGGATCCCTGTGCCAGGGGGGTCCAATCAGCACAATCCAATTGCCGGCTCCTCTGTGGCAAATTGAATAAAGGGATTGAGATGGGGGGGGGGCCTAATCCCCCCCGGTGCGGGGGGGCTGCGGGGTGGGGGTCAACCCCTGGTGTACCCGAGGGTGCTCCAGCACCACAGGGGTTAAACCCCCCCCATATTGGAGGTCAAAGGGTTAATAACGCCCACCCTGTGCGTCCCACCACCCCCCTCCCCCCCAATAAGGGGGGTCCTCCCCGCCATGAAGTTCCGGGAATGGATGGGGGGACATGAGGGACCTCCCACAGGGCTGCCCCAGGGGGAGTTTCCCACAGTTCCCCGGGGAAGGGGGCAGGTAGGGGGGTCCCGGGGGTCCCCATCTCTGTGTCCCCCCAGGTCAGGAGAGCAGCAGGTTCCACATCGACAACGTGACCGGGGCCATCACGCTGCTGCGGGCGGTGGAGAGCAGCCGCCAGACCCCCGAGATCTGCCTCAGCGTCATGGTGGGTGGGGGGCGAGGGGGGCCCCGGGGAGATGGGGGGACCTGGGGATATTGGGGAGTACTCAGGGAGATGGGGGTCTCTGGGGAGATGGGGAGACCCAAGAGGATGGGGTTCCCTGGGGAGATGGGGGGTCCCGGGGAGATGGGGGTCCCTGGGACAGTGGGAGCTGCCTGGGGTACTCCGGGAAGCCCCCGTAGGTGCAGGAAGCTGGTGGCAGTGGGTAAAACCTGGGTGTCCCCTGTGTTCCCTCCACGCTCCATGTGCCCTGTGTCCTCCCATGTCCCCCCTATGTCCCACCGTGCCCCCTGTGTCCCCCCATCCCCTGTGTCCCCCATCCTTTGTGTCCCCCTGTCCCTTTCCTGTGGCCCTCCCGTGTCTCCTCTGTGTCCCCCCCATGTCCCCCTGTATGCCCCCCGCGCCCCCCAGGCCTCGCAGGTGAACGACCCCTCCAAGTACGCGGTGGCGCGGGCCCTGGTGCGGGTCCTGGCCCCGAACCGGCACCCGCCGCGCTTCCCCCGCGCCCGCTACCGCGCGTTCGTGCCCGCGGCCCCGCGCCGCGCCGCGCTGCTGCTCACCTTCGGCGGGCAGGTGCTCGCCCTGCACGCACACGACCCCGACTTCCCCGAGGTGAGCGGGGCAGGGGGGCGGGCAGGGGGTGCAGGTGAGGGTGCAAACAAGGTGTGGGCACGGGATGCAGGTAGGGACGGGCAGGGGGCGGGGAGTGGTGCAGGTGGGAGGCAGGTGGGGGCGTGGGCAGGAGGCTCAGGTAGGGATGCAGGTAGAGGCAGGAAGGGGGCGGGCAGAGAGGTGGGAAGTGGTGCAGGTAGGGAGGCAGGTGGGATGCAGGTGGGGAAGGCAGGTGGGATGCAGGTGGAGGTGTGGGCAGCAGTGCAGGTACCGGGTGAGGATGGGTACAGGAGGTGTGCAGGCAGGGGCTGATTCCCCCCACCCCGCAGGGGCTGAACCCCCAGGTGCGCTACACCCTGAGCCACGGCGCCAACCAGAGCCAGCAGCTGTTCCAGGTCATGCCCAACGGGCTCCTGGTGGCCCAGGCGGACCAGCTGCGGCCCGGGCAGAGCTACCACCTGCAGGTGGGCGTGGAGGGCAGGGGGAGGCCGGGGCACAGGGGACATGGGGGTCTAGGGAGACGGAGGGGCCCTGGGGGACATCGGAGCCTGGGGGGCAGGGAGCACCGGGGCACTGGGTGGGCACGGGGGGCTGGAGGTTGTGGCTACCAGAGGGGCACCAGAGAGGGGACACGGGCGGGGACGACAGAGAGGACACTGGGGCTGGGGGGCACCTCCATGTCCCCTCGTGTGTCCCCCCGGTGCCACAGCCACGTCCCCTCGTGTCCCCTGTCCTCACCATGTCCCCCCTGTCCCCTCCATGCCGCCCCCGCCGTTCAGGTGCTGGCGCGGGACGAGGAATCGGGCGAGACCTCGAACACGACGGTGGAGCTGGAGGTGCTGTGGCCGGGGCAGGCGGGTACGGAGGAGGGGGACCCCCCCCCAGAAACCCCCCAGAGACCCCTCCGTCAGCCTCCTCATCCCCACGGCACCGCCCCAGGAACCGCCCACGGACCCTCCTGCCCCAAGCGCTGGGCACCCCCAGGGACGCCCCTGCCCCCCGGTGATGGGGTCTCCCCCAGAGTCCCAACCGGTGAAGAGGCTCCCCCAGCTCCCCGAGCCCCCAGCCTTGTGTCCCCCCAGGGATGGGTTTTCCCCCAAGCTCCCCACGGTGACGGGGTCCCCAGGCCACCCCCGTGCTGTGATGGGGTTCCCCCGGGCACGGGATCCCCTCCCAGCCCCCGGGATCTGAAGTGCTCCCCCCGTCCCCCGCCGTGCCCCGCTGCTGGCGCGGCCCCCGCCCCGCAGCCCCCCGGGACCCCTCGGAGCCCCCCGGGATGTGCCGGGATTTGTCCCCGCCCGCTCCCCGTTGATGGCTCCCCCGCTGACGTGTCCTCTCTGTCGCGCAGCCCCGCGGGACCCCTCGGAGCCGCCCCCCGGGCGGGGGGTGCCGGCGGGGGCCGTGGCGGGGGGCGCGGGGGCGCTGCTCCTGCTCGGGGCCGTTCTCCTGCTCGCCCTCCTGGCGCTGCGGGCGCGGCGGCGGCGGCGGCGGCAGCAGCGCACGGCGGACCGGGCGGCGCTCGCCATCGAGAAACACCCCAACGTGGTAGGGGCCCCCCAGCCCCCGGCCCCGACCTCGCTGTGCTGCTCCCCAGAGCCCCCCGACACCCCCTGAGCCTCCAGCCCCCCCGCTCTGCTCCTCCGGGGCACCCCCGACTCCCCCCCGCACCCCCCGACCTGCCCGCCTGGTACCCCTGGAGCTGCCCCCAGAGCCCCCAACACCCTCCTGCGCCCCCCGCCCTGCCCCCCGCGCCCCTCAACCCCCCGCCCCCCGAACCTTCGAAGCTCCCCCAGTTCCCCCCGCACCCCCAACCCCTCAAGACCCCCAGCTCTCCCCAGACCTCCCCGCACCCTCATCCCACCCTCAGGTCTGGGGAGCAGGGAAGAGGGTCCTCGGGTCAAGGGGGGCGCGGCGGGACCGAGGGACCTCCCAGTGGGGGGAAAGGAGGTCCCCTGTTCTGGAGGGGCTGGGAAGGAAGGGGGTCCCTTGAGTCTGGGGATGGGGGTTCTGCTGGCTTGGGGGGCCGTAGGAAGGTGATTCCCGGGTCTGGGGGCTGCGGGAAGGAGGGAGCCCCCCGTGCCTCAGTTTCCCAGCTGACCCCCCCCGTTCCCCCCCACAGAGCCTGAGGTGGTTCCAGCCGGTGAGTGGGACCCCCCAAAAAGTACGGGGGGGCGGAGAGTCACCCTGCTCTGAGCCCCGCCAAAAGGGGGATGCGGGGTCCCCTGTGCCATGGGGTTGCTATGGGGGGGTCCCACAAGGAGGAGTCCCATGAGGGGGTCGGGGTGCTGGACAGGGATTGGGATGCTGGGGGGGGGGGGGGGCCGTGCTGGAGGGGGCCCCATGGGGACGGTCGGGATGCTGGGGGGTCCCAGGGGGGTCCTGTGCTGGTCCTGTCGGGAGAGGTCGGGGTGACGGGAGCTCCCATGGGGGTCCCTGTGCTGGGGGTCCCGGGGGGGCGGGTGCTGGGGAGACATTGGGGTGCTGGGGGTCCCATGGGAGAGGTCGGGACGCTGGAGGGGGTGTCCAAGGGGGGGATCCCTGTGCCCGGGGGGGGGCCCACGGGGGGTCCCTGGGCTGGGTAGGGTTTGGGGTCCTGGGGATCCCCGCGGAGGGGTCCCATGGAGGGTTCTTGTGCAGGGGAGACCCTACGGGGGCGGCCGAGGTGCTGGGGGGCTCCCACGGGAGGGTCCCCGCGCGGGAGGGTGTCCCGTGTGGGGGTGTCTGTGTGGTGGGGGTCCCTATGGCCCCCCTGACCCCTCTGCCCCCTCCGCAGGTCCAAGCCGGCAAGTCGCCCCCGAGCCCCCCCCGGCTCTACTACCCCAACGAGGGCTACAGCGAGGTGGGGGAGGCCCCCCGCCGCCCCCCCCGCCGCCGCCGCCGCCGCCGCCGCCGCCCCCCCGCCGCCAGCCCCCCAGCCGCCCCCCGCCCCCAAACCCCAGGCCAACTCCGTGGGGCGGCCGGGGGGGGCTCGCCCGGGGCGGGATCCCCGGGGGGGTCGCCGCCGCCCACCCCCGCCAGCCCCGGCCCCCCCGCGCCCCCAGCCCGGGCGAGGTCTCGGGGGGTCCCGCGGAGGGCGGGGGCAGCCCCGTGCCGGGGGGCGGCGGGGGGGGACCCTGGGGGTGCTGCCGGCGCTGGAGGAGGTGAGCGAGGAGAGCCTGGAGGAGGGGCCGGGCAGCGACCCCCGGGTGCCCCCCCCGCTGCTGCAGCTGCTCGAGGACTCCATCGAGTGCTGAGGGGGCCGCGGGCGGCGCGGGGGGGCGGCCGCGCTCGGGGGGGCACAATAAAGAGCTGGAAAGGCAGCGGTGGCAACTGGGGAGCACTGGGATGTACTGGTTGGCACTGGAGGACACTGGGCAGCATTCGGAGGGCACTGGAAAGTTACTGGGATGCACTGGTTGATACTGGGAGACACTGGGGGTGTCACTGGGATGATCTGGGGTGTCATTGGGGGTCACTGGGATGCACTGGGGTGTCACTGGGATGAACTGGGATGTCACTGGGATGCATTGGGAAGCACTGGGTGTCATTGGGGGTCACTGGGATGAACTGGAGCGTCACTGGGATGCATTGGGATGAACTGGGGTGTCATTGGGGGTCACTGGGGTGTCACTGGGATGAACTGGGGGGAAGTCCTGGGATATACTGGGGGGTGTCACAGCCCCCCCCGCGCCCCCACGTGGGCGTTTCCCGCTTTTCCAGGCCCCGCCCTTGGGGGCGGTGTCGCCCTGACCACGCCCCTTAAAGGCGCCGCGTCACTTAAGCGGCCGCTGCCTGCGCTGCTCCCATGGCGGGGGGCGTGGGGTCCCCTGCCCCGCGTGGGGAGGGTGCCATGGGGGGGCTGATGGATCCTGGGGTGCGGAGGGTCCCCTGGGCGTCCCCCGAGTGCCACGAGGGTCCCGTGGGAGCCCTGGAGGTCCCCTGGGTGTCGTGGGGTCCCTGTGCCCCGCGTGGAGTGGGTGCGTGGGGTTTGAGTGCCGTGGGGGGGCCCTGGGTGCCGTGGGGGTCCCGTGGGGGTCCCCGAGGGGGTGCCCTCCCCCTACGCGTGACCCCGTGGCCGTGGGTGGCCCCTGCTAAGAGGCTTGAGCGGGAGTTTGTCGCTAATCCCCGGGGTCACCGGCACCGGCGGGTCACCTCCGGCGGGTGGCACCGGCACGGTGACACTCCCACTGGGAGCGCTGGGGTGTACTGGGAGCGCTGGGGTGTACTGGGACAGCGGGGTGCACTAGGAACACTGGGGTGTACTGGGAGCATGGTGTGCTGGTTTGTACTGGGAGCACTGGGGCACACAGGGCTGTGCTGGGGGTGCACTCTGTGTACTGGGGCGCTCGAGGCTGCACTGGGAGCGCTGGGAGCGTGGCGTACTGGTGTGTACTGGGATTACTGGGATGTGCTGGTTTGTATTGGGATCACTGGGGGGACCTGGGAGCACTGAGGTGTACTGGGAACACTGGGGATCCCTGGGGAGCACCAGAGCGTTCTGGGCTGCGCTGGGAGCATCGTGTACTGGTGTGTACTGGAAACACTGGGGGACACTGGGGTGTGCTGGGAGAACTGGGGGCTCTGAGAGCCCTGTGGGCTGCTGCGGTGTACTGGTGTGTACTGGGAACTCTAGGGCGCCCTGGGGTGCTCTGGGAGAACTGTGTGCAGTGGGTTATACTGGGAGCACTGGGACACACTGGGATAGCCGGGTTATACTGGTTTATACTGGGAGCGCTGGGCGGAGCAGCACCGCCCCCCCATTACCTTCCTGCCCCTCCCCCGCCCCCTCGCCCCCCTCCCAAATCCCCCGTTAATCCCGGCCGCGTTAATCCCCGGCAGCTGCCGCGGCTGCAAATGGCCCCGGGGGGTGGGGGGGCACACAGACCCCCCGAGCCCCCCCTGCGACCCCCTCGTGTCGCGCTCCCACGCGTGTCCCCCCTGCGCGGCTCGGGAGGGGCCGGAACTGCAACCCCCGACGGGAGGGGCGGGGGGGTCGGAGGAGCGGCGAGTGGGGGCCGTGGGGGGGGAAGCCCCCCTGTGCGTGTCCCCCCCTCTGTGACCTCCCCGCCACCGTGGGACGACCCCCGCACCTCCCCGGGCCTCAGTTTCCCCCGTGTCGCGACCGAGCTCCCACGGGGTTGGGCGGAGCCGAGGGGGCGGTGCCGACCCCCCACGTCCCCCCCCCCCCCACGCCACCGGGTCCCGCCGGCAGCGGCACCCGAGGACCCCCCCGGCACCCGCGGGACCCTCCCGGGATCCCCCCGCGCCATGGAAGCCCCCCCGGAGCCCCCCGAGGGCGAGGTGACCCACGCGGGACACGGGGAGGGCAGGTAATGGGGGGGGTCTGGGGGCTGTGTGTGAGCCGTGAGGGGGGGGCGGTGCCGAGGGGGGGTCGGGCAGTGCCGGGGGGGGCCTGGGCCGTGATGGGGGGTTCAGTGCAGGGGTGGGGTCAGCGTCGGGGGGTCCCGGGCGGTCAGAGCGGGGGCACAGAACAGAGCCGGGGGGGTCCGTTCCGTGGCCGGGCCTCGCGTGGGCTCTGTTTGCACCCTGCGGGTCCCTGTGCTGGGGGGGTCACCTGGGGACACGGGGGGGTCACCTTGGAGGGGGCGGGGAAGGCCGCCCTGGCCGGGGGGTGCGCGCCTGCCCCCCTGCCCGGACCCCGCACCCAATTTGGGGGGACACCCACCCCCCGGCTCTGTATGAGGGTGTCCCCCCGAGCCGGGGGCGGGAGCGCTGAGGGGTGCGGGCAGGGCACACAGGTGATCACAGCTGGGCACACACAGGGCACACACAGGTGATGACACAGGTGCAGGGAGGGCACCCACAGGGCACACACAGGTGCTCACACACGATCACAGGTGCAGGCAGGGCACACACAGGTGCACCCACAGGGCACACAGGTGATCACACAGGTGATGACACAGGTGCAGGGAGGGCACACACAGGGCACACACAGGTGCTCACACACGATAACAGGGGCACACAGGTGCAGGGAGGGCACACACAGGGCACACACAGGTGCTCACACACGATAACAGGGGCACACAGGTACAGGCAGGGCACACACAGGGCACACACAGGTGCTCACAGGTGCTCACACAGGGCACACACAGGTGATGACACAGGTGCAGGGAGGGCACACACAGGTGATCACACACGATCACAGGTGCAGGCAGGGCACACACAGGGCACACAGGTGATCACAGCTGGGCACACACAGGTGATCACACAGGTGATGACACAGGTGCAGGGAGGGCACACACAGGGCACACACAGGTGCTCACACACGATCACAGGGGCACACAGGTACAGGCAGGGCACACACAGGGCACACACAGGTGCTCACAGGTGCTCACACAGGGCACACACAGGTGATGACACAGGTGCAGGGAGGGCACACACAGGTGATCACACACGATCACAGGTGCAGGCAGGGCACACACAGGGCACACAGGTGATCACAGCTGGGCACACACAGGTGATCACACAGGTGATGACACAGGTGCAGGGAGGGCACACACAGGGCACACACAGGTGCTCACACACGATCACAGGGGCACACAGGTACAGGCAGGGCACACACAGGGCACACACAGGTGCTCACACAGGGGCACTCACAGGGCACACACAGGGCACTCACAGGTGCTCACAGGTGCTCACACAGGTGCAGGTGCGGCTCTTCGCTGCCCCATCCCCCGGGGCTCGTTAGAGGCCTCACAAACAACCCCGGGGGGGGCGCGGGGTGTCCCCAGAGTTACCCGGGGCAGGGGGGGACCAAGGGGCGGGGGCACCCAAAACAGAGGAGGGTCCCCCCAAAGGGGATGTACCCCAAAACCCGAAAAAGGGGGCACCCAAAACAGAGCGGGGCACCCTAAACTGAGGATTGCTCCCCAAGAAAGGGAGCGTACCCAAAAGAGGGGGTACTCGAAACAGAGGGGCGCCCCCAAATCCAGGAGGTGCACCCAAAAACGTGGGTGCACTCAGACCAGAGGAACGAATACACCCCCCAAAAATGCGAGCACCCAAAATAAAGGATTGCACCCCAAAAAAGGGGGTGAACCCAGAAGAGAGGCGCACTCAACTCCAAGCCCAGGGGCTGCCCCGCAGAAAAAGGGGTGCCCCAAACCCCAAAAGAGAGCGGTGGCCCCCCCAAAAGGGTGCCCCAAACTCGGGGGTGTCCCTGAAGCTGCCGTGGTGGGCGGGGCTCCCGGCGGGGCGGGGCCGTAGGCGTGGTCCCGGTGCCCCGCCCCCGGCGGCGCTCAGCGCCATGGGCGAGGGGGAGCCCAGGTACGGGCGGGGTTACTGGGGGCACTGGGAGGGACTGGGGCGCTGCTGGGGCGCGCCGGGCGCGGGGGAGCTCCGGGGGCGCTCCGGGCCGGGGACAGCGGCACTGGGGGCAGCCGGGGCGGCGGTGGGGGGGCACAGGGGGAGGGAAGGGCTGTAGGGGGGGCACTGGGAGGGACTGGGGCGTTACTGGGGCGGGAGGGAGCGGCAGCGAGGGGACACTGGGGGTGTTACTGGGGGGCTGCTGGGAGGCGGAGGGGCAGCAGTGAGGAGTACTGGGGGGGTACGGGGCTGCACTGGGGCGGATTCCTGGCGGTTACTGGGGGGTGTGGGGCAGCAGTGGGGGGGTGGGAGGTGGGGGGGGTTCTGGGCTTTACTGGGGGATGCGGGAGGGGCTCCTGGGAGCGCTGTGGGGCGCGGGAGGGGCTATAGTGGGAGCGCTGGGAGGCGCGGGGGCTTCCTGGGCGACACTGGGGGACGGGGGGGCTGCTGGTGGTGCGGGAGAGGTTACTGGGAGCGCTGGGGCCGGTGCCGGGGCACTGGGAGGCGCTGGGCAGGCCGGGAGCGGGGGGGCTGCGGCGGCCGGTCCCGGCCCTGGCCACGCCCCGCGGGAGCGGCCCCGCCCGCGGCCACGCCCTGCGCCGGGAGCGCTGCGGGAGCGCCACGCGCGGGACCCCACGGGAACGGGACAGCCCGCGGGGACCCCCCTGGGGACGCCCCATGAGAGAGGGACCCCCTCAGGAACTGCCCCCCCTCCCCCCCATCGGGATCGACCCCTCCGGGAGAGGGAACCCCCCGAGGTCCCCCAGAGACCGGGACCCCCCTCAGCCCGGCCCGGCCAGCCCCGCTGGGGATGTGGGTGGGGGTCCCAGTCATGGGGGAGCGTCCCTGTCCCGGTGTGAGTGGGGGGATCCTGGGGGGAGTCCCAGTCCTGGGGGGGTGGGGGAGGAATTTTGTCCCAGTGCGTGTGGGGGTCCCAGCCCTGGGAGGTTCCCGGTGTGGACGGGGATCCCGGGGCTGTTCCGGGGGGGGGGTCCCGGTGTGCGCCGGGGTCCTGGTGCCAGCCTCCCCCCAGCATGGCGCAGCAGCTGATCAGCGGGGCCGGGTACGTGCCCGAGGATGGACTCACGGCCCAGCAGCTCTTTGCCTGCGCCGACGGCCTCACCTACAAGTGCGGGTGACCCCGGCCCCAAAACCCTCTGACCCCCCTCAGCACCCCTGACCCTCACCGGCGCCTCCACACCCCCTCGGGCACAGCCCGGCACCCCCAGATGCCTCACTGGGGCCACATGAACCCCCAGGAACCTCCCAACTCCCCCCGACCCCCACAAGGAAGTCCCCGACCCCCCCATGGCAGCCCCAGGGAATCCCCCCAGAGATCCCCCAGTTCCCCCTGGAACCCCATCAGGGACTCCCAGGCCCTGCTCCAAGAACCCCCCCTGCACCCCCACTCTCAACCCTAAAGAACCCCCAGGAACCCCCCGAGCCCCCAGCTCGTGTGTCCCCCCCCCCCTCGGGCCTCCCCGACTCCCCGACCTCGGTTGCCCCCCCAGGGGGACCCTCAAGGGACACGTTCCTCCCCCTCCGCCCGGTGGGTCTGGGCCAGTTTGGGGGGGCCAGGGGGGTCCCAGCCCTTTGTCCCCCCACAGTGACTTCCTCATCCTCCCCGGCTACATCGACTTCACGGCTGATGAGGTGGTGAGTGACCCCCGGGAGCCCCCCGGGACCCCCCCTGTGCACCCCAGACCCCCTGGGTCATCCCTGTGCCGCCCTCCCGGGCTGGCGTCTCCTGGCTCGGGACCCCCTCAGTGACCCCCCTGTGCCCCCCTCCAGGGTGACCTCATCCCCCTCCTGGGCCCCCCCTGTGATTTTGGATTTGGGGGATGCCCATGGGGTCTCTGCAGGTTTTTGGGTGCCCCAACCCTCGAGGAGTTATCAGGGGGTGCAGGGTCCCTGTGGTTTTGGGAGTGCTGGGAGGGCAGGGAGAGTCAGGTGAGGTCGGGGCCCCCCCTATTCCCCAGAGGGGGCCCCCACACCCCTTGAGAGGGGAGGTCAGGATTTGAGGGGTGCCCCCCTCCCCCAGGACCTGACATCGGCCCTGACCCGAACCATCACCCTGAAGACGCCCCTGGTGTCGTCCCCCATGGACACGGTCACCGAGGGGGACATGGCCATCGCCATGGCCGTGAGCGGGGGCCACTGGGGGGGCTGGGGGGACACGGTCACCGAGGGGGACAGGGGGACATTGCCATCGTGAGCAGGGGGTACTGGGGGGGCTGGGGGGACATGGTCACCGTAGGGGACATGGCCGTCGCCACCGCTGGGGACGCCCACATAGGGGGAGGCATCTCAGGGGGCGCTGAGGGGCATCTCAGGGGCTGTGGAGGCGTTGGGGGGTCTGGGCTGGGGAAGATCTGTCAGATTAGGGGGGGCACCCGTGGGTGCTTGGGGGGCACCCAGGGAGCTGGGCAAGGGGGGACACGGGTGGGCCCCAGTCCCAGAGGGGTGCAGGGGCAGAGGGGGGGGACATGGATGCGGGGGGGCTGCTCCCGCAGCCGGAGCTCAGGACCCCCGGCCCCCCCAGCTGAATGGCGGCATCGGCATCATCCACCACAACTGCACCCCCGAGTTCCAGGCCAACGAGGTGCGCAAGGTCAAGGTGAGCGAGAAGGGTCCCCCCCCCGGGACCCCCCAGTCCCGGTGTCCCCTGGGGGCTGCCGGCGCTGGCCAGTGGGGATGAGCTGGTGGCCGCAGCACCCCATTTTGGGAGCCCCCCGTCCCCCCCAGTGACGCTGTCCCTCCCGCCGTGTCCCCAGCGGTTCGAGCAGGGCTTCATCACGGAGCCGCTGGTGATGAGCCCGGCGCACACCGTGGGGGACGTGTGGGACGCCAAGGCCCGGCTCGGCTTCTCGGGGGTCCCCGTCACCCACTCGGGGCGCCTGGGGGGGCGGCTCGAGGGCATCGTCACCTCCCGCGACATCGACTTCCTGCGGGAGAGGGACAGGGCCACCCCCCTGGCCGAGGTGGGTGTGGGGCGGGGGGGCAGGGAGGGACAGGGGTGTGAGGGGTGGGGTGGGATGTGGGGAAGACGTGGAGCGTTGGGATGGGAAAGGTCCGAGGATGGAGGGATGTGGGATGGGATGGGATGGGATGGGATGGGATGGGATGGGATGGGATGGGATGGGATGGGATGGGATGGGATGGGATGGAGAGATGGGGTATGGGGCAGGAGTGGAAGGATGGGATGTGGGGCAGGGATGGGATGTGGGGCAGGGATGGAGGGGTTTGGAGGGTGGTGGAATGTGGGGCGGGACGGGATGGATGGAGGTTGGAAGGATCTGGGACAGGGGCGGGGGCTGCCCACGGCGGCCCTGGAGCCCCAGTGCAGGTGACAGTGAAAGGTGACAGTGACACACAGCGCAGGTGACAGTGACAGTACCCGTGCCTGTGCTGCTGCCTGTGACAGTGCCAGTGCATGTGACAGTGACAGCCAGTGATGGTGACAGTGCTGGTGGCAGTGGAGGTGACAGTGCCTCTGACAGTGTCAGTGCCAGTGACAGTGCTGGTGACAGTGCCGGTGCCAGTGGCAGTCCTGGTGACAGGGAAGGTGGCAGTGCCAGACAGTGCTAGTGCCAGTCCCTGTGCTAATGCTGGTGACACACGGGTCGCTGTGTCCCCAGGTGATGACCAAGCGCAGGGACCTGGTGGTGGCCCCAGCCGGTGTCACCCTCAAAGAGGCCAACGAGATCCTGCAGCGCAGCAAGAAAGGTGCAGGGGAGCACCTGTCACCCCTGGAGGCACCTCCCTGTCACCCCTCCCTGCCCCCAGAGACATTTATCATCCCCCTGAGGGCACCTCCGTGTCACCCCTTGGGGAACCCCCACAGCACCCCCCAGGTGTCACCCCCCAGGGGTCACCTCTGCTCGGGGGCACCATCCTGGCCACCCCCTGGGGGTTGTCCCCTGTCCCTGTGCCTCTCCCCGCACGCCCCCATCCCCAGGTGACATTGTCCCCGCCGTGTCCCCAGGGCCGCTGATGGTGACCAGCACTGGTGAGCTGGTGGCCGCCCCATCCTCCACGGCCCCTCCTTGTCCCCGAGGTCAGCCCTGTGTCCCCCATTCCCGTCCCCGGGGTCCTCTCCATGTGCCCTCACCCCTGGCGTCACCTCCATGTCCCCGTGTCCCTGCAGCCCCCCTGGGTGACCCCCCGTTCTCCCCCGTGTCCCCAGGGAAGCTGCTGATGGTGACCAGCAGTGACGGGTGGCGGCCGCCACCGCCCTGTGCTCGGGATCCCTTCCGTGTCCCCTGTCCCCGGATTCCACCGCGTCCCGGGCTGCCCGGCTGTCGCTGGCCCCCGGTGACGCTAGCCCCGCGCTGTCCCCAGGGAAGCTGCCGATCGTCAACAGCCGGGACGAGCTGGTGGCGCTGATGGCGCGCACGGACCTGAAGAAGAATCGGGAGCACCCGGCAGCCTCCAAGGACGGGCGGAAGCAGCTCCGGGTCGGGGCGGCCATCGGCACCCGCGAGGACGACAAATACCGGCTGGACCTGCTCGTGCAGGCGGGCGCCGACCTCGTGGTGCTGGTGCGTCACCCCAAAACCGGGGGGGACCCCGGCACGGGGGGCTGGGCATGGGGGACCCCAAAAACCGGGGGCTCTGAAAAGCAGCGGGGTGGAGGGATGAGGGTGAGGAAGGGGATGGAGCTGCTGGGGCGGGTGGCATGGGTCTCGTGGTGCTGGTGGCTGTGGGGGGATCCCCCAAGACGGGGGGATGAGGGCGCCCCAAAGAATGTGAGACCCCAAAATGGGGGGGATGAAAAGGGGGCGACACGGAAATGGGGGGGAGCATCCCAAAAATGGGGGGGATGAGGATGGAGGGATGGGGTGGGGTGGAGCTGCTGGTGCAGGCAGGGGGGTGGGCTCAGTGTGCTGCTGTGGGGGACCCCAAAAACCGGAGAGAGAGAGAGAGGGGAGGGAAAGGAGAGGTGGGAATGGAGCTGCTGGTGAAGGCGGGTGGGTGCGGGGGAACCCCAAAAACCGTGGAACCCCAAAAGGGAGGGGATGGGATCTGGGGATGGGGATGGAGCTGCTTGTGCTGAGCGGCGGTGCCCCAAAAAAGGGGGGGGCTGGGGGTTATCCCCCTGCTCACTGAACCCCAACGCGCTGCTCCCCACGCGGCACCCCAACCTCCTGCCCTGCACCCCAAAACCTGCCCCGGCCCCCCCACCCCGCACCCCAAATCCGGCCCCAGGACTCGTCGCAGGGCAACTCCCGGTACCAGCTCAGCATGATCCGCTACATCAAGGCCAAGTACCCCGAGCTGCAGGTGGTGGGGGGCAACGGTGAGGCCCCAAAACGGGGGGGACACGGGGACTGCCTGGGCTGCGGCTTGTGGGGGCAACGATGAGTGAGGGAAATGGGGGACCCCAAAAGGGGCGTGGGGGGAATGGGGGCGGGATTTGGGGTGATCCCTGCAGCAATGAGGTGGGATTTGGGGTGCCGTTTTGGGGGGGCTGTTTTTGAGGTGCCTCCCCATCATGGTGGGGCAGGATTTGGGGAGGGTGGGGCAGGATTTGGGGTGCCACTTTTGGGCTGCTATTTTGGGGTACCATGTTTGGGGTGCCCCCTCACAGCAGGGAGGTGGAATTTGGGGTGCCATTTTTGGGGTGCCCCCGCAGTGGTGACGGCGGCCCAGGCCAAGAACCTGATCGACGCTGGGGTGGACGCGCTGCGGGTGGGGATGGGCAGCGGCTCCATCTGCATCACCCAGGAGGGTGGGTGAGACCCGCGGACCACCCCGGACACCCCTAGGACACCACCCCCCAATCCCAAACCCCCCGGGACCCCCTGACCCCACCCTGGCACCCCTGGACACCCGTGCAGTATCCCCGCTGTCCCGCTGCCCCCGTGTCCCTGTCCCCATGATGGTGCCCCTGTCCCTGATCCCCTGTCCCTCTGCCAGTGCTGGCACGTGGCCAGGCCATGGCCGTGTCCCTGACGTGTCCCTGTCCCTGATCCCCTGTCCCCGTGATGGTGTCCCTGTCCCCATGCAGTGCTGGTGTGTGACCAGGCTCAGGCCACAGCCGTGTCCCTGACGTGTCCCTGTCCCTGTCCCCATGCAGTGCTGGTGTGTGACCAGGCTCAGGCCACGGCCGTGTCCCTGACGTGTCCCTGTCCCTGTTCCCATGCAGTGCTGGTGTGTGACCAGGCTCAGGCCACGGCCGTGTCCCTGACATGTCCCTGTCCCTGTCCCCATGCAGTGCTGGCGTGTGGCCGTGCCCAAGCCACGGCCGTGTCCCTGACGTGTCCCTGTCCCTGTTCCCATGCAGTGCTGGCGTGTGGCCGTGCCCAGGCCACGGCCGTGTACCGCGTGGCCGAGTACGCGCGACGCTTTGGTGTCCCCGTCATCGCCGATGGTGGCATCCGCAGCCCCGGGCACGCTGTGAAGGCGCTGGCACTGGGAGCCTCCACCGGTGAGGGCACGGGGGGGGACAAAGGGGCCACTAGTGCCCTGAGGGGGCACCCTGAGGGGGTCTCACGGCCACCAGCCCACCCTGGTGCCCCCAAGGGGACCCCACACCCACCAGCCCGTACTGGAGGTGGCCCCACAGCCCCCAGCCCATCCTGGTGGGGGTTTCACGCCCCCCACCCCGCGGGGGAGTCCCTGACGGGGTGTCCCCCCTTCAGTGATGATGGGGTCGCTGCTGGCGGCCACCACGGAGGCCCCGGGCGAGTTCTTCTTCTCGGAGGGGGTGCGGCTGAAGCAGTACCGGGGCATGGGGTCGCTGGACGCGATGGAGCAGGGCCCGGGCAGCCAGAAACGCTACTTCAGGTACCCCGGGGGGGCCGGGGGTGGGGGGTCCCGCCCCCCAGCCGCCCCCCCAGCCCCTGTGTGCCCCCCCGCAGCGAGGGGGACGCGGTGAAGGTGGCGCAGGGCGTGTCGGGCTCGGTGCAGGACAAGGGCTCCATCCACAAGTTCGTGCCGTACCTGCTGGCCGGGCTCCAGCACGGCTGCCAGGACCTGGGCGCTCGCAGCCTCTCGGCGCTCCGGTCAGTGGGGCTCGGGGGGGCAGGGGGGGGTCTGAGGGGGTCCCGGCCGCCCCCACAAACTCCCCCAGCCCCCCCAGGTCGATGATGTTCGCGGGGGAGCTGAAGTTCGAGCGCAGGACGGTGGCGGCGCAGGTCGAGGGGGGCGTGCACGGGCTGCACTCGTGAGTGGGGACGGGGCTGGGGTGGTTTTGGGGGCTGTGTGGGGTACAGGGGGTGGGGGGCTTTAGGGAGGGCTGGGGGGATTTTGGGGAAGCTGGGGGAGGTTTCGGGGGGGCTGAGGAAGGCACCACTTCAGATCCGACTCGTAGGATCCCCAGTTGCCCCAGTACTGGGTCTGGGGGGGCCCCCAGTGTCGGGGTGGGGGGTTGGGGTGTGTGGGGGTTCCTGTGCCCCCATAACCCTCCTCATCTTCCCTTCCCCCCGCAGCTTTACGGTTCTGCCCCGTAAGTACCCGCTCGCCCCCCCAGGATTTGGGGCGCTTGGGGGGACCCCCTTTACCCCCCCTTTTATCCCCTCCCTGATGGACGGGGGGCCGGGGGAGTGGGGGGGACCCCCAATCTCCCAGCCAGGATCTGATGGGGTTTGGGGGTCCCAACACCCCGGAGGGGTTTGGGGGTGTTCCCTCTCTTTGACCCCCCTCTGTGCCCTCAGTTCCGAGAGCCGGCTGCCCTGAGGAGGGGTCCCCCCGGGCCGGCGCCCCCCGCCCGGAGCCCGCGGGGACCCCCCCGGCCCCCCGACACCGGCGCTGCTGATGCTGCACTGGGATCCCCGGAATGGGGACCCCCCCGAACCCCCCCCCCCGAGCACAGGGGGTGTGGGGACCTTGGAAACCCTCCCGGGATTGGGGGTGCGGGGAGCCCCCAAACCCCCCCGGGGCACCACAGGGGAGAGGGGACCCCCAGAGCCCTCAGAGATGGGGGTGCAGGGACCCCCCAAAACTCCCCGGGGCACCACGAGCCTGCGGGACCCCCCAGCCCTCTCCGGAGAGGGGGGTGCAGGGACCCCACAAACCCCCAGAAATGGGGCGGGGACCCCCCAAATCCCGCGGGGACCCCCAAACCATCCCTGGCACTGAGGAGTTGCGGGGGCGTGTCCCCCTGTGCCCCCCCGAGTGGGGATGGGGGGACCCCCGCAGCCTCGAGGGGACCCCAGCACTGAGGGGACCTTCCCAGCGTCCCGGGGACCCCCAAGGGTCCGTGGCCTCTCGGTTTGGGGGAACCCCGGGCTCGCTGTGTCCAGGGGTCAATAAAGTCTTGGAGCATCGGAGCCTGGGCTGTCCCTACTCCTGTCCCCATCCCTGTCCCCGTTCCCTGGCCCTGCCCCATGGCTTTCCCCGGCTCTGTCCCCGTCCCTGTCCCCGGGCCTGTCCCTGTCCATTGGCGCTGGCCCTGGCCCTGTCCATGGTTCTGTCCCCTGTCCCTGTCTTTGTCCCCGGACCGGCCCTGGCCCTGTCCTTGGCCCTGTCCATGGTCCTGTCCCCCAGCCTGGCCCCTGGCATGTCCCCGTCCCTGCTGGTGGCACCAGGAGCAGGGGACACAGGTGGCACCGGGGGGGGACATGCCGTGACACGGGGTGGCACACATGACACGGGTCGCACATACATGATGGAGGGTGGCACACGCGTGACACGGGGTGGGTGGCACATGCTGTCACACAGGTGGCACATGCGTGGCACGGGTGGCACACGTAGCACGTGTGGCAAAGGTTGTGACACACCTGGCACATCTTGGCACACACCTGGGACCCCCCAGCTGTGGGAGCCCCCAAATACGGGACCCCAAATGTGACACCTTCCCAGAAGCCCCCCACGTGTGGGACATCCCCCCAAACATGGGACAACGCCCCAAATATGGGATCCCCCCAAATGCAGGATCTTCCCCTCGCCAAATGTGGGACCCCCTCCCGCATGGGGGGCACCCCCAAGTGTGGGAGCATCCCCCAAATGCGAGACCCCCCTCAAATTTGGGACATCTCCCCCCACATGTGGGACCCCGTCCAAGAGGAGGACCCCTCAAACATGGGAAGCCCCCCAAATGTGGGACCACCCCAAAGGCGCCCCCTCCGCTCCAGCCGGGCCACGCGGCCCCGCCGGGTCCCGGTGCCCGCGGGGCGGGGGCGGGGGCTGGGGCGGGGGGAGCCCGGGGGGCTCGGGGGGTGGGAGGAGAGGAGGAGGAGGAGGAGGAGGAGGAGGGGGGGGGGCTCGGCCCGCCCCTCCCGCCGCTGCCGCCGCCGGGGCCGGGCCGGGGCTGGAGCCGCCGCCGAGGCCGGTGGGTGCGGGGGGGGCGGGGGTGGGTTTGGGGGTGCGCGGAGGGGTAGGGGTGCGGGGGGCTCGGGGTTGGGGTGCCCGCGGTGCGGGGAGCGGGGGGGGGCCTGCCCGGGGGGCGATGGGCGCTGCAGAGCGAGGGTTGGGGATGCGGGGTGGGGAGAGTTGGGGGTGCCGGGGTTTGGGGGTGCGGGGCGTTTGGGGGTGGGGGTCCCCGGGGGGGCGCAGATCGCGACGTCCCGGCTGCCGGGCGGAGAGGTGAGCCGGGTTTTGGGAGTGCCGGGGTTGGGGACCCGGGTTTGGAGGCGGGGGAGGGCGGGGGGAGGCGGGTGCGGGGGTGCCCGGGGGATGCGGGGTCCGGGGGGTGCGGGGTCCCGACCGCGGGGCGGGGGTGGCGAGCCGGGGTTTTGGGGCTCGGGGGTGCCCCCCCCCCCAACACCCCCGAGCTCGGACCCCCCCCCCGCGCCGCCCCGCGCGCGCTGTCCCACGCACACGCGCTCGCACGCGCCGTCACGCGCGCGCACACGTGCGCACTCGCACCCACGCGCGGGAAGTGGGGGGAGCTGCGGGGGGGGCGGGGGGGCGGGGAGGACCCGGGAGTGGGGGGTCGGGGGGCGCGTGGGAGCGCGAGGGGGGCGCGGGGTCACGGATGGGCGGGGGGGCGCGGAGGGGCGTGCGAGGGGGGCACGGCCGGGGGGGCACCGGCGGGGTGCGGGGGGCTTAGGTGGGCGTGTGAGCAGGGGGTGCGGGGGGCTCCGATGGGGTGCGGGGGGGCCGCAGGTGTGCGAGGGGGGCGCAGGGGGTGCCCACCCCGGGCTGTGCCCGTGCCCGGTCCGTGCGCGCCCCCCCCGCCGTGTCCCTGTCACACGCGTGGGCACAGCGGGAGGGGGCGGAGCGCGTGTGATTGTGACCCACGGGTGACACCCGGGGGGCGCGGGGACCCCCATTCCCGCGGTGGGGGGTCGTGGGGCTGGCGGGGGCGGGGGCGGCAGTGCCGGGGGGTGGCGGGTTCCGGGAGTGACCGGTGCGGGGGTGTCCCGTGCGGGGGTGGCAGGGCCGGGGGCGGCAGTGCCGGGGGGGGGGGTGGGACAGGTTCCGGCGGGTGTCGGGTCCGGGGGTGCGCTGCGGGGGTGTCGTGGGCGGGGGCCGCGGGTCCCCGCGTGTCACTTCGCATCCGTCGTCCCCGCGCCGCCGCCGCCCTGACGGGCGCGGTGTCACCCCGCGGCGACAGCCCCTGTCACCCCGATTAGGGACTGGCGCGGGCGGGGGGAGCTCCGGGGGAGGGGACACCTCCGCACGCCCCCGCGGCGGGGGCGGCCCCGCGTGCCCCCGTCCCCGAGTGCCACCGCGGGAGCCGGGCTGCTCCTGTCCCCTCCCGGGGGGGCTCCCGTGTCGCTACAGGTGCTCCTGTCCCAAACTTGGGGTGCCCCTCTTCCCCCTCGGGGTGGTTCTGTCCTCCCCCCCAGAGGCTCCTGTCCCCAGGTGCTCCTGGGTCCCCCCCGGGATGCTCCTGTCCCCAGGAGTTCCTGTCCCTTCTCTTGGGGCGCTCCCTGTGTCCCCCGTTGGAGTGCACCTGTCCCGTCCCAGCTGCTCCTGTCGCCAGGGCGCTCCTGTCCCACCCTGTCGCTGTCCCCCGGGTGCTCCCGTGTCCCCCCGCAGAGCGCTCCCTGGGGGCCGGGGAGGCTCCAGGGTGCCACGGGGGAGCCTGGGGTGTCATGGGGGGATCTGGGGAGCCCTGGAGGCACTCTGGGATGCCGGGGGGTGACACTCCTCTCCCCCTCTCCACAGCCGCTCCCGCCGCCCTGATGTCCCTGCTGTCCCCCGTGGGGGGGGCGGCCGCCCCCCGCCTGCTGCTGGCCCTGCTCTGCCTGGCCCCACCCGCCGCCGCCCCCCCGCCCCCCAGCAGCCTGCCCGGGACCCCCCCGGGCCCCCCCGCGCCCCACAGCGACTCCCCCGTCCTGTCCCTCAACCTCGGCCTCAACTTCAAGATCAAGGTGCGAAGCCAGGGGGGGCCGCGCCCCCCCGCGCCCCCCACGCCCCCCGGGGCCCCCAGGATCCCGAGGCCCCCCCGGAGCCCCGCGCCCCCCATCCTGCCCGAGCCCGGCGATGAGCAGGGCTCCGCGGCCCCCCCGGAGGAAGCGGGGGCTGGGGGGGCCCCCCCGGCCGCGGGGTCACGACCCCCGCTCCGGGGCGCCCCCGAGACAAGCAGCTGGAGCTGGACATCGCCATCGACCTGACGGCGGGGCTGGACCCCCCCCCGGGCGGCGCGGGGGCGGCCGTGCCCCCCACCAGCCTCCTGGGGGCCCTCCCGGACGCCCCCGGTTCCTGCCGGGCCTCTCGGAGCTGGCCGGGAGACTCAGCGCCGCCGGTGAGTGCCCGGGGCAGGCCGGGCCCCCCAGGGGCCCCCAACCCTGAGGGACCCCCCAGATTTACCTCTGTGCCCCCCAGGGTTCCTGTTTCCCACGGTGCCCCCCAAGATCGGCCCCGAGGTGGGCAATGGGTCCCTGGAGCTGGACGAGGCCGGGAGCGGTGCGGAGCCAGGTGGAGGGGCGGGGATCTGGGGGCGGCCTGGGGGGTTTGGGGAGTTCTGGGGGGATGGGAGGGTGATGCAATTAACGGGGGGCTGGGAAAACGGGGGGGGGGGGGTCCGGGGGAATGGGAAGGTCCTGGGATTTGGGGGCGTCCTGGGGGAATGCAGGGTCTGGGGAGGATGGGAGGTGGATGTGGACTGGGGGGTCCTGGCGGGTGGGGGAGTTCCGAGGTAATGGGGGGGTCCTGGGTTTTGGGGGGGGGGGCTGGGGAAATGGGGGGTTCTGGAGTTTGGGGGCTCCTGGGGAAATGGGGGTTCTCGGAGTCTGGGGGATCCTGGGGCTTGCGGGGCCCTTCCTTCCTCCCAATTCTGGGTGAGATGTGGGCTTTGGGGGGGGCCTGGGTGACACGGGGGGGTCCTGGGAGGAACAACGGGGGGGGCTCAGGGCACCCCCAGGATGTGGGGTCCCCCCAGCTCCCCCCGCTGACACCCCCCGTCTCCCGCAGCTCCCTCCCCCGGCCGCCAGCCCTCCCGGGGGGCCGCGCCCCCCCCGCCGCCGCCTCCGCCTGCACCCCCGGATCCGCCTGCGGCTCGGGGGGGCCCGACCCCGGAGGAGCCTCCCCCGCGCCCCCCTTCTCCTGGCCCCCCCACTTCCTCCCCCTGGGCACCCCCTGGCCCGAGGCCGCCGCGCTCTGGGGCGCGGCCTGGGGGGGCACGTCTATGGGGCGGGGGCCGCCTTCGCCCTGCTGGGGCTGCTGGGCGCGCTGCTGCTGCTGGGGGGGCGGCGGCCGCCCCTGGCGCGGCTGCTGGGGGGGCTCCTGGCCATGTCGGGCTTCGCCCGCGCCTTCCCCCTGTTCTTCGACCCCTACGAGCTGGGGGGGCGGCTGCCCCCCGCCGCCGCCCGCGCCCTGTTCGAGCTGCCCTTCCCGTGCCTGGGCTGGGGGCTGGCGCTGGCCCCCCCCGCGCGGGGCGCGCCGGTGCTGCTGGCGCTGGGGGTGCTGCACCTGGGGGGGGCCCTGGGGGCCCTGGGGGCCGTGGCGGCGCTGGGGGGGCCCCCGGCGCTGCTGCTGCTGCCCCGGGCTCTGTTCGCGGCTCTGGCGGCCGCGCTGGCGCTGGGGGCGCTGGGGGGGCTGCGGCGCTGCGCGGGAGGGGGCGGGGGGCGCGGCAAGCGCGGGGGGGGGCGCGGGCGGGGGTCCCGCGGCTCGTGGGGGCGGCGGGGGCGGCGCTGAGCGCGGGGCTGCAGCTTTTCGGGGCGCTGCAGGCGTGGGGCTGGGCGGTGACCCCCCCGCCGGGGCCCTGGGCCTGGTGGGGGCTCCAGCTCGGGGCGCGCTTGGCCGAGGTCGCCATGGGGGGGGCGCTGGCGGCGCTGGCCTTCGCGGCCCCCACGAACCGCCGCGCCCCCCCCGGCGGCCCTCCCGAGCCCCCCGAGGGCGGCGGCGGGCGGGGGGCGGGGGAGGAGGCGATGGGGCCCCCGAGTCCCCCTGGACGTGGACGGGGACCCCACGGCCGGGTACCGGCCCCCTTCCCCCATCGACCTGCGCCGCTCCATCGACGAGGCCTTGGGAGCGCCGGGAATGTTCCGCGCCGGGAACGGCGGCATCGGGGGCCTCGGGGGCACCGGGAACACCGGGACCACCCGGGTCAGCGTCATCGGGAACGCCGCGGGCACTGGGAACACCGGGATCGGTGTTACGGGCAGCACTGGGAATAGCGGGAAAAGCAAGAGCAACGGGATCAGCCTTCTCGGGAGCACCGGGAACACCGAGATCAGCGTCATCAGCGCCGCCGGCAGCACCGGGAACACCGGGAACACCGGGAACACCGGCACCAGCACCACCGCCTTACCGGGGGGCGGCACCAGCGCCATTCCAGGGGTGGGCACGGGCAGTGGCGTGACCGGGATCGGCACAGCTGGAGCGCCGGGAACCGCCAGCACTGGAGCAGCGGGAGCGGGCGCCACTGGCACGGCGGGGAGTGGCACAGCCGGCACACCTGGCGCAGCTGGAACAGCCGGCAAACCCGACACAGCTGGAACAACCGGCACAGCTGGCGCTCCTGGCACAGCCGGCACACCTGGCACATCTGCCAGAGCTGGAACACCTGGCACAGCTGGCAAACTCGACACAGCTGGAGTACCTGGCACAGCCGGCACAGCTGGAACACCTGGCACAGCCGGTGCTCCTGACACAGCTGGAACAACCGGCAAAGCTAGCACAGCTGGAACACCTGGTACAACCGGCAAGCCTGGCACAGCTGGCACACCTGGTACAGCCGGCAAACCTGGCACAGCTGGAACACCTGGTACAGCCGGCAAACCTGGCACAGCTGGCACAGCTGGCACAGCTGGCGGGACAGAGCACGGCCCCCCCAGCACAACCAGGGACAGCAAAGCTGCGGCACCGGGAATTGGCACCGCCGGCACCCCTGGGACAGGGGCACTGGGCACCAGCACCACCAGCACCACCAGCACCACACCCGGAACACCCGGAACACAGGGCCCTGCAACACCTGGCACATCAGCTCCCAGCTGCCCGGGCACTGCTGGGACACGGGGACCGGGCACCCCCGGCACCCGCGGCCCCCCACCGCCCCCCGCCCCCCCGGCCTGTCCCGCGCCGCTTCCTGCGGGGGCCCTTCCGGGGGGGGCCCGAGGGCGCGGGGGGCGGCCCGGGGGGGCGATCCCGGGGGGGCCGGTGATGCCCCCTCGCCCCGGGGACCCGCCCGGGGGGGGCCGACCCCCAGCTCCCCCCCGCGGGGCGCCCCCCGCGCAGCGCCGCCCCCGCTGCGGCCGTCCCAGAGCTGGGCCGAGGGGACCCCCCGGCCCCCCCCGGCCCCCCAAACCCCCGGCGGGGGGGGGCCCGAGCCCCCCGGGGTCGGCGGCGGCCGCAGCCCGGGCAGTGACACCATAGACTTGTAGGGTGCGGCGTGACCCCCCCGCGGGGCAGCGGAGAGACCCCGGCCCGGCCCCCCCGGCCAGGGATCCCCAGGACCCCCCCAGCCGCCCCCCAAGTCCCCGAGACCCCCAAATAAGGGTGACAACCTCGGGACCCCCAAATTCCTGAGACCTCCCCCAAGTGCTGGTGACAATCTGGGGACACCCCAGGTCCTCGAGACCCCCAAATACGGGTAACAAACTGCGCCCCCCGTGTCCCTGAGACCCCTCCAAGTGCTGGTGACAATCTGGGGACACCCCCAAGTTCCTGAGCCCCCCCAAGTGCTGACAATGACCTGGGGACCCCCAAGCCGCTCCCACATCCTTGAGACCCCCAAACAGGGGTGACAACCTGAGCCCCCCCCATATCCTCGAGACCCCCAAGTGCTGGTGACAATCTGGGGACCCCCCCAAGTTCCCAAGTCCCCCCAAAACAGGGGTGACAAACTGCCCGTCCCAACTGAGCCCCTCAAGTGCTGACAGTGACTTGGGGACCCCCGAGCCGCCCCCCAAGTCCTTGAGACCCCCAAATACGGGTAACCAAGTGCCCCACCCAAAGCCTTGAGCCCCCCAAGTGCTGGTGCCAATCTGGGGACCTCCCCAGCTGCTCCCCAACTCCTCGAGACCCCCAAACACAGGTGCCAATCTGGGGATCCCCCAATTCCATGAGACCCCCAAATACGGGTAAGAAACGCAACCCCCCCCATGTCCTTAAGCCCCTCAAGTGCTGGTGCCAATCTGGGGACCCCCCCAGACCTCCCTCAGGTTCCTGTGACCCCCCAATACGGGTAACAAAGTGCCCCCAAGTCCCCGAGACCCCCAAATGCTGGTGACGACCTGGGCCCCCCCAAGATCCCCCCACAGCCCCCCGGGCCCCCCCAGTTCCTCCCCCCCGTGTACCCAATAAAGTGCCACGTGCGAAGGATGTGTGTGACCCCCCCCGGATGGATTCCTGAGCACCCCCAGCCCTGGGACGGGACCCCCGAGCCCCCTGACCCCCCCAGCTCCAATACGGGACCCCCGAACGCCCCCCCGTCCCTGGAAGGGTACCCCAGGGGCCCTCGACCCCCTTCCCGCAGGGTGGGACCCCCCGAGACCCCATGAACCCTCTGGGCTCCGATATGGGACCCCCAAACCCCCCCCGATCCCCTCTGACCCCCCAGGCACGGCCCCCTCGGTCCCCCCGGCCGCGTCCCGGGACCACCGATGAGCCCCCGCCCTTCCGTCCTCCCCGCCGCCAGGGGTCGCTCTAACACCGCCATCTTCCCCGGGCGCCGCTCCGCCCCGCTCCCGGCATCCCCCGCGTGCCAACATGGCGGCGCCCGAGCCCCGCACGGTGCTGGTGCGGGGCCTCCCTCCCGGCGCCACCGCCGCGCTCCTGGAGCGGCTCTTCGGGCACCTGGGGCCGCTCCGCCGCTGCTTCGTGGTCACCGAGAAGGGTCCGCGCCGGGGGGGGCTGGGGGGGAGCGGGGACCAGGCTTTGGAGGTGTCTGAAGCGGTCTGGGAGCGAGCTTTGGGGGACTGGAGGGGCTGGGACCGGGGTTTGGAGGGGCTGGAAATGGGGTCTGGGGGGCTAGGACTGGGCCCTGGGGGGCTTGAGAGGGCTGGGAGTGGGATTTGGGGGTTGGGAGCGAGTTTTGGGGGGCTGAGATGGGCGGCCGAGGGCGCTGGACCGGGGTCTGGGGGGGCCTGGGGGCACGGAGGGTTTGGGGCCGGGGGGCTCCGACTCGGAGTCTGGGGGGCTGAGGAGGATGGGGGGGCTTGGATTGCGATTTGGGGGGGGGGGGGTTCGGGGGGTGGGAGCAGGGTCTGGGAAGGGGGGGTGACATTTGGGGTTGGGGCCTGGGGGATGCAGAGCTGGGGGGGCTGGGGCGCGGAGGGGGGGACACGGAGGAGGCCTGGGATGGGAGCAGGAATTTGGGGGGTCAGGAATTTTGGGGAGCGGGACGGGGGGGCTCAGCAGCCTCCACAATGGGGGTCCCGGGCGGGGCCGGGGGGGCTGTGCCGGGTCCATGCGGGGCTCTGGGGGGGTCCGGCCCCTCACGCCCCCCCGGCCCCCCCAGGTTCCCCAAAATGCCGCGGGTTCGGGTACGTGACCTTCTCGCTGCCCGAGGACGCAGCGCGGGCGCTGCGGGAGCCCCCCGAGCTGGGGGGGCGGCGCCTGGGGGTGACCCCGGCCCGGCCGCGGCCCCGGCCCGAGGGGAAGGGGAAGGAGAAGGGGGAGCCGCCCCCGGGCCCCCCCCGGGCCAAGAAGCCGCGGGGCCCCTCCCGCAAGGCGCGGCTGATCCTGCGCAACCTCAGCTTCCAGGTGAGGGGGCTCAGGGGTCACCCCCTGAGCACCCCCAGCCCCCCAGGACTCCGGGGGGAACCCCCGACTCTCCAGGGACCCCATCCCCAGGGACCCTCCCGGTGTCCCCAGCCCCCCCAGGGACCCCCCTCTTCCCAAGGGACCTCCATGCCCTGGGGAGCCCCCCAGGACCCCCCATCCCTCCAGTGACCCCCCGGGATCTTCCCAGCACTCCCCCATCCCCTGGGACCCCCCATGACCCCGTTCTTCCCGAGGCACCTCCCCAGCACCCCCAAAGCCCCCAGGACCCCCAGACCTCTGATCTCCCCCCTGGTCAACCCCCCTGCCCAGAGACCCCCAATCCCCCAATGCTCCCCCTGCCCAGAGACCCCCAATGCCCCCCTGACCCTCCCCCGTCCCCGCAGTGCTCCGAGGATGAGCTCCGGGGTCTCTTCGCCCCCTTCGGCCCCGTCCTGGAGCTGAACCTGCCCCGGAAGCCTGGTGAGACCCCCTGAGCCCCCCTGAGCCCCCCAGGGAGCTCCCACCCCCCCAGGCCGGGGGCTCAGTCTGGGGGGGCTCTTGCAGACGGGACCCCGAGGGGCTTCGCCTTCGTCCAGCTCCGGAACCTCCGGGAGGCGGCCGCGGCGCTGGGGGGGCTCAACGGGGCCCAGCTCCGAGGTTTGGGGGGGCCTGGGGGCTTTGGGGGGGCTCAGCAGGGCCTGGGGGGTTCGGGGGGGCTCAACGGGGCCCAGCTCCGAGGTTTGGGGGGGCCTGGGATTAAGCAGAGGGTCCCTGGGAGGTTTGGGGGTGCTGGGGGAGCGCAACACGAGGGAGATCAGAGGTTTGGGAGGGTCTCTGGGGGAATTTGAGGGGTGCAGAGGGGGATTGAGGATGCTGAGGGGGTCTCTGGGGAAGGGGAACACGAGGGGGGGTCTGGGGGGGGATGGGGGGGAGCCCTCAGGAATTTGGGGTCTGACCCCCCCGCCCCCCAGGGCGGCCGCTGGCCGTGGACTGGGCCGTGGCCAAGGACAAGTACCAGGAGACACAGGGACCCCCAAAAACGCCCGGTGAGACCCCAAAACTGCCCCCCAAACTCCCCAGTGAGACCCCAAGCCCCCCTGAGACTCCCCAAATCCCCGGTGAGACCCCAAAACCCCCCTGGACCCCCAAAAATGCCTGGTGAGATCCTAAAACTGCCCCCCAAATCCCCCAAATTCCCTGAGATTCCTCGAACTCCCCAGTGAGACCCCAAATCCCCCCCATTTGCCCCGTGAGGGGCTGGGCCTGCCCCAGGGCCCCCGGGGGCTTTTGGGGGGGCCGAGGGGTGACTGAGCCCCCCCACCCCGGGTTCTGACAGAGGGGGAGGGGAGAGAGAAGGAAAAAGGGGAAGAGAAAGAGGAAGAGGAGCTTGAAGAAGAGGAGGAAGATGAAGAGGAAGAAAAAGAAGAGGAGGATGAAGAGGAAGAAGAAGAGGAGGAGGAAGAAGAGGAGGAAGAAGCTGCTCGGCCTCCCCGGCAGACCCCAAAAGTGGGGTCAGGGGTCAGAGCTGGGCTAGAGCGTGGGAAGAAGAAGAAGGAAGAGGAGGAGGAGGAGGAAGATGAAGATGAAGAAAAAGAGGAGGAGGACGAGGAGGAGGATGAGGAAGAGGATGAGGAGGATGGGGAAGGTTGGTTGTGCACTGCCTGGGGGGCAGGGGGGTTCTGTGGGGCCTCGAGGGGCTCTGGCAGAGTCGGGGGGGCTGTGTGGGCTCAGGGGCTGTCGGGGTGTTTGGGGTGCGCTGGGGGTCTGGGGTTTTTTTGGGGAGGGTCTGGGGAGGTTTCGAGGGTTTTTGGGGAGGGGGTTAGGGCAGTTTGGGGGGCTCTTCCAGGGGGCAGGGGGTGTTTCTGGGGGTCTGGGGGTGCTGCCCTGGGGTCGGGGGGTTTGGGGGGTCCGGGGATGCCCCTGGGGGTCTCCCAGGTGCCCCAACTCCCCCTTGCAGAGGAGCCCCCCCGCAAGCGCCGGCAGCGCCCGTCGGACGTGGCCGAGGGCAGGACCGTGTTCATACGGTGAGTGGGGGGCCGGGGGACCCCAAACCCCGGGGAGGGGCGCCCCCGGGACCCCCCTGAGCCCCCCGCCCCCCCCCAGGAACCTCTCGTTTGACACCGAGGAGGAGGAGCTGGAGGAGACCCTGCAGCGGTTCGGGGGGGTCTGCTACGTCCGGCTGGTGCTGCACCCCCACACCGGCACCCCCAAAGGTGGGGAGGGGGCTGGGGGGGCCTGGGGGGCACCCGGTGCTGCTCCCCACACCGGCACCCCCAAAAAGGGGGGAGGGAGCAGGGGGATCTGGGTGAGGGCTGCACCCCAAAACTGGGCGCCCCAAAGGTGGGGGGGGAGCCCTGGGGGGTGTTTGGGAGGGGCCCAGAGGGTCCTGGGGTGTTTGGGGGGGCTCTGGGACCCAGAGGGGGGGGTCCCACATTTTGGGGGAATGTTGCCCATTTGGGGGTGTCTGTCCCACATTTTGGGGAGGGGCTCCCACTTTTGGGAGTGTCCCTGTGGAGGGGGGATTATCCCATGTTTGGGGTGGCTCCCAAATTCGGGGTGCCCACATTTGGGGGTTGGTTCCCACACTGGGGGCTGCCCCCTGACTTTTCTCGCCCCCCAGGCTCTGCCTTCGCCCAGTTCGAGACCCCCGAGGGGGCCCAGAAATGCATCGAGGCTGCCCAGGAGGGGCCTGAGGTGAGGGGGGGCCCTGGGGGACAGCGGGGACCCCCTGAGTGACCAGGGACCCCAAAGGGATGGGGACAGCGGGGACCCCCTGAGTGACCAGGGACCCCAAAGGGACAGGGGACAGCGGGGTCCCCCGAGTGACCATGGACCCCAAAGGGATGGGGACAGCGGGGACCCCCTGAGTGACCAGGGACCCCAAAGGGACAGGGGACAGCGGGGTCCCCCGAGTGACCATGGACCCCAAAGGGATGGGGACAGCGGGGACCCCCTGAGTGACCATGGACCCCAAAGGGACAGGGGACAGCGGGGTCCCCCGAGTGACCATGGACCCCAAAGGGATGGGGACAGCGGGGACCCCCTGAGTGACCATGGACCCCAAAGGGACAGGGGACAGTGGGGACCCCCCAGGGGCATCGAGGGTCCTGGGGGGGCTCAGGGGCAGTTCCCGGGGGAGTCTGGGGAGGGGTTTGGTGGGACTGGGGTGGGGTTTGGGGGACTTTGAGGGAATTTGGAAAGGGTTGAGGGGAGTTTGGAGATTTGTGAGAGTTTGGGGAGGTTTTGGAAGGTTTTGGGGGCAGTTTGGGGTTTTGAGCAGGTTTCGGAGGTTGTGGGGGATGCTGTGCGTTTTGGGGGTGCTGGGAGGTTCTGGGCAGGTTTGGGGGTGTCTGGGCGGGGTCCCCACCTGCTGTGGGGGTCCCACCCCCCTGACCCCGCTGACCCCTCTGTCCCAGGGCGGGGGGCTGCGAGTGGGGGGGCGGCTGCTGCGCGTGGACCCCGCCCTGAGCCGGGACCAGGCCCGGGGGCTCCAGGGGACCTCCAGGGGGGCCCGGCCCCGAACCGGCACCAGGAACCTGTACCTGGCCCGGGAGGGGGGTGAGTGACCCCACAGCCCAGTGCCCCCACGCCCCCCGGCCCTCACTGCCCCCCCAGCCCCCATTCTCAGTCCCCCAACCCCGATTTCTGCATGACCCCCAAATCCCCCCTTGAAGCGCCCCCAAATCCCCCGACCCCCCATTCCCTCTGAATCCTCCCAATGCTCCCCAAATTCCTCCTGAACTCCTCTGACTCCCTTTTTGACCCTACCAAATTCCTCTAAACCCCCCTGCCCCCCTCATTCCCCTCCAACATCCCCCTGAGCTCTCTCATTGCCCCCTGACCCCCGGAATCCCCCTGACCCCCGTTCCCAGCCATCCACCCAGGCTCCTGCCAAGCCCCCCAAATTCCCCTGACCCCCCAAATGCCCAAAACCTTCCAATTCCACCCCGTTCCCAGCCATCCGCCCAGGCTCCCGCGCAGCCGAGGGCGTCAGCGACTCGGACATGGCCAAGCGGGTGCGGGTGAGTGGGGCCCTTCGGGGCTCCGGGGGCGATTTGGGGGCGTCCCGCTGTCGCTGGCCCCGCTGACCCCATGCCCGCAGTTCGAGGAGCTGAAGCGGCGGCGGCTGCAGGACCCCAACGTGGGCGTGTCACGGACGCGGCTGTGCCTGCACAACCTCCCCAAGGCGCTGGACTCGGCGCGGCTGCGCGCGCTGCTCAGGGGGCTCCTGCGGGCCCCCGGGGCCACAGCCCCCCTCATCAAGGAGGTGGGGGCCTTTTGGGGTCCCCCTGGGTCCCCCTGCGCTCTGTTGGGTCTGGGGGTGATTTGGGGTGGCTGGGGGGTCCCCGCTCTGTGCCCTGGGGGGTGTTGGGGGGTTCTCCAGGAGGGTGTCGGGGGGCTTTGGGTGACCCCATCCCCACATGCCAATGCCAGGTGGTGCAGGGGGGTGTGGAGTTCTGGGATGACCCCGGGGCAGTTTGGGGGTGACCCAGGGGATGTTTTTGGGGTGACCCCATCACTTTCCAAGTGCTGGGTGATGCGGGAGCTGCAGGAAGGTTTGGGGTACCCTGGGTGGGTTTTGGGGTGCCCTGGGTGGGTTTTTGGGGTGACCCCATCACTTTCCAAGTGCTGGGTGATGCAGGAGCTGCAGGAAGGTTTGGGGTACCCTGGGTGGGTTTTGGGGTGCCCTGGGTGGGTTTTTGGGGTGACCCCATCACTTTCGCAGTGCCGGGTGATGCGGGAGCTGCGGGGCCAGGGCCAATCTTTGGGGTTCGCCTTCGTGGAGTTCGGGGAGCACGAGGAGGCCCTGGGGGCCCTGCGGCGCCTCAACAACAACCCTGAGCTCTTCGGGGCCCACAAGGTCAGTGGGGGCACCCCAAATCCGGGGCACCCTATTTCCAGACCCTGGAGCTGCCCCCCGCATTCTGGGGTCCCCCTGGGATCTCCTGGGAGCCCCCGGGGGTTTTGGGGTGCCCCATGGGCTCTGGGGGCTCTCCTGGGTGTTTTGGGTTTCTCTCAGATGTTTTTGGGGTGCCCCCCGGCTTTTGGGCTGTTCTGGGTTACCCCCCGTGTTTCACGGGGAGGTTTCTGGGGTCCCCCCTAGATTTCGGGGTGCCCTCATTGTGTTGGGGTATCACAGGGTGTCGGAGAGCTTTTGGGGTCTCCCCCTGGGTTTTGAGGTCCTCCCCAGTGTTCAGGGGGTTTTAGGCTTCCCTGCACAAGTTTGGGGGTTTTGGGGTGTCCCCCACAGTGTTTTGGGAGCTTTAGAAGCATCCCCTTGGTTTTGGGGTGTCCCCCTGGGTACTTGAGGGATTTCCGGGTGCTCCCCCGAGTCTGGGGGTTTTTGGGGTGTCCTCCCGGAGTTTGGGGCGTGTTGGGGTGCCCCCCCCGCGGTTTTGGGGCGTTTCGGGGTCCCCACGGTGCCCCCCAGCGCCCGATCGTGGAGTTCGCGCTGGAGGACCGGCGGAAGCTGCGGCTGCGGGAGCAGCGGATCCAGCGGGGCCTGGTACGGGGGAACCCCCTGCACCCCCTCTGCCCCCCCGGGGCCCCCGGGCCCCCCCGGCCCCCAGCACTGAACCCCACCCCCCCTTTCCTGCAGCTCAAGGCCAAGGCCAAGGTGGCCGCGGGACCCCCGGACCCCCCCCAGGCACCCCCGGCCCCCCCCAGGGGCGCCCAGACCCCCCCGCGGGCTCGGGGGCCCCCAGGACCCCCCCGGCCCCCCCCCGGGGACCCCCCCCGGGGCCCCCTGGGCCGGGTTCCGCACGCAGAGCCCGGGCCAGGGCGGGGCTCCGGGCGCCCCCCGCCCCAAGGTGCTGGCGCTGCCCTCCCACCGCGGCCCCAAGATCAGGTGAGGGGGGCCCTGAGCCCCCACCTCTGTCCCCCCTTTCCCCCCCTCACCCCCGTTTTCCTCCCCATTTCCCTTTTTCTCCCTTTTTCTCCCTTTTTTCCCTTCTTTTTCCCCACTTCCCCCCCCCTTTTTCCCCTCTCTCTTGCACCCTTCCCTGTTCCTCTCCTTCCCCCCTCCTGCCCCCCTTCCCCTTCCCCCCCCTTTTCTTGCCCCTTTCTCCCCCTTTCCCCCCATGTCCCCCCTGGGGGTCTCTGTCCTCTCTGGCCCCCCCCCCAGGCCTCTCCCCCGCCCAATTCCCCTTTTCCCCACAGGAAACGGGACAAGGGGAAGGCCCAGCCCCCCCCCAAGCCCCCCAAAGCCCCCAAGGCCTCTCGGCGGCGGGAGAAGCTCCGGGCGCCCCCCCCCCAGGTAGGGATTTGGAGTTCACCCCCCCCCCGGGGTGGGTTTGGGGTCAAACCCTCCGATTTGGGCCACCCCCATCTCCCTGGGCACCCCCATTCCTCGATATCTCCCCTCAGTGCTGCCCCCGGGCTGTGGGGTGCCGCGGGGATTTTGGGGCTCCCCTCACCCCTCTGCCCCCCAGAGCCAGCGGCGGCGCCGGGGGGGGCCCGGGGGGGCCGAGGTGCGGTTCCAGGAGCTGGTGGAGAGGTACAAGAGGAAGATTTTGGGGAGCAACCCCCCCACGGCACGGGGGGGGAAGTGGTTCGAGAGCTGAGACCCCCCCCGGCACCCCAAAAACCCCCCCTGGCACCCCAAAAACCCCCTTCGGGGTGCCGGGGGTCCCAAACCCCGCGGGGGGGTCTTGGGGTGCTGCCCCCACGGGGTCCAGGGGGGTTGGGGAGTGGGACCCAGCCCGGGTCCCCCCTGGGATTTGGGGGTGCTCCCCCCCCCAGCTCTGTCTGTGCCTGTGTTTTAATAAAAATGGGGTTTTTGAGGAAAATTTGGCCCCTTGGTGTCACCACTCTCCTTGGGGACCCCAAAACATCTGCCCTGGGGAGGGGGGCTGGGGGGACCCGGGGAGGGGTGGGGGAGACCTCCAGGGGGGCTTGGGGGGTCCCGGCAGTTCTGGGTCCCGTGGTTCCCTCTGTGTCCCCCACAACCTCCGCGGGTCCCGGCTGAGTCACGGTGGCCCCGGGTGGCCTCGGGCATGAGGGACATGACCCGGGGTGGCCCTGCCCCATGGCCACCCCCCCGGGGTGTCCCCACCGTGGGGCCGGGGAAGGGCCAGGGCCGGGGAGGGGCCAGGCCGGCGCTGCAGGGGACACCGAGAGTGGCACTGGCAGTGACACACGTGTCCTTGTCCCGTGTCCTTGTCCCGTGTCCTGTGTCCCCCACCTTGGCCCCGTGCCCCCTCTTCCCCCAGCCTTGTCCCCGTCCCTGTCCCCTTTGTCCCCCTTGTTCCTCTCTCCTTTATCCCCGTCCCTTTTCCCCTCTCGCCGGGGGCTCCAGGACACCCCCCGTGTCCCCCCCGTGTCCCCACCTCGGCTGGGGAGTGTAAGGGTCACACCAGGCCGGGGGACCCGGGGGGATGGCAAAGCCACCAGCGAGTCATCCACTGCCACTGAGTCACCGGGACGTGTCCCCGGTCCCAGTCCCTTGTCCCCAGGTGCCCCCGTGCCCCGGGGGGTCCCTTGTCCCCGTGTGGCCCCTGTCCCCGAGGGCCCTTGTCCCCAGGGTCATCAGAGACACGCATGAGGCTGCTGGAAAAGAGGCTTTATTTTAAAGTAAAGCGAATAAATTATTATTAATAGTAATATAACAATAATAATAATAATAATAAAAATAGTAATAATAATAGTAGTAGTAATGTTGTAGAAAAAAGTGCCGGCAGCAGCTGGAGCCGCTCCGGTGCCTGGGGACGCTCGTGGTGTCCCCTCTGTCCGTGGGGTCCTGATGAGATCCCTGTGAGGTCCGGGGGGTCCCGGTGAGGTCCTGGCCGTGTTCGTGTGGACCCAGGGGGGTCCGGGGGTTCCCGGGGGTCCCGAAGGTCCTTAACACGCGGGGACCCCCTCGAGGCGGGCGGCGACCCCCTCCAAGCACCCCCGGAGCCGCGCCAGGGCCACCCCGGCCACCGTGTGCGGGGCCTCGGCCAGCGGCGCGGGGGGGGCGACGGGGGGGTCGCGGGGCGGGGGGCAGCCCAGCAGGGCCGCTAGCACGGCCAGGAGACTGCGCAGGTTCTCCAGGTCGTTGGCCACCTGGGCCAGCCGCAGGTCGCCCCCGGCCAGCGCCGCCAGGAGCCGCTGGAAGAGCTGGAGCCGCTGCGCAGCCCCCGCCAGCCCCGCCGGGACCCCCCCGTCCGGGAGCCCCCCCTCCGGGACCCCCTCCAGGCCGGTGACGCGCAGGGTCAGCGGGAACAGCTGGGGGGGACACAGACGGGGGGGGGGGGTCAGGGCGGGGGGGACACCCAGCCAGCCCTGGGGACCCTCCCTGGGCCCCCCACCCCTCGGGGCTCGGCCCCTCCGCCTCTCTCCGTGGACACGCCCGATTTGGGGTCAGAGCCCGCCCACCCCCCAGCCACAGGTGCCCCTCCCCGGGGACCCCCCCCCAAATCTGGGCCCGGGATTCCCCCCATGGGAGACCCCCTGGGGACCCCGCCCGACTTTGGGGAACAGGATCCCCCTCCCCATTGAGGACCAGCCCCCAGGACTCCCCCCCCGCCCCCAATCTGGGGCACGTTCTTGCCCCGCCGGGTGTCCCCCCCAGCCCCTCCCCTGGGTATCCCCGCTGTGTCACAGCTCCGCCCCCCCATCCTTGGGGTGTCCCCGGGGGTCCCCCCCGGGCCGGGGTCACCTGGAGCTGCTGCAGGCGCGCGCTGAGGGTCCGGGTCAGGGCCCGCGCGTCCGCCCGGACCCTCTCGAGCCGCGCGGGGCGACCCCCGGCCAGCGCCACCGCCAGGCACAGCAGCGCCCACAGGGACACGCCGGGACCCCGCATCCCGCCGGGCTCTGCGGAGAGGGACACAGCTGTCACCGGCGAGGTCCCGCACCCCAAAATCCGCCCGCACCCCCCGGGACGTGTGGAGGGCGCCGGCAGAGGGGGACACGCGCGTCACCGCCATCCCTGGGGATGTTGGAGGGATGGGTGATGTCACCAGGGACGGGACAGGGGACACGAGCAGGGACATGCGGGAAGTGGCGTCGGTGGCACGTGGACTCCGGAGCCTTCGTCACCGTGTCACGGTGCCACCGTGTCCCCGCCGGCACGTGCCGCTCGGGCCGTGTCCCTGACGCCTTCCCGGAGCCCTTTGGCACCTGTCACCAGGGCCACCCCGGCCCGGCCGTGACCACGCGGGCGACAGGGACAGTGCGGGAGGGGGACGCGGCTCGGAAGGGGCGAGGGGAGGGTCAGGGTGGGCGTTGGGTCCCCAGCGTTGTGTCACCTCCCTGGGGACCCCTGCCCTCGGGGGGTGCGGGATGGACACTGGAGTGACCTTGTCACCCACTGCTTGAGGAGGGGGGGGACGTGGGGACGGGTGACAGAGGGATGGGGGGACATGCAGATGGAGGGGACAGGGAGGACGTGGGGGTGCGGAGGACACGGGGACATGGGTGACACAGGCCCGGGGGGGACACGCAGAGGGAGGGGACAGGGAGGACACTGGGGGGGACACAGGGATGTGGTGGTGACAGGGGGACAGGGGACCCCGGGGAACCCGCGGGGACACGGGAACAGTGCCACTCACCGGAGCCTCGCACGCACTCGCTGAGCCTGGAACGGGACAGCGCCGGGTGACGGGGGGACACGGGGACCCCCGCCACGCCCCCCCACTGCCACCACCCCACCGGCGGGGCGGCGAGGGCCAGTGGCCCCTTGGGTCACCCCCGGTGTCCCCGCGGGGCTGGGGGGCACGGCTGGTGGCACTGCCACGGCCTGGCCACCACCTCGGGGACAGCAGGGGCCGGGGGGGAAAACGACAGGGACAAGGGGGTGCCTAGACCCCCCCGGGGGCTTCGGTCCCCAGCCAGACCCCGGGCCAGCGTCCCCGCAGGGCCGGGGGGTGACACCGCCCGGGACCCCCGGGGTGAGGGGTCCGAGGGGGCTCTCGGGGCGGGGGTCCCGGGGAGGGGGGGTGGGGATGACCCTGTGGGAGGGTGTCCCTTTGGGGGGGGTCTGTTGGGATGTCCCAGTACCGAGAGGGTTTTTGGGGGGGTCTATTGGGGTGTCCCGGTGCCGAGGGGGGATTTTGAGGGGGGTCGGGCTCACCTGGTCGCCCGCGGGTCCCGTCGGTCGCGGCGGTGGCTCCATCGCACCGCCCCCCTTTATAGCGGCGGGGCCGTTCCCCAAAGCGCTGCCCGCCCCCCCGCCCCCCCCGCGCTGTCCGAGCCGTGTCCGAGCCGTGTCCGGCCGGCCGGGGGGGCCCCGAGGGGACGGGGATGCGCGAGGGGGGAACGGGGGGTGGGAGCGGGATGCTTCGAACCGGGGCGGGAGGAGCGCGGGGGGGTCCCAGGGCGAACTGGGGACACTGGGAGGGTGCCGGGGGGTCCCGGCTGTCCCTTGCCCCCACAGTTCCCCCCCCCCGCAGACGTGCCCAGGTGAGCGCGGCCCCGCGGGTGGCGGTGACAGTGACACGTCCCCCGCGCGCCGTGACCGCGCACACGCGCGCCGGGCCCCCCGTGTCCCCCCCGTGTCCCCACTGTGTCACTCATGTCCCCACGCACCTCCGTGTCCCCTCACCCCGTGTCCCCCAGTCCCCCCACCGTGTACCCCCATCCTCCATGTCCCCCCTCCTGTCCCGCCCTGGTGTCCCCCCGTGTCCCCGCGTGTGGCACACACACACCTGGCACAGGATGGGAACAGGAACAGGGACAGCACCAGTGTCCTCAGGTGTCCCAGGTGTCCCCAGGGATGCCGGAGCCCCCAGCCCCATGTCCCCCCCGCCCCGGGGACACCTCCAGGGTGACACAGGGGGAGGGAGGCTCTGTTGGGGGCACGGGGACCCCCCCACTGTCACTGCAGGTCACAGCGTGGCTCTTGTCCCCACCACCTGTCCCTGTCACTCCCCGGCCCGGGGTGTCCCCAGAGTGCGGGGTGTCCCCAGACTGTCCCCGTGGGGGTCCTCAGGCCCCGGGAAGGGCCGGGGTCCCCAGGCGGGGCTGTCACCGCGCTGGTGACACCGGACTTGGTGTCACCACGGTGGTGACACTCGGCAAACACTGTGGTGGCCCTTCCGGGAAGGCCGGCGGTGACACTGGTGACACCAGTGCCCGGCAGCGGCTGGCAGGGCCCCAGGTGCCACCGCCGGGACACTGGGGACACACAGGTTTCCCCGCAGCCAGCACGGTGACCTGGCTGACGTCACCGCGTGTCCCCTCCCAGCTGGCATCCCTCGTGTCCCTGTCCCTGTCATCTCCCAGCCAGCATCCCTTGTGTCCCCAAACCCTGTCCCCATCCCTGTCCCCAAGCCAGTGTCACTCACATCCCCAGCCCTGTTCCCCAGCCCCCGAGTGCCACCGAGTGCCACCGCGGGGTAGCACGGCCACCGGCAGCCCTCCGGCCCCTCCCCGGTCATTGGGCAGCAATGGGGACCCAAACTGGGAGCACTGGGGACCTGTTGTGCCCCTCCCCTCGGTGGTCCCCGGCACCCCCAGGGCCACCCCCCACTCTGGGGTGTCCCTGGTGTCACCCTCACCCCCCCAGTGGTCCCCGACCATCCCAGGAACTGTGGTGGCCTCGTGCCCCCATTCCTGCTGTCCCCATGCCACGGTCCCCACACTGTCCCCACTGTCCCCTCGCTGTCCCCAAAGCCCTGAGGCCAGGGGGGTTTGGGGTCCCCCTCACTTACCTGGGGTCCCCGGGGGTCCCTGCTGGCTCGACCCCCCGCGGATGCTTTTTGGGGTAAGGGCTTCCTGGCTGGGGGAGGGACAGCAAGCCCAGACCGCAAAAAGACCCGAGAGGGACACGGACGGCGGCCCCGTGGTGGCACCGCAGTGACAAGTGAGCAGGTGACAAGGAGGGACGGGGATATGTGGAGCCCCCGGGGACGGGGCCTGTGGTGGGACATGGCCCCCGCGCCCCAAGGTCCCCGCCAGCCCCAGGCTGTCCCCTGGGTGCTACCCCCCATGTGCCACCTGCCACACGTCACCTGCCACGTGTCACCTGTCAGGTGTGCACTGCCATGGCACTGGCACCCCTGGGAGGCGGCACAGAGGAACAGGGATGTGCCACGGAGTGATGGGGCCATGGGACAACATGGTGGGGATGGGGGGGTGACAGAGGGACAGGGATGTGGCACAGAGTGACAGGGACATGGCACTGAGTGACGGGGATGTGGCACAGCCCAAGTGGGGGGACAACATGGAGGAGACGTGGCACAGAGCAGTGGGGATGTGGCTGTGATGGGATGGCACAGAGGGACAGGGACATGGCACAGAGTGAGGTGACGTGGCACAGAGCGACAGGGATGTGGCACAGACCAATGGGAATGTGGCACAGACCGATGGGGACATGGCGCAGAGCGGTGGTGACACAGCACAGTGAGGCGACACGGCACAGAGCGATGCTGATGTGACACAGAGTGATGGGGACACAGCACAGACCGCTGGGGACATGGCACAGAGTGACAGGAACACGGCACAGGGCGAGGGAACATGGCACAGAGCGATGGTGACATGGGACAGAGCAGTGCCCCCAACTCCTGCCAGCACATCCTGGATGTCCCCAGCTCCTGTCCCTCAGCCACCAGAGCAGCCGGGGATGGCAGGAGGCCACCAGAGGGGCCGGTGCTCAGTGTCACCAGAGGAGCCAATGCTCAGTGTCGCCATTGGGGCCAGTGCCCGGTGTCACCACAGGGGCTGATGCTCGGTGTCACCTCAGGAGCCGATGCTCACTCTCTGTCCCCAGCGCTGCAGGGACGTGGCCCATGGCCAATCCCGTCCTTGGTGGCACTGGCTGGGCGGCAGTGCCCAAATTCCGGGGTGTCCCAGGCCGGTGACAGGACGAGCCCGTGGCTCCGAAGCTCCATGGCCAGGCAGTGGCTCCGCGGCCCTATGGCCCTGTGGATGGTCACTGTCCCCGTGGTCTGTGGCTGGTCCATGGTGATGTCCCCAGACTGGGGTCCCGGTGGCGTGGGTGTCCCCAAGGGCCTTTGTGGGGATCCCCCGTCGGCGGCACTCTGGGATCCCCGGGGCAGCTCCAGGTCTGGTGCCGAGGTGCCACCCCAGGGACAGCTGGAAGCGGCTCCAAGGCCACCGCCGGGCCGTTGGGTCCTCACTGGTGTCACCCGGGCCTGGGCCGAGGTGTCACCATCACCTGCCAGCAGTGAAGTGTCCCCGCTCCAGCCCACGTCATCCCTGCCCCGCGATCCCGCTCCATCCCGTGTCCCTGTCCCCATCCCACGTCCCCACCCAGGTCCTCGTCCCCATCCCACATCCCCCTCTCCCCCCCATGTCCCTGTCCCCATCCCATGTCCCCACTCCCATCCCTGTCCCCACCCTGCGGCCCCAACGAGCTGGTGACAGGGATGGTGACACTTCCCTGGCAGCCACTCCCGTCCCTGCATCCTCCCCGACCCAGCTCCAGCTGGAGCGGGACAGGATGGGGGGACACGGCCAAGGCCACCCTGCCCCTGTCACCCCCCTATCCCGAGGGACACCGCCAAGGCCACCCCATCCCTGTCAGCCCCCGATCCCAGGGGAGCCCCGTTTGGGGGGAGGAAGGGGACAGAGGGGACATCCCTTGGTGGCTGTGCCAGGGGGGACTCGGGGGCGGCTCCCCCTCAGCCGGGGGTCCCCCAGAGCTTGGGAGGGGCTCAGAGGGGACCGGGGGGGACATGGAGGGTCCTTGAGTGGTGCCAGCAGCCGGGGGCGGCTGCAGGGGGACAGTGCCGGTGGCAGTGCTGGTGACAGCGG
Organism: Corvus cornix cornix; assembly: GCF_000738735.6. NCBI lineage: Eukaryota > Metazoa > Chordata > Aves > Passeriformes > Corvidae > Corvus > Corvus cornix. The sequence continues at coordinate 274,384 of NC_047057.1, forward strand.
CCGTGTGTGACACAGACCTTTCCAGATCTCCGAGGGCGGTTTTGGGGTCCCCTGGGTGGGGAGAGCAGTGCCACCCCCCGGAAGGGGCTCGGTGTGACCTCCCCCGGTGGCAGCTGGAGCTGGGGGACCCCCGGTGCCCCCCCAGGACAGAGGGGACACGGGGGGGCAGGGAGGGGCCCCCGGGGGTGTGTCACGGGGGGGGGGCTGGGGGGTCACACTCGGGGGTCCTGGGCCATGGGAGAGGGGACACGGCCGGGGGGGCCGGGGCAAAGTGAGGGAGTCACGGGCTGGGGAGGGGGCAGGGGGCTGTCGTGGGGCCAGGGGGGTTTGGGGTCCCGGGGATCCCGGGGGGTGCAAGGGAGAGGCCGGAGCTCGGGGAGGGCTGGGGGGACTCCGGGGGTCCTGGGGGGCTGCGGGGGGTGGGGAGCTGAGGGCACGGGAGGCCTGAAGGGCTGCGGGAGAGTCCCGGAGCTGATCGGGGGGGCCACCCGGGGTCCCGCGGAGGGGTCCCGGGGGGCTGCGGAGCGGGGCCTGGGGTCCGGGTGGTCCCGGGGCGCTGGGACGGGGCTCGGGCCCTCGGGGGGCTCTGGCGGGGCCCCCCCGTGCTGTGCTCGGGGCCGGCAGGGCGGGGAGGCCCAGGGAGGGGGGGGGCGGGCGGGGATCCCCGGGGGTGGGGGGGGGTCCCCATGGGCGGAGCGGGGGTGGGGCGGGGGGGACAGGGGGATCCCGACCTCCCCCCGGCCCCTCGGTCCTACCTGGAGCTGCGGGGGTCCCGGGGGGGGGTCCCGGCGGGGTCCCGGGGGATCCCGGGGGTCCCGGGGTGCGGGGGGGGCCCGTGGCGGCCGCGCGAGCCCCGGCGGCGGCGATTGACCCGCATTGACGTCACTGCGTCATCAGGGTTCCCCTGGAAACACGCGGGGGCTAAAAATAGCCCGGGGGGGGCGGGGGGCGGGGCGGGGGGCGGCCCCCCTCCCCCGCGTCTGCCGCTATTCTGGGGACAGCGCGACAAAGATAGAGCGGCCACCCCCGGCACGGGGACACCCCCGGCACGGGGACACCCCCGCGGGGGGACGAGGGGGGACACGGGGGGCGGACACGGGGACACCCCGCGGGGGGCACGAGGGAGACGGACATGGGGACACGACAAGGGGGGGACACGACAAGGGGGGACACGACAGGGGGGGACACGACAAGGGGGGCACACGGGGCGGGCAACCACGGGGGAGGACAGACACGGGGACAAAGACGAGAGGGGGCACCGGCACAGGGGGAAGGCGACAACCGGGGAACAAGGGGACACCGGGACACCGGGAGGCAGGGACAGGGGTACACCGGGAACTGGGGACACCGGGACATCGGATCCTGGGACACCGGGACACATGGATACTGGGACACTGGGAAGTGGGGACACTGGGACATGCGGACACGGGGACACCGGGACATTATGGGGACACTGGGACACGGGGACATGGGAGTACTGGGACACCGGGAAGTCGGGACAGCGGGACATAGTGTCACCCGGCCATGGTGGCACCGGGACACCGGGAGAGGGGACAGGAACAGGGACGGGCAGGGACAGGGACGGATGGGGCGGGACGGTCACACGCGCAATGGGGCCGCGCTGGGATGGGGCTGGAATGGGGTGGGTTTATTCTGGGATTGGTTTATAGTGGGACAGGCTTTCACTGGGATGGAATTGTACTGGGATGGGTTATACCGGGATGGGCCGTACCCGCACTGGTCCGTACTGGGATGGGTTATACCGGGATGGGCCGTACCCGCACTGGTCCGTACTGAGATGGGTTATACCGGGATGGGCCGTACCCGCACTGGTCCGTACTGGGATGGGTTATACCGGGATGGGCCGTACCCGCACTGGTCCGCACTGGGATGGGTTATACCGGGATGGGCCGTACCCGCACTGGTCCGTACTGGGATGGGTTATACCGGGATGGGCCGTACCCGCACTGGTCCGTACTGGGATGGGTTATACCGGGATGGGCCGTACCCGCACTGGTCCGTACTGGGATGGGTTATACCGGGATGGGCCGTACCCGCACTGGTCCGTACTGGGATGGGTTATACCGGGATGGGCCGTACCCGCACTGGTCCGTACTGGGATGGGTTATACCGGGATGGGCCGTACCCGCACTGGTCCGTACTGGGATGGGTTATACCGGGATGGGCCGTACCCGCACTGGTCCGTACTGGGATGGGTTATACCGGGATGGGCCGTACCCGCACTGGTCCGTACTGGGATGGGTTATACCGGGATGGGCCGTACCCGCACTGGTCCGTACTGGGATGGGTTATACCGGGATGGGCCGTACCCGCACTGGTCCGTACTGGGATGGGTTATACCGGGATGGGCCGTACCCGCACTGGTCCGCACTGAGATGGGTTATACCGGGATGGGCCGTACCCGCACTGGTCCGCACTGGGATGGGTTATACCGGGATGGGCCGTACCCGCACTGGTCCGTACTGGGATGGGTTATACCGGGATGGGCCGTACCCGCACTGGTCCGTACTGGGATGGGTTATACCGGGATGGGCCGTACCCGCACTGGTCCGTACTGGGATGGGTTATACCGGGATGGGCCGTACCCGCACTGGTCCGCACTGGGATGGGTTATACCGGGATGGGCCGTACCCGCACTGGTCCGCACTGGTCCGTACTGGTCGCGCTGTTCTGTGTTTGTCGTTCTGGTCGGTCCCGCCAGGTGGCGCCATCTCCCTTCGCGTTCGGAGCCCGCCCGGCACGGACCAGTACGGACCAGTACGGACCAGTACAGACCAGTACGGACCAGTACGGACCAGTACGGACCAGTACAGACCAGTACAGACCAGTACGGACCAGTACGGACCAGTATGGGCCCACTACAGCCCGGTGCAGCCCAGTACAGCCTGGTACGGCTCGGTACCGCCCAGTACAGCCCAGTACTCTCCTGCACCCCCAGAGACCCCCGGAGCCCTCGAGGGACTCCCAGAGATCTCCCGGGCCCTTCACAGCCCCCGGGCCCCACTCCCAGACGGGGTCAGAGGCGTCCAGGGCCCCATAAAACCCCCAGACCCCCCCAGACATATCCAGAGCCCCCCGGACACCCCCAGAGCCTCGGCTGGGGCAGGCGGGGGAGGTCGGGCTTGGCACAGGGACATGGGACAGTCCCCCCCCAACCCCGGCCCTGTCGCGCCCTCCCCCTCCCGTTAATTACGATCGTTGTCCGGCGTTAATTATCGATCGCGACGCTCCGTGTTAATTGGCTTCGGATTCAATTAGCGCTGCCCCCTCCTGCCCTCCCCCCCTCGGGATCGATCGGCGGCGCGGGGACAGCGGGGCAGCGCGGGGGGGCACCCACAGGGACCCCGCGGGGGGGGGGTGACCCTGGCAGTGGGGTGCAGGTGACAGGGGGCCCCCGGGGGCCCTTCTGGGGATGCCGCCACCCGCCCGGGTCAGTTTGGGGTTCAGGGATCTCACTGGGGAGGGGTCCCGGTTTGGGATCCATGACTGGGACTCGGAGATGAGGTTTAGGGTCCAGAGCCACTTTTGGGACCCGAGTCTGGGGGCCGGGTTTGGGCCCCAGGGTCGTGGGTGGGACCCAGGGTGGGGGTCCAGGGTCAGGGGCTATTTTGGAGACCCAGGGTGGGGGTCCAGGGTCAGGGGCTATTTTGGGGACCCAGGGTGGGGGTCCACGATTGGGACCCAGGTTTGGGATCCAACTTTGGGTCCCAGGGTGGGACCTGCAGGTGGGATCCAGAGTGGGGTCCCAGGATGGGGTCCAGATTTGGGGGCCCCACGTGGCCCTGGGGGGGGGGGGATTTGGCCACTTTTTTTGGGGCTGCCCCCACCCCCCTCCACGCCCCCCATCCAGGCCCTCCCAGCAGCCAGGACAGGGCTGGGGGGTCCCCGGGCTGCACCCCCGGGAGACTACCCTCTCAGTGCCAGGGGTCCCGGCCTTGTTCCGGGGGGATGGGGGGAGCTGCTCCGGGGGGGCTGAGCCCAGCACAGAGGGGACCCCAAAAGCCAGGACTCTTCACTACGTTTATTGGGCCTCTGCAGCTTTAAATACAGGCCGGGATTTAGGGGGCCCGGGGGGGCCAAGGCAGGGGCGGGGGGGCTGGGGGTGCCCCTCCCCCCACGGCACCCCCACGGCTCGGAGCCGCCCCCGGCTGCCCCCCCCGGGGGACGGGACGGGCTGGGGGGGTCCGGGGGGGTTTGGGGTCCCCTGCGGCCCCCCCGGCCCCTCAGCGGCTGTAGCCGAACTCGTCGGCGTCGTCCGCGCGGAAATCGCCGTAACGCCACAGGTTCAGCTGGGGGGGACACGGCGTCACGGGGGCTCCCCGGAACGGCGCACAGGGGTCACCCCCAAACGGGGGGGGCTGCACCCGGCACTACCCGCACCTGGGGGTGCCACGTCCAGCCCCCCCACCAGGGGTTCGGGGTCCCCCCACTCACCCGGGCGCTCTTGGCCGCCTCCTGCGCGTTCAGGTACTCGGTGATCTGGGGGGGGTGAACAGTCCTGGGGTGACCCCTCAGGATGGGACCCCCCCTGTCCTTCCAAGAGGGGCCCATGGGGGGCGGGGTGACCCCCCCCCGGCACGGCCCGAGGGGGGACCCGGGTGTTTGGGGGGATGGGCAGCACTGGGGAGACCCCCGTTCCCTCGATGGGGCAGTGGCTGGGCCGGGATCGATCAGCACCGGCAGTGGGGGGGGGGCAGGGACCCCACAGCACCCTCAGAACCCACCCAGCACCCCCCAACAGCACCCCTACCCCTCAAGCACCCACCTGAGACCTCCCAAAGCCCCACCCAACATCCCAGCACCCACCGAGAGCCCCCAACCCCCAAACACCCCCTGAGCACCCACCCAACACCCCCAGCACCCCCAAACACCCCCTGAGCACCCACCCGACACCCCCAGCACCTCCAGCCCCCACCCAACCCCTCACAACCCCCCCCCAAGACCCCCCAAGCCCTCCCCAACCCTCCCCACACCCCAAAGGCCCCCGTGCCCCCCAGCACCCACCACTTTCTGGAACTGCCGCTCCTTGCGGGGCTCCACCATCACCAGCCCCTCCTTGACCAGCCCCAGCCCCACGTCGCTCTTGGAGTCGGCGAACTGCAGGGTGACGTGGGGACAGCCGGGGCCCAGGTGCTCCACGTTGAGCAGGCACTGTGTGTTCTGGATGTCCCTCACCACGCTGTCCACGGCGTCCGCCCGCGCCTCCTCCTGCGCCGCGCCCGTCACCGACCCCGCAGGGACCCCGCGGCCCCCAGGGACACCCCGGGCCATTGGGGACGCCCTGGGGCATTTGGGGACCTCCCACAACCTCGGGAACCCTCCCCCTCCTTGGGACTTCTGGGGACACCCCACACCCACAGAGACACACCACGGCCTTTGGGGCCCCCCCGAACCCTCAGGGAGCCCCCACATCTGTCAGGGACCCCCAAACCCTCAGAGATCCCCTGTGGCCTTTGGGGACCCCCTCACCCTCAAGGACCTCCCCAAGCCCTCAGCCCCCAGGGACCCCCGGGTGTTTCAGGGACTCCCACATCCCACTGTGAGGTTGGGGTATGGGGTCGGTGTCATCATGGGGTTGGGGTGACCCTGGGATCGGGATTCAGGATTGGGGTCAGGGTTGGGGTTGGGGTTCTGGGTCAGGAGACACATTTGGGTGCCAGGTTGGATGTCCCCAATTGGAACCAAGTTGGGGTTGATGGTTTGGGGTCCAGAATGGCGTCCCAGGGTTGGGGTCCACAGGTGGGACGTGGGGTTCAGGGTGTAGGTCTGGGGGCCACGGGTGGGACACAGGGTGGGGGTTGGAGGTCAGGGGCCACTCGGGGGGCCCAGGGCTGGGGCCGAGGTGTGGGGTCACAGCAGGGTCCCAGCTGGGGTCAGCCCCTGCCCCGTACTCACATCCTGCGGCACCTGGATGAAGGCGAAGCTGTACTCGGTGGCCTGGGGCGGCAGCACCCGCGGCGAGAACGCCGGCGGCAGCGGGGCCAGGCGGGTCGGGGGCAGCGTCTCCTTCTGCAGGGACACCGGGGACGGGAGGGACAGCATGGGTTGGAGGGACACCACAGGGGACACCATGAGGGACACCACGGGGGACATCACGGAGGGACAGCAGGGGACTCCAGGGGGGAAACTGCGGGGAGAGGCAGGAGGGGATGGACAGGTGGTGGGACACAATGGGAACGGGTGGATGGGTGGATGGATGGATGGACAGATCCATGGATGGATGGATGGATGGAGAGATGGATGGAGGGATAGATGAAGGGATGGATGGACAGATCCATGGATGGATGGATGGATGGATGGATGGAGGGATGGATGGATGGATGGACGGATCCATGGAGGGACGGATGGATGGATGGAGGGATGGATGGAGGGATGGATGGATGGATGGATGGACGGATCCATGGAGGGATGGATGGACGGATCCATGGATGGATGGATGGATGGAGGGATGGATGGATGGATGGACGGATCCATGGAGGGACGGATGGATGGATGGAGGGATGGATGGAGGGATGGACGGATGGATGGACGGATCCATGGAGGGATGGATGGACGGATCCATGGAGGGATGGATGGATGGACACATCCATGGATGGATGGATGGATCCATGGACAGATGGATGGATGGAGGGCTGGGCTCCCCCCGTTTCCCTGGTGCCACTCACGTTGCCGTAGTCAATGTAGAAAATGTGCACTTTCCCGCCCGACTCCACCTTCTCCACCCGGGCACGGTACCTGCAGAGCACGATTTTGGGGATTTGGTCCTTGCCCCACCTCTGCCCAGGCCCAGCCCCGCCTGTGGGGTCACCCCGTCCCCTCCTCACCATTCCCCGTCGACGAACTTGGCGATGCAGAAGTCGCCGCGGCGTGGGGAGAAGGAGCCCTCCACGGGCGGGTGGGCACCCACCTCAGCACGCATGTTCTCCATCAGCTTCTCCAGCTGGGCGCCTGTGGGCCCCCAATCCAGGATAAACCCCCGATCCCATCCCAAACCTGACCCCAACCCTGCTCCCCAGAGCCTGAACCCCAAGTCCCAATAGTGACCCCAAGAGCAGATCCCAAACCTGGATCTCAACCCCAGGCCCCGCCCCAAGACTTTAACCTTTGGACCCCAAACCTGGGTCCCAGTCATGGACCCCCACCCTGGTCCCAAAAATGGCCCTGGGGGGTGGAGGGGTGGTCCCACATCCCCCTGGACACAGATTTGGGGGTTACCCACCAAACCCACGAATCCTCATCCCTTCCAACTCCCCCCCTCCGTGCCCGGTGTGGGGTGTGCCCCTGGTGCTGGGGGTCCCCAGGTGCCCCCTGTACCGGTCTCCACATCCTGCACGTAGAAGTGGAGGTCGTCGGTGATCTCGGTGACGAACACGGGTTTGTAGTTGGCTGTGCGCTCCTTCTCCTCCAGCACTGGCACCACCTCCTCCACCGGCGTCTCCTCGTAGTGGGACCACACCTGGGGGACACGGGCGGTGGGGACCCGGCCACGCCCCAGGCCACGGCCATGGGAGGGTGGGGGCTGGAGCCGGCAGTGGGAACATCACCAGGCCTCAGCTTGGGGGGTTCTGTGCCTTGGGTGGGACATCCCTGGGGGGGGACATGGCTGGGGCGGGACATCTCTTGGCATGGGACCATCATCTCTTGGGGTGAGGACAGTTGCAGGAGTGGGGACGTTCGTTGGGGTGGAACATCTCTTGGGATGGGGGATGGGGGCGTCCATTGTGGTGGGGCCACCTCTTGGTGTGTGGACATCCATTGGGAGGGAACGTTCACTGGGGTTGTAACATTCCCTGGGGTGGGGACATCCCTTGGCACAGGGACACCTCTTGGGATGGGGACATCCCTCAGCATGGGGACTCCCCCCAGAGTGGGAACATCTCTCAGGGTGGAGACACCTCCCAGAGCAAGGCCGTCTCTTGACATGGGGACATCCTTTGGCAGGAACGTCTCTCAGGATGGGGAGACCCAGTGCGGTGGGGCCATCCTTTGGGATGGGGCAGTGTCTTTGGGGTGGTGACGCCCCTGGGACGGCTCCCCTGTGCCCCTCACCTTCTCCTTCCTCTGCTTGGCCGCGTCCTGGGCCGCCAGCAGGGCCTTGCAGTAGGGGCTGCGCTCGGCCGTGAAGTGGACGCGGGACAGCGCCTGCTCCACCAGCGCCACCGACAGGTTCACGCCCTCGATGTGCAGCCACCCGATGAAATTCCCGGCCTTGTCCATGCTCTCCACCTCCACCTCAACCTGCAGGATCCCAGCAATCACACGAGCCGTGGGTGCCCATCCCCACCGCAGCCTGGCCCAGCTGCCACCTCCTCCCAGCGCTCCGAGCTCGCCCGTGGGGTCCCCCCGATCACCTCCTGGTGCCCAGCCTGGACCCAGGGACCCCCAAGGTGCCTCCCCAAAGCATCCCCCTTTGGTGGGGGACAAGGGAAACGGGGGACCCACCCACGGGGGACATGAGGCCACCAGGTCCTGCCACATCCTCTATCACACCCCGCCCCGGATGGGTTGGACTCGTGGCCAGTGTGGCCCTGGGGACAAGCACAGGGCCCAGGACAGCACCAGGGGCATGGCCAAGGCACCAGGGACAGCGAGGTTTGGGCTCGTTCAAACCCCGGCCATGGCCTTTGCCGTGGTCATTGGGATTTGGCTTCATGCTGCTGGACACCCATCCCACCACAACCACTCCTGCTGCTTCCCAGAGCCTGGAGGAGCCCTGCTGTCCTTGGACTGCACTGGCCACAGCACCGCACCAGCCATGGCACCACACTGGCCACGGCACCACACCGGCCACGGCACCACACCACCAAGGGCACCGCACCGGCCACGGCACCGCACCGGCCACAGCACCGCACCAGCCACAGCACCGCACTGGCCACGGCAGCGCACTGGCCACAGCGCCGCACCGGCCACGGCATTGCACTGGCCATGGTACTGCACCAGCCACAGCACTGCAGTGCACAGGCCTTCACAGTGGACAGGGCACCACATCAGCCATGGCACCAGTGCTGGCGGTGGCACCGTGGCAGGTACAGTGGTGTCACCACAGTGGCCGTGTCAGCGCAGCGGCCATGGCACTGCACTGGCCATGGCACCACACTGGCCACGGCACTGCGTCACCCCTGGCACCATGGCAGCCATGGCACTGGGGCAGCCACAGAACTGCAATGGCCACTGGGGACAGCGGGTGACCTGGGGCCGTGTCCTGCACTGTGGCCCTGCCACACGCCGGCCTTGGCAGGTGTGGTGCTGTGTCTGGTGTGGTGCCATGGCTGGTGTGGAGCTGTGGCCAGTGTGATGCCATGGCTGTCACAATGCCACGGCCACTGCAGTGAACAGGGAACGTGTGGGATCCACCCGTGGGGCACAGGAGGCCACCAGGCCCTGCAGCTCCTGGAGGGGACATGGCTGGCACAGCTGCAGCCCCTTGGGGACGTGCCACCACCATGGGGACAGTGACCCCAGTGAGGATGGACGGGAGGGCCCTGGGGTGCCCTGGGGCACTGCCACACAGGATGGGTGTCCCCAAGGGACCACCAGCCCCACAGAGGTCCCCACCACCCACTGGTGGCACTCAGGTGACAGCTCCAAGTGCCACCAGTGCCACCGAGGGGGGGGGGCAATAGGCTGTGGATGGGGGCTGTGGGTGGTGTCGTACCCCCCCCAGTCCCAGGAGGAGGGAGGGGACAAGGCTCTGTTGGGGGTGCAGAGCCCAGCCTGGGCCCCAAAGAGCAGCAGCACTAGCTTGCGGTTGCTGTCCCCAGCCCAGGGCAGAGTCACCCCGTGTCCCCCCTGCGCCACCGCAGGGTTTGTGCTCCCCATCAGTGTCACGGCTTGTGTCGGGTCTCAGCCCCGCGGGGCGGGGGGTTCAGCGGGGAGGGGTCGGATCCGGGGGGTTTCCAAGGATGGAGCCGGGTCCACCCCCCGCCGTCACCTCAAAGCCGCCGAGCCCCGCGCTGCCCCTGTCCCTTCGTCCCTCCCTCCGTCCGTCTGTCCGTCCGTGTGTCCGGCCCCGGCCCCGGGGAGGGGTCGCTCCGGGGAGCGCCCCCTCCCCCTCCCCCCCCCAATAAGCCCCGAGCGGGGCCGCGGGGAGGGGGAGGAGGAGGAGGCGGCGGGAGGGAGGAGGAAGAGGAGGAGGAAGCGGCGCATCCCGCATCCCCCTCCCCGCGCACGAAACCGCTCCGGGGCCGCCGCACCGGCCGAAGCGGGGCCGGCGGGGGCCCCTCCGGAGCCGCGGCGGGTGGGTGGGTGGGTGGGGGTGCGGGGGGCCGCGGGGGGGTCTGTGCGGAGCCGGGATGCGTCAGCAGGAGCAGCGGGAGCGGCGGCAGCAGCAATCCATCCGCGCTCGCACTGAAGGACAAAAGGATGAGCCAGCCGCCTGCGCGGCTGCTTCCCGCACCGCCCGCACCGCCCGCACCGCCCCGCACCGCACCGCCTGCACCGCCCGCACCGCCCCGCGCGGCCCCCGCCACCGGAGGATGCCCGCCGGCACCGCGACCGCCACCGCTGTCACCGCCGCTGTCACCGCCACCATCGCCCCGCGCCGCCGCTGAACGCGACACCCACGCGGGGACGCGGGAACGACACGCGGGAGGGGACGGGACGGGACCCCCCCGCCCCGCCACCAGCGCAGCCGCCGCCGCTACCGGGAGGTGCCCCCGCCGGCATCTCCCCCCCCCCTCACGCCGACGCCCTTTCCTCCCCCCCGCTCCCTCCCCGAACCGCGTTTTTCCCTCTCCCGGGGGGGGCTCCCCGCGATTTATTTATTTATTTCGGCCTATTTTTAATCTTTATTTTCCTGTTTTATTTTTAGGTTTCGTCCGGGTTGTTTGGGTTTTTTGGTTTTTTTTTTTTAATATTTTGAAATTTTATTTTTAGTTTTTCATCTGATTTTAGGCTTATTTTAACTTTTATCCTCATTTCCGTTCTTATCTTGATTTTATTTTAGATTTTTATTCCATTTTTATCCCCTTTTCAAATTCCCTTTGCTCGCCAAATTTTTTCCCCCCATTCCCATTTCCCTCCCCGTTTTTCATTTTTTTTTTTTCACTTTTTCTCTCCTCCGCTTCCTCCCCTTTTCCCAATTCTTCCTTTTCTCCCCGCGTCTTTTTTTTTTTTTTTTTTTTTTTTAATTATTTCCTTTTTCACCACTTTCCCCGCGTTTTCCCCCCCTCCCCCCTTTTCCCCGCGGCCTGGGAGGGGGGGCGGCCATGCCGGCCCCGCCGAGCCCCCCGGGCCGGCCCCACGGGCGGAGGTGCGAGGCCGCGGGGTTGGCCGCGGTCGGGGGCTGCCGGGCCCCCGCTTAGCCGGGCCGGCCCCCCCCCATCCTGCACCGCAGCCTCCAGGAGCCATTTTGTCTTTTTTTTTTTTTTGTGGGAGCCGGCCCCCCCCCCACCCCCCTCCTCGGTCCCGCGCCCCCCGCGCTCGCCTCGAGCCTCCCCGGACCCCCCGATCCCCCGTCCCCAGGTAGGTACTGGCGAGCGGGGCCGGGCGGGGGGGGCTCCTTCTCCTCCTCTCCCCCCACCCCCCCCCAGCACCTACCGCCGCTTTTTCCCCCCATTTCAATTTTTCCCCCCTCTGCCCCCCGCTCCCCTCGGAGCCCCCCCCAGCCCCCCCCGACCCCAGCACCCCGACCCCCCCTCCGGCCAGCCGGGCCCCCCAGCTCGTGGGAGCCGGGAGAGGGGGGGGGCCCCAAGCCCGTTCTCCTGTTCTCGCCGCCATCCCCAGACGATGGTGAATGATGAACGTGCCACACCATGAAGCTCTTGTGGCAGGTAACTGTGCACCACCTCCGCCGCCACCGCACCTGGCCGGGGCTCCTGGCCGCCTCCCTGACCCTCCACGCCTGGCTCCTGGCCGCGGCCACCGCCTCCCCGGGCCCCCAGAGCTGCCCCTCCGTGTGCTCCTGCAGTAACCAGTTCAGCAAGGTGGTCTGCACCCGCCGCGGCCTGGCCGAGGTGCCCCCCGGCATCCCCTCCAACACCCGCTATCTCAACCTCATGGAGAACAACATCCAGATGATCCAGGCGGACACGTTCCGCCACCTGCACCACCTGGAGGTGCTGCAGCTGGGCAGGAACGCCATCCGGCAGATCGAGGTGGGCGCCTTCAACGGCCTGGCCAGCCTCAACACCCTGGAGCTCTTCGACAACTGGCTCACGGTGATCCCCAGCGGGGCCTTCGAGTACCTGTCCAAGCTGCGGGAGCTGTGGCTGCGCAACAACCCCATCGAGAGCATCCCCAGCTACGCCTTCAACCGCGTGCCCTCCCTCATGCGCCTCGACCTGGGTGAGCTCAAGAAGCTCGAGTACATCTCCGAGGGCGCCTTCGAGGGCTTGTACAACCTCAAGTACCTCAACCTGGGGATGTGCAACATTAAGGACATGCCCAACCTGACGCCCTTGGTGGGCCTGGAGGAGCTGGAGATGTCGGGCAACAACTTCCCCGAGATCAAACCGGGCTCCTTCCACGGGCTCAAATCCCTCAAAAAGCTCTGGATTATGAACTCGCAGATCAACCTGATCGAGCGCAACGCCTTCGACGACCTGACGGCGCTGGTGGAGCTCAACCTGGCCCACAACAACCTGTCGTCCCTGCCCCACGACCTGTTCGCCCCGCTGCGCTACCTGGTGGAGCTGCACCTGCACCACAACCCCTGGGACTGCGACTGCGACATCCTCTGGCTGTCGTGGTGGCTGCGGGAGTACATCCCCACCAACTCCACCTGCTGCGGCCGCTGCCACGCCCCGCTGCACATGCGGGGCCGCTTCCTGGTGGAGGTGGACCAGACCTCCTTCCAGTGCTCGGCGCCCTTCATCATGGACGCGCCCGCGGACCTCAACATCTCGGAGGGGCGCGTGGCCGAGCTGCGGTGCCGGACGCCCTCCATGTCCTCGGTGCGGTGGCTGCTGCCCAACGGGACGGTGCTGAGCCACGCCTCGAGCCACCCGCGCCTGTCCGTGCTCAACGACGGCACCCTCAACTTCTCGCACGTGCTGCTGACCGACACCGGCCTCTACACCTGCATGGTGACCAACGTGGCTGGCAACTCCAACGCCTCGGCCTTCCTCAACGTCAGCACGGCCGAGCTCAACACCTCCAACTACAGCTTCTTCACCACCGTCACGGTGGAGACCACCGAGATCTCCCCCGAGGACGTGTCCCCCAAGTTCACCAAGCCCGTGCCCACCACCTCGACGGGCTACCAGCCAGCCTACACCACCACCACCACCGTGCTGGTGCAGACCACGCGCCCGCCCAAGCAGGTGGCCGTGCCCACGGCCGACGCCGGCGACAAGCTGCAGACCAGCCTGGACGAGGTGATGAAGACCACCAAGATCATCATCGGCTGCTTCGTGGCCGTGACGCTGCTGGCCGCTGCCATGCTCATCGTCTTCTACAAGCTCCGCAAGCGCCACCAGCAGCGCAGCACCGTCACCGCCGCCCGCACCGTGGAGATCATCCAGGTGGACGAGGACATCGCGCCGGCCACCGCGGCCACGCCCGCGGCCGCCCCGGCCGGCGGGGCGGGGGAGGGGGCCGTGGTGCTGCCCAACATCCACGAGCACCTCAACTACAACACCTACAAGGCCGGACACGGCGCCCACTGGACAGAGAACGCTCTGGGCAACTCCCTGCACCCCCCCGGGACCACCCTGGCCGACCCCTATTTAATCCAGACCCACCCCAAGGAGAAAGTTCAGGAAACCCAGATATGACTCTTTTTTGGGGGCTTTTCCCTGCTTTTTTTTGGGTCGTCGTCCCCCCCCCCACCAACCCCAGCCCCGAATTATTATAAACGCAATAGATGCACAAAAGCAGAACTCCAAAAAGAAGGAAACCCAGGAGAATTCCTCAGTACTAAGGAAAACCAGGAGAATTCCTCAATAATAGACACAACTTTTGTACAGGGGGGGGAGAGACTCTTTTTCGTGTACATGCTTCTATAGCCAACCTCGGGGCCGAGAAGAGCAGCAGATTCTATTAAAATTTAACGAAACCCACCCAAAACTCCTACAAAAAAACCACTATTTTCTAACTCGCAGGTTCTATTTAAACACAAAAAAAAAAAAAACAAACCAGGAGAAACAGAGGAACACAAATCGGTAATGAGAGGAAAAATCCCCGTGCTCGGGGACGAGCGGCGGTGCCGTGGCGCGGGGGGACGCGGGGGACGCCGGAGCGGTGGCAGGAGCTGTCGGGGTGGGGTTTGGGGGGTTCGGGGTGGTTTTGGGGGTTATTTGGGGGGGGGGGGTGAGGTCGGCCCCCCCACCCCGCGGCGCTGCCCTTGGCCGCGCGCCGGCAGCTCCGGCGTCACCGGAGCGGGATCTCGGCCCTGCGCCAAGACCTTCCCAATGCAATAAAGGAACGGATTTTGGGGGGTGGGGGGCTCGGGGGGGGCGGGGGGGCGCAGCCTGAGGGCTGGGGATGGACGTCTGCAATGTATTCATGCAAAAAATTCCTCAAAAACCCACGGGAAGGGGAAAAACCCCGCAAGCTCCGGGGGGGGGGTGGTTTGGGGGGGAATTTGGGGGGGGGGGAGAGCGGGTGCCCCCCCGCTTTGCTCTGCACCCCCTTTCCCACGGTGTTTGTCACCCCCCGGGCCCCCCCGGCACAGGGCTACGGCTCCTGGGGGCTGGGGGGGCCCCCACGGGAGACCTGACGAATGATTGTAACCACCTTCGCTAAAAACGGCATTTTTAGTCCTTTTATTTGGGGCGGGGGGGGCGTGGGGAACACCCCCCCTTCCCCGGGAGGGGGGAGACACCCCCCCCAAGGGCTGCTCATGGAACGGGGGGGGCTGGGAGAAATCAAGGGCTCGGGGAGGGGGGGGGGAGGTGACAATGGGGGGCCACCAGCATCGGAGGTGGCGCCGGGGGGTCCCGGTGGGGACCCCGAGTGCCTCGTGGGGGTCCCGAGGGCATGGGGGGAACGGGGGGGATCGGGCAGCAGCGAGGGGGGGCCCCTCCCCCGGTTGCTCGGGCGCTGGAATTACTTTAATTTCTCGTTTTAGCTTTAAAAATGTTATTGGAGGGGGGCGGGGAGGGGCAAAGCTGAGCTGAAATTTTGGTTTTGGGGTGTCCGGGGGGGGGCGGAAGGCGGGAAGGAGATGCAGAAGTTCCCTCTCGGGCTGTAAACGCCGGAAGGATCCGACTGTACCGCGAATCCAACAAAAAAAAAACAAGTGTATTTTTGTATTTTAATAAATATTGTTCCAAATTTGTAACGCCGAGTGCCCGAGGGGTTAAACGGGGGGGCGCGGGGGGGCCCCCCGCCAGCCTGAAAGGGGCTTTTTGTCCTCTCAGCAGGAAAAGCTTTGGAAAAACCGCGGAGCGGGGAAGGAGATGGAGCGAGAGGGTGGAGGAGGGGAGGGGGCGAGGGGACCGCGGGGTGACACCGGGGGGGGAGACACAAGAATTAGGGGTGACATCGGGGTGACGGGAATTGGGGGTGACACTGGGGGGTGACGAGAATGGGGCGGTGACAGGGGCTGGAGGGCACTGGCAGGGGGGGCACAGCGGGACCCCCGCCTGGGGCTGGGGGGGTTGGGGGTCACCCCCAGGTTGGGGGTTCCCGGCTGCAATTGGGATTGGAGGGAGGAGGGACTGGGGTCAATGCCCGGGAGGGGCGGGGGGACAGCGGGACCCTCAGGCCTGTGGGGACACCGGGACACTGTGCCTGGACACCGGGCCCTGTGAGTCCGAGGGGATGGGGACACCTGGAGGGGACAGCAGGACCCTCAGCTGTGTGGGGACATTGGCACCCCCGGCACTGTGACAGGACACCGGGACCCCCAGTCTGGACGCTGGGTGCCACCACCAGGACATGGGGTGTCCCCGGTGCTGGGGACAAGGGACACCCCTCTGTGGGGGTGCAGGGACACAGGGACAGGGACACAGGGGCACAGGGACACAGGGACACAGGGACACAGGGGCACAGGGACAGGGACAGGGACACATGGACAGAGGGACACAGGGACAGGGACAGGGACACAGGGACAGAGGGACACAGGGACACAGGAGCAGGGACACAGGGACACGGGGACAGAGGGACAGATGGACACAGGGACACGGGGACAGAGGGACACAGGGACACAGGGGCACAGGGGCAGGGACACAGGGACACGGGGACAGAGGGACACAGGGACAGGGTCACAGGGACAGGGTCACAGGGACAGGGTCACAGGGTGTCCCGTGGGCCAGCGGTGGGGACACAGGGACCCTCGATGGCACCACTGTCCCCAAGGTGCCACCTCCGCCCCTCCCCACAGTCACCACGGCGCTGTCGGGGTTCAGTGTTGGGATTTGGGGGTTTTTTGGGGTTTTTGCTCTTTCTGGCGAATCCGGGTCAGCTTTTCCCCAAAGCACATTCCTGCTTTTCCCTTAATTCCCGAGCTTTCCCACACAGGCGGATCTGGGACTGCCAACACCTCCTCCTGCTGCTCCTGGGGCCTGAACCCCCTGGCCTGGCTGTGCTCCCCCCCCTCCTCCCTGCGCTGGGGACAGCCGGGATTGATCCCAAAATTCCTGGGAAAGCTGCAATGGGCTGGAGGGACTTATGGATTTTATTGGCATTAATTTAGCCCAAAATTAGAGCAGCTCAGTTCATCATCCTCATCCCATCCCCACCCTCGTTCTCATCCTCATCCTCATCCTCATCCCATCCCATCCCATCCTCATCATCCTCATCCTCATCCTCATCCTCATCCTCATCCTCATCCTCATCCCATCCTCATCCCATCCTCACCCCATCCCCACCCTCATCCTCATCCTCATCCCATCCTCATCCCATCCTCACCCCATCCCCACCCTCATCCTCATCCTCATCCCATCCCATCCCATCCCATCCCATCCTCATCCTCATCATCCTCATCCTCATCCCATCTCATCCTCATCCCATCTTCATCCCATCCTCATCCCATCCCATCCTCATCCTCATCCCATCCCATCCCATCCCATCCCATCCCCTCCCCCACGGGTTCTGGACACCCCCCAGCTCCCACTTCCAGGAATTCCATCCTGTCCAGCTCGTTAAGGACGATCCCCCTGGCAGCCCTGTAGCACCCCCAGGTCCTTCCCTGGAATGATTCCTTCGGAGCAGGGCAGGAATCGGCCCCCGGGATGTGGGAAAAGGCAAATACTGACAAACTAAACCCAGGGATTTTTAGGGAATGTCGTGGAAGTCCCCATGGCAGCAGGATTTGGAGTTCTCCTGGTGCCCCGCCGGCATCGGCGGCTCTGAGGGAGCAGGATGGGATGGGATGGGGTGGGATGGGGTGGGATGGGATGGGATGGGATGGGATGGGATGGGGTGGGATGGGATGGGATGGGATGGGATGGGATGGGATGGGATGGGGTGGGATGGGATGGGATGGGATGGGATGGGATGGGAAAGGGTGGGATGGGATGGGAAGGGGTGGGATGGGGGTGGGATGCAGCAGGACACAGAGGATGCTCCAAGCACAGGGCTGGGATCGGCCCTGGGATGAGGATTGGGATTTGTGTCGGGATCGGTGTCGGGATTGGGGCTGGGATCAGCATTGGGATTGGCTGTGGGATTGGGATTGTCCCTGGGATTGGGGTTGGGATCAGTGGTGGGATTGACCCTGGGATCAGAGCTGGGATTGGAGTTGGGATGGGAGCTTGGATCAGCACCAGAACTGGGGTTGGGATCAGCACTGGGACCAGGCTGGGATCAGGGTTGGGATCGGGGTTGGAACCAGGCTGGGATCAGGGCTGGGATCAGGGTTGGGATCAGGCTGGGATCAAGGTTGGGATCAGGGCAGGGTTGACTGACTGGGAACTCGCAGCTCCAGTGGACAAAAATCACTGGGAAATGTGGGGGGGCCGGGGCAGTTTCCCGGTGTTCTCAGAGGATCAGCGGCTCCTGCCGGGATCGGGGCGGCCGCGGAGGAGCCGAGGGGCACCCGGGGGTCCCCTGGGCCCTTCCTGGGCTCTGCGGAGCCGCAATCCCGCCGGAGCATCCCGGCACCCTCCTGCTCCCCACGCTCCGGGGCCGGATCGGCAGCGGCGGCTCCGGGCCCGTGAGTCAGCAGCAGCCGGAGCCGCCAGATAAAAATATCCCACGGCTGTGGGGGTGGCAGGGATCCGGCTGCCGGCGGGAACGCGGCCGGGGCCACCGTGGGAACTGCGGGCACCCGCGCCGGGACCCGGGGCCGGAGCCGGGAATTGGCCGGGGCAGCACCCTGGATTCCCGCAGCCTCCCCTGGCACAGCATTCCTGCCCCGCACCCCCAATTCCTGCCCCACATCCTGAACTCCACGCGGCCTCCCCACTGCCACGCCACGTTCCTGGGCAGCATCCCATCTTCCCACAGCCTCCCCACCACGACATTCCCAGGGAGCGTCCCTGCTCCCACGTGTCCTCCCTCCCTGCCACAGCATTCCTGGGAAGCAGCTCCGCTTCCATCTGGCCTCCCCACCACGACATTCCCGGGCAGGTGCAGCGCGGAGCCTCCGGAATGTGCCGAGGCAGCGGAGCGAAGCCCTCGGGACGCGGGTCAGCAATTCCCGGCAGCGCAGGATGCTGAGCAGGGAGCGGGACGACTGCAGCGTCCCCGTGTCCCTGCATCCCCGTGTCCCCGTGCCCCAGTGTCCCCACAGCCGGCACCACTGGCCTGCAGCTGCTGCCACATCTGGATCCACAGCTGCACCCGTGCCCACCGCATCCGCACCCATGGCAACATCTGGATCCACGCCCACATCTGCATCCAGGGCCACCGCTGTCACCACACCCACATCAGGATCTGCAGCCACATCTGCATCCCTGTCCACATCTGGATCCACGCCCAAAACCGCAGCTGTGCTCACATCTGCATCGACTGTGTCTGCAGTCACGGGACAGCTGGATCCGTAAATCCCATCTGGATCCATAAACCCCATCTGGATCCGTAAATCCCATCTGGATCCACAAATCCCATCTGGATCCGTAAATCCCATCTGGATCCATAAACCCCATCTGGATCCGTAAATCCCATCTGGATCCACAAATCCCATTTGGATCCACAAATCCCATCTGGATCCGTAAATCCCATCTGGATCCATAAACCCCATCTGGATCCGTAAACCCCATCTGGATCCACAAATCCCATCTGGATCCACAAATCCCATCTGGGTCCGTAAACCCCATCTGGATCCACAAATCCCATCTGGATCCACAAATCCCATCTGGATCCGTAAACCCCATCTGGATCCATAAATCCCATCTGGATCCACAAATCCTATCTGGATCCACAAATCCCAGCCCTGTCCATGCCCACATCTGCACCAACATCTGGATGGGAGCACCAATCCCTGAGTTTTGGCTCAGGGGGGCCATGACAGCCAGGGGGGGATTTGGATCCGCCTTGGAATAGTGAATCACGGAATAATTACCCAAAATGGGCCCTGAGCTCCGGAGCTGCAATCAGGGAAATCGCAGGAGTTCCAGGGAATTTTAATATGAGGAGATGTTAACAGGAACAGGTTCAAACGTGGGGATCCATCCGGAATCCAACTCCACATCCATCCTGCATCCAACCCCAAATCCACCCCACATCCATCCTGCATCCAATACCAAACCCAATCCCAAATCCACCCCACATCCATCCTGCATCTGCCCAGGCCTCAGTATCCCCTGGGATCTCCTGGAATCACCTGGGATCTGCTGGTGGCACCGTGGATCTCTCAGAAACACCCAGGACCTCTCCAGATCCCACAGGATACTCTCGGTATCCCTGGGATCTCTCACTATCCCTGGGATCTCTCCAGATCCCACAGGATACTTTCAGCATCCCTGGGATCTCTCAGCATGCCTGGGATCTCTCGGTATCCCCAGAATCTCTCAGAATCACTCGGGACGTCTCCATATCCCACAGGACACTCCTGGTATCCCCAGGGTCTCTCAGTATCCCCAGGATCCCTCAGTATTCCCGGGATCTCTGGGTATCGCCGCACCCTCCATTCCCTCACAGCTGCTGCCCTCAGATCCCCCTGGATCCAGCAGACCCCCCGGATCCCCCGGATGCCGCGGCTCCGGCCGTACCTCCCGCTGCAGCACCAGCTCCTTGGTGAAGAGCGTGGCCTCCTCGCTGAAGGGCTCCCCCTCCTGCGCCAGCCCCGGCGCGTTCCGGGCACCCCGCGGGCACTCGATCCCTGCGGGAAAACCGGGCACCGTCAGGGCCTGGGAACGGCACCCAGGAACGGTAACCTGGGAATGGGACCCTGGGAATGGGGCCTGGGAATGAGGCCTGGGAATGGCACCCAGGAACGGTAACCTGGGAATGGGACCTGGGAGTGGGACCTGGGAATGGGGCCTGGAAATGGCACCTGGGAATGGGGACCTGGGAATGGGACCTGGGAACAGTAACCTGGGAATGGGACCCTGGGAATGGGGCCTGGGAATGGGGACCTGGGAATGGCACCTGGGAATGGGACCCTGGGAATGGGACCTGGGAATGGCACCCGGGAACGGTAACCTGGGAATGGGACCTGGGAATGGGACCCTGGGAATGGGACCTGGGAATGGCACCCGGGAACGGTAACCTGGGAATGGGACCTGGGAATGGGGACCTGGGAATGGCACCTGGGAATGGGGACCTGGGAATGGGGACCTGGGAATGGAACCTGGGAATGGGACTTGGGAATGGGACCTGGGAATGGCACCCCTGGGAATGGCACCCAAGAATGGCAGCTGGGAATGGGACCTGGGAAGGGTCTGGGAGGGAAGGGGACACTGGGAACAAGTGGGATACAGGGAGCTCCGGGAGGATCCAGGGGTGGCGCAGCCGTGGGAGAGGCCAGGCCCAGCAGGGATGGGGACACGGGGACAAACTGGGATGGGGACAAACTGGGATGGGGACACGGGGACACATCCAGGCCCCCCATCCAGGCCGCCCAGTCACAGCCCCTCCCCCGCCTCCTTCTCCCGCTGCCCCGGGATCCCCTGCCCTGCTCGGAGCACGGGGAAGTCCTGCATTATTAATGATCATTTACATAATTTGCATAATGAATGAAGTGCCAGGGATTGCAGCTCCGAGCTGAGCCATGAGTGAGGAGGTGCCACATCCCCAGGGCCACGTCAGTGTCACCGACACCCAGAGACACGAGGACACAGATCCTGCCCAGAGCCGCCCGCTCCTTCCTCATCCTCATCCCCATCCCCATCTTCATCCCCATCCCCATCCTCATCCCCATCCCCATCCCTGTCCCTGTCCCTGTTGCTTCCCCATCCCGGTCCCCATTCCCAGGCCGTGCTGCCTCCAAGGGAAGCCATTTCCAGGGAATCCAGCAGGAACTTCCCAGCCCTGTCCCTGCCCTTCATGGCACCAAATGTCCTCCGTCCCCAAAAATAGGGAAGGGGGATTTCTGGAAAAAGGGGATTTCTGGAAAAAGGGGGATTTCTGGGAAACACAGCAGAATGTGGGATGGGGAGCAGGAAATCCCGGGATCTTTGTTAATGAGCTGGAACCATCAGGCCCCCCAAAAATCTGGGATCACCCCGGGATCCTCCCTCCAGCACCGGGTGGGGTCTGGCATGGCTCTGATCCCAACCCTGGCTCTGACTCCGGCCCAGCGCTGATCCCAAATTCCTCCAGCACCGCACTGGGAACGGGAATGAGGAGCTGGAGCTGCCCTTCCTCCTCCGCGGAAGGGGCCAGGAGGGCTCACAGACCACAATGGAATTTTTTCCCTCAAAACAGCAAGGGAAGAGCCAAGGAAGCTCCGGAATCCTCAGACTCCGCCAGCTCCCGGCTCCTCCCTGCCGGGATCCTGCTCCGGATCCTCTCCGGCCTCTGACGCTTCCCAAAGCCACCTGAGGGAAGGTTCTGGAAAAGTGAAAGCTCCAAAGGCCGGGCTGGGTGCGCTCATCCCCCCGGGAATGCTGGCGGGAGAGGGGAGGGGGCGCTTGGCACCCAGGAAAGTTCTCCAGCGCTTTAAAAATAGCAGCTAATCCCGAATCCGGGCTGCGCCGCGCTTCCCGGGAAGCCGTGACGGATTAATGAGGGATGCGGCTGCAAGTGCTGCAGCCACCGCGCTCCCCCGGGCTTCCCACAGAATTCCAGCGCAATCCCGCCGAGCCGGGGCCGGCGTGGAGGGGGCGGCTGTGGGGCTGCTCCCATCCCGGAATCGGCCCCCGAGGGACAGGGGCAGCAATTCCGCAGCATCTCAGGGTATCCTGCGGCATCCCGGGGAACCCAGCAGCACCCCAGGGCATCCCTCAGCATCCCACGGACATTCCAGAGCATCCCTGGGTATCCCACAGCAGCTCTGGGATATCCTGCAGCACCCCAAGGCCTCCTGGGGCATTCTGCAGCACCCCAGAGTATCCCACAGCAGCCCTGGAGGATCCTGCACCAGGATTCCAGGAGAAATTCCTCCCCGGCCATCAGTGGGGACAGACAGAACAGATCTTTCCAGGGAAAATCCCTTGGAGCAAGGACCCCCACAGCCTTGATTCCAAGGATTTAAGCAGCTTCGCTCCCTTGCAGGGCCAGAGCAGCAGCTGGCACCGGGACCTGGGATGGCTCCGGGCAGGGATCGGCTGTGCCGGGGCCGAGCGCCAGGGATCGATCTCCCGCAGGATTTATGGATTTTGGGAGCAAGGGAGGTGAGCGGGAGGGAGGGGACGCCTGGGAACTGCGGGAGCAGGGCCGGAATTCCGGGATCCGCTCCGGATCCGGGCGGGCGCAGCACTGGGACAGCACCACGCCGGGAACGCTCACACGGAAAAACTCCGGACTCTCATCCCCACCTCCCAATCCCGCTGCTCCTGGGGAGGATTTTGGGACCCCTTGGAGCCACTTGGGCACTCCAACATCCCCAGAGGTGCCCCCTCATCCCTCGGGAATTCTCCCGCTCCCGGCCCCCGCTCTGGGAAGGCGTCAGGCTCCCGAGTTTTGCCGGGAGAGAGGAATTTGGGATTAAACCGGCGCCTGTATTTGCACATATTTATAGTGCTCCGACGGATCTATTTTAGCTGGAAAGCCGGGATGAGCTCCCTCGGGAGCATCCCTGGAGTCACATTTTAAGGGACTTGGCATCTCTTTCTGGTGCTCATTTGCATTTGATATCCATAAAAAAGGCAGGCGTTGATAAAAGGCGGATATTTATCCTATTCCTGGCTTGGCAGAGGAGGGTTGGGAATGGCACCGGGGAGAAATCCAATAGAAAACAGGGAAAATAAAAGCCGGAAGGTCCGGAAGGTCTGGGAAAATAAAAGCCTGGATCGTGGCCTGTGGGGTTCTATGGGATGGGATGGCCTTGGGAATCCATCCCTGCTGGAACAGAGCAGGGTGGAGCAGGAATCCCAATGGAGCAGGGACCTCCAAAGAGGAGAACCATGGGACAGGGACCCCCACGGAGCAGGGAATCCCATGGAATAGGGACCCTGATCCCATTCCCTGTGGATCCCGTGGGCTCTGGGACTCCAGGGCAGTGCCAGCCCAGCCCATCCCAATCCCTACGGATCCCGCGGGCTCCGTGCTGGGCACTGGGATTCCGGGGTGGTGCCAACCTCCCGCACTCAGAAATACTTCAGTGGATCCCAATCCCTCCTCCCGAGCACAGGGAGCTCCATCGCTCCCGGCAATTCCCACATTCCCATGGCCAGGAGGAGGGAGCCACCTTTTCCCAGCATTTCCTGCTGGCTTTGGCAGTGGATAACTCAGATCCCGGGATATTCACGGGCCGGAGCACAATTCACGGGTCTGGGACACAATTCCAGAGGGCAGGAGCCAGCTTGGAGCAGGGCTGGGAATGCTCACGCTCCAGGGATGGGACGTTCCCATGGCTCCCAGAGGAATGGAGGCACTGGGGGGCACTGGGGGGCATTGGTGGGGCCAGCCACGTCCAGGGATGCTCCAGGATCCAGCAGCAGCCGGAGCACCAACGGGAAAAGGCTCTGGGATGTGAGGGGCTGGGGGGGAGGGGGATCCCATGGCACCATTCCTGGTAATCCCAGGGCCCTGGCTGGACTGGGAGCAGCACTGGGAGCAGGGACGGAGCCCCCACTTCCCAAAGGCCCATCCCGGTGCCGGTGTCTCTGGGGGCCGGAGACAGGACACGTTCCCAACTCTGGGATCGACAGAGGGATGGACAAAGACTCCCTGACTCCATCCTCGCTCCCCCCTGGATAAACATTCCCTGTGTGGGAGTCACTTCTGCCTTTCCCGGTGTTTGATCCCGGGACTGGAGCCTTGAAACACCGATGGAATTCTTCCTCATCCCCATTCTAATTCTGATCCTCATCTTCATTCCATCTTCATCCCATCCCATCCCCATCCCAGTGTTCCCTCCCTCCTCCCCAGTTTGTGCTTCCCCACCAGTTCCCAAGTTTTTTTGGATGGAATCATCCTTCCTAATCCTAATCCTAATCCTAATCCCAATCCCAACCCTAATCCCAACCCTAATCCCAACCCTAATCCCAATCCCAATCCCAATCCCAACCCCAATCCTAATCCCAATCCCAATCCCAATCCCAATCCCAATCCTAATCCCAATCCCAATCCCAATCCCAATCCCAATCCCAATCCTAATCCCAATCCCAATCCCAACCCCTCCCAGCCCAACCTGGGGCAGCTCCAGCATTAACTGGGACCCTTCATCCCGAGCCCCCCAGTCCAGGGAATGTTCCTGTACCAGCCTGGGGGACGTTCCGGCGGCGCCGATCCCGGAACCCCGTGGCGCCGATCCCGGCGTCCCGGCTCACCTGCGAGCAGGAATGTGATCAGGCAGGTTTCCTTGGGCAGGAAGAGCTTCAGGCGGGAGCCGCTGAACACGTACTCCACCACGGCCTCGGAGCGGCCGGCGCGCTGCAGGAACGGCAGGAACTGCTTCGCCTTCTGCGTGTCCTGGGGAAAACGGGAGCTCAGGGACCCTCCGGAATCCCGGCGTGCCGGGGCTGGGGGCAGCGGGTGCTCCCTGTCCCCTGTGCTGGCTGGGATGCAGGATCTGGGCACGGAGCTGAGGGTTCCCAGCTCGGGATGGGCCGTGCACCCCAAACACAGTCCAAATCCATCCCCAAATCCCAAATACATCCCAAAACACATCTCAGAACACGCCTCAAAATACATCCAAAAATCCCAAATCCATCCCAAAACAAATCCTAAATACATCCCAAAACACATCCAAAATTCATCCCCAAACCCATCCCAAAATCCCAAATCCATCCCAAAATCCATCCCAAGCACAGCCCTGGGCAGCTGCCTGGGTCCATTCCCCCATCCCTAAGGGAACATCCCGTGACTCCCCTTTCCCAGGATCCCCCCTCCCCATCCTAGCAGCAAAGGGCTCCCTGCAAATCCTTGGAATTATTAACGGAGGAAAACTTAATGAGCTCTGCTGGGAGGCGTCGGGATCCCCAAATTCCCTCAGCAGAGTCGGGGAATCCCGGATTCCCACCGGCATTCCTGTGTTGTGTCCGGCCACCTGGCCGTGGAGCAAGTCCCGGTTTATTTATCCAAGGGAAAAAGGGAAAAGCCCCCCGGCAGCTCCCAGAATGAACGGCGCAGCGTGGGGCTTTATCCCCCGCGGAATTCCCACGCATCCCGCATGCTGGAGGGGATCCTTACTCCGGAGATGTCGGCGACCCGGTGGATCGG